>NC_084851.1:13338046-13656046 GCF_033115175.1 Lepus europaeus
TGATAGGTCTAAGCGTCAAAGAGATCACACAAACAAGACAAGTGTCTGCTAATACTAACTGATAGAATCAAGAAGGGAGAGAAAGATCCTACATGGGAAGTGGGATACACAGCAGACTGATAGAATGGCAGACGTCCTAAACAACACTCTGGCCTCAGAATCAGCCCTTAAGGCATTCAGATCTGGCTGAAGAGCCCATGAGAGTATTGTAGGCATGGAAATCCGATATCATGGAAAAGAAAAAAAAAAGAAGATCTAAATGAATGATCTCTGTGAGTGAGATCCCAGTGGAAAGAATGGTGCCATCAAAGAAGGAGGTATCTTTCTCTGAAGGGAGGAGAAAACTTCCACTTGACTATGACCCTATCGGAATAAGATCAAAGTCAGCGAACTCTAAAGGATTCCATAGCCCTGGCAACTCATGACTAGAGCCTAGGGAGATTACTGATGCCATGAACAGGAGTGTCAAATTGTGAAGTCAGCAACAGAATTCAGTGTGTACTTACATCTCATGTGGGATCTGTCCCTAATGTGTTGTCTAATGTGCAGTGATGCTATAACTAGTACTGAAACAGTATTTTTACACTTTGTGTTTCTGTGTGGGTACAAACTGATGAGATCTTTACTAATTATATACTGAATCGATCTTCTGCATATAAAGATAATTGGAAATAAAAAAAAACCTGGTGTTAAATTGGAAATGGCATAGAAAATTAATTAATTTTAAAAATATTATGTAGAATGTCTGTCTTTAATGTGCTGTACACTCTTATTTAATCCTATAACTAATATTCCAACAGTATTTCTTCTCACTTTGTGTTGCTATATGGGGGCAAACTGTTGAAATCTTTATACTAAACTGATCTTCTGTATATAAAGAGAATTGAAAATGAATCATGATGTGATTGGAAGGGGAGAGGGAGCGGGAAAGGGGAGGGTTGTGGGTGGCAGGGAAGTTTTGGGAGGGGGAAGCCATTGTAACCCATAAGCTGTACTTTGCAAATTTATATTCATTTAATAAATGTTTAATTAAAAAAATCTATGTATAATTTTTCACAGCATGAATATCATGAATTTTTTCAAACATCGCTTGTTAACATGGATTTCAAACTTCCATTTTCTATTAAATTATTTGAAGTATGCTTGTACACATACACATTTACAGTTAGATTTTAAAAATGCATTTTACATACTTGCCACATTCCTGCTCATGGAAATTTATAATATAAAATGCAGTATTTCAAGAATTTACAAAATTTGTAACCTGTCATAAAAGAAAAAATAAATTTTAAAAATATAAGAAATTATGAATAAATATACAAACTTACGTAAAAGAGAATAACTAAACTGATCTCAAAATCAATGAACCATGATTTTGAAGGTTAGAATATGTATCTTTGGTCCTGTGTTCCTCCTTATTCTTATTTATATACTATTTTCACATTTCAATTATATTCACTTTTTCAGACTGCTTTCACAATACAAATTTATATTTCTAAAATTACTATGTCATTAGAATTGTTTTCCACCTATAACCTTCACTGAAGGATTTATCCTTGCCTTTTACAGATTGTAGAAGATGTACACTAATCTTGGCTCCTCTTTGAACTTAAAAGCCAGGAGAGACATCATTCCAACTTCTGCTTCTATCATAGACCTTTCTGTAGCTCCTCTCCCCCATTTTGCTTTATAAAGCCCTGTGATTACATATGAATAACCAAATAATCCAAGATAGTCTTCCCATCTCAATATGCTTAACTTACATCTTCAAATAGTCTTCAAAGCTTAAGGCATTGGGATTGAGTATATAATGGATAGGGTTGAACATAATAAAAGCCATCTATAACAAAACTATGACAAACATGTTGAATGGGGAAAAGGTGAAAGCTTTCTAAATTCTAGAGCTAGACAAGGATGTTCATTCCCACCACTGTCATGCTGCCTGGTACTGGAAGTCCTGGCTAGAGCTGTCAGGCAAGAGATAGGACTGAGGGACATCCAAACTGGAAAGAAGAAAGTTGGGGCTTGTGCTGTGGAACAGCAGGTAAAGCTGCCATCTGTAGACTGGCACTCCATATGGGCATTGGCTTGAGTTCTGGCAGTTCTACTTCTGATCCAGCTCCCTACTATTGTGCCTGGGAAAGCAGGGAAGGTTGCCCAAGTGCTTAGGCCCCTGCTCCCATATAGGAGACCCAGATGAAGTTCCTGGCTTCAGCCAGGCTCAGCCCTGTTCATTGCAATCATTTGGGGAGTTCATCAGTGGATATAAGATCTCTCTCTGTTTCTTCCTCTCTTTGAAATCCATCAATCAATAAGTGAATCTATATTAAAGAAAGGAGGGTGTCAAATTGTGACTATAGACAAAATGATATTACATCAAAAGAATACATCATAAAGTTATTTTAATTACTGAATTCAGCAAATTTTTAGGACAAACATGAGATTCAGGAACTGCTTCTTATTCCAAAAGTAAATTGTTGGAAAAACAAACAAAGCTACAGTGCCATTTATTGCAGTTACACAAAAGTAAAATACCTAGGAATCCACAAAGAATATAAAATACATTTACAATTAAAAGTATAAATATTGGAATGAAATAGGATACAAAAAAGACTTCATCTCCATGGATTAGAATTAACATTGTTAATTGTGCTAAGTAGTCTATAGATCCAATGTAATCTCCATTAAAATGCCAATGACATCCTTTCTATAGATATTCTTAAAAATTCTAAAACATGTATGAAGACACAGAAGACTTCAGGTAGACACATCAATTTGAAAAATATAGAATAGCCCTGAAAGTATTACACTACCTAATTTGAATATATACTGAAAAGTTTAGGCCGGTGCTGCGGCTCACTAGGCTAATCCTCCGCCTTGTGGCGCCAGCACACCGGGTTCTAGTCCCAGTTGGGGCACCAATCCTATCCCGGTTGCCCCTCTTCCAGGCCAGCTCTCTGCTGTGGCCAGGGAGTGCAGTAGATGATGGCCCAAGTCCTTGGGCCCTGCACCCCATGGGAGACCAGGAGAAGCACCTGGCTCCTGCCATCAGATCAGCGCGGTGTGCCGGCTGCAGCGCGCCTACCACGGCGGCCATTAGAGGGTGAACCAACAGCAAAAGGAAGACCTTTCTCTCTGTCTCTCTCTCAATGTCCACTCTGCCTGTCAAAAAAAAAAAAAGTTTAGTAACCCAAAGTGCATGGAATTAGATAAAAATAGGCACATGAAAGAGTGGAGCAGGATAGAGAAAACAATAGACAATAATCTGTGCATCTATCACAAGCTAACTTCACAAAGGTACAAAGTACACATAATGGGAAGAAGGCAAACTCTTAATAAATGGTGCTGGGAAAATGGTAACAACATTCAAAAGAATGAAATTAGCCTCTTATTGGCTGGCGCCGTGGCTCAACAGGGTAATCCTCCACCCAGCGGCACCAGCACACCAGGATCTAGTCCCGGTGGGGGCGCAGGATTCTGTCCCTGCTGCCCCTCATCCAGGCCAGCTCTCTGCTGTGGCCCTGGAGTGCAGTGGAGGATGGTCCAAGTGCTTGGGCCCTGCACCCCATGGGAGACCAGTATAAGTACCTGGCTCCTGCCTTCAGAATAGCACAGTGCGCCAGGCCTGTGAAGTTTGTCCAAGACCAGAGCGGGAAATGCGCTCAGGTGCGGGGTCTTCCTGGACCCCTCCTCTCTCTGGGGGCAGGGCGCCTCAGGCCGTGGCTGCCTACTACTGCCAGGGGCTGAGAGTGACCGAGGGACCCCCCTGCTAAGGCTGGGAGGGCTGACAAGCCTGTGTAGCAAAGGCCTCTCCGTGTGGGGGTCACCGTGGGGGTCCGGGGAGCCAGGGCGCGGCCAGGCCCACCTGGGCATTGCCCACGAGAGGCGTCTGGGCCACACCTCTGCTTCTGGCTGGAGCCTACGGCACCCCGAGCGCTGGGGCGGAGCGGGAGGGGAGACTGAGGCTGGGCAGGTCCTGCCGGTCTGCGGCTTCCTCGCTGCCTGCCGTAGGCCGGGTGACGCCCTGGGGCCCCTCCCCAGGGAACACGCCCAGGCAGACTGGCCTCCTTGACTGCTCCCAGGGAAAGAACTCCTACACGTCCCGCAGCACCCTGCCTCTGAAGCCCCTCCCCCAGGAAGCTTCCCCCCACCTCCCCCACCCCCCCCCATCCCCTGTCTGCTGGGCCGGGTCATCCGGGGCTCAGGGGACCTCTCCCTTCCCGCAGCCCCGGGGCGCCCAGCCTCTGTCTCCCCCATCAGCGGGCGGCCCCTTGGGGATTCCCTGGGGTTTCACCGATGGGGAAACATAGGGCCCTTGAGGGACGGGCCCTGCCCACGGTGAGATTCTGCTGCTCTGTGGAATGAGGCAGACTCAGCAGCCACTAGAGGCTGCCCCTCCTCCGCGGGCAGGCGGGGGGAGGGGGCCCGGGGCAGCTGCCGCACATCTGGGGCAAACCAGGAACAAGTGGCAGCGCAGCTGTTCCCAGGGCAGGGGGCCAGCCTGGCGGTCTCCTCGTGTGGGAGGGACAGCAGACGCAGCACCCCTGGCCGCCCCCTCCCCGCCGCTCTGAGCACCAGGCCGCAGCTGCGCGCCAGTGTCTGGGTGAAGAGAGGTGGCACCGCGTCCCCGTGACCCCGGGAAGTCCCTGGGGCTTGGAGCTCAGGACAGACATTCCGGGACAAGAGAGCGGCTCCGGGGCCAGCCATGTTGCTCTTCCCAGACCCCGGAGCTGGGCAGCTGAGCGCGCGATTGGCTGAAGCACACGCGTTGGTTCATGTGGGAGTTAAGGATGCACCACAAACTCTCAAACCAGACAGGGTCAACAGATGCAGGAGTCAAATCGTCTTCTGGGAGGACTGTTTTCCCTATTTTATATGTGAGGTGCCTAAGGTAACAGGATATTTGTATGGCAAATACTTTCCTTTGTGGTTGTGTACTTTGAAAAATTGTTTTCAAAATTAAATAATTCTTCCAGATGTAGTGTGAAAATTATATATGAATGGGGATTTCTTGAGACATTACATTTGCACTAGATTTTATAATAATGTTTTTGTGATAATCAGAGTTTTCTGATTTTTTATGTAATAGTAGCTGGGGGAATGAAGCACTATTACTTTAATTTTACTGAGGTTCTGCAACTGGCCCAGATGTGAAATCTGTCACATGTTATAGGTGCAATAAATGAAAACATGGCTGTGAGCTAACCTTGGACAATCACCCATTCAGCGAACCAGCTGCATCAGTTTACCACATTTGTAACCATCTTCAGTACATTTTACTTTAGAGTTTAGTTAATGGAAAATATTGTTCAGGATTCGTAACCTTGATTGGCTTGCTCCGCTTTTGTTCCCCTGAAAAGGATGCACACATACAGATTATGTTCAGTATCAGCCCCTAAAGGCCCCTGCCAGATGAGGTCAGCAAAGCTGTGGACCATTTGCTGTTGCTCTCCTGTTTTGACTGGAAGATTTTTAATGAGACCTTTAAATGGGTCTGTGACACACGATGAGTTTTATGGTAAGAAACACAAGTTGTATGGACATATGTGCATTCCTATTAATAAGCATGCACATTTCTGTTAGCAGCCTTTAAAATGAATGAAAGAGCTCTTGACTAGGAAGCTGCCTCAGAACTGCCAGGCTCCTAGAGGTTTCTGAAGCACTAAACTTTGGGTGAGGCCTGGCTTGGGCACTTCCAAGCATTACAGGTAATTGTGAAGCATACTGATCTCATTCTGAACATACGTGACAAAACATAAAACTTGGGATTTTTCACCTTATAAAATGCTGTTTAGACACTTTTTAAATCTTTGAACTTGCCAGGAAATTAACTGGGATAGGAATAATGGACTCACCATTAAGTGATGATTTGTCCAGCGATCCTCAGGCTTTTCACCCCCTAACCACATTGGAGCCCTATGGAATGTGCTTTGTCTCTCTGAACCCATAGCAGTGTCTTGTGCAGAGTTGAGTGTGAAGTGGATATGAATGCTTCTCCCAAGAACAGTATATGGTGAACTATATAGCATTGTCCGCATCCATGTAGACAGATGAACTCAGCTGAAAAACGTTTGATGACTTTTTTTTTAATCCCTTGGATACAATCATGGATTCCTTGTACAATGGTCTGTGAGTGAGACCCCTTTGTTCTCTCCTCTGTCCCAGTGGTTCCATGGGCAGATTATTTTGACAACATGTACCAGCTGTTCTGTGGTCAGTCAAATTGATTTGTCTGTGAACTTGTGAGCCAAAACTGTATTGTACCATTTCATTTTGTACCTAGCATAGAATAAACATTTATTATCAGAAGATTATTTTAAATCTGCATTTCAATAACAAATGTTGTCAATGACAATCAAATTTTGATTGAACAGTAGTTGTAGATGTACTAAATTTCTCAAATTACTGCTTTCAAGCTTAGATTTACTTGTAAAGATTCTATTTTGTGAGAATAAATGGTTTTCTTTTTGTAATGAAAGTTAATTAATGATAACTTTGTAATCTTACAGATGAGGGAATGAATACCTTCGTATGTGTTTGTCCAGAACTTTATATCAATTTTCTGTAATAGTTATGTATGATTACTATATGTAAGAATCTCATCAGACTTATGCAATTTGTATAATTATGTAAGGCTGTAAAATAACTTTAAAACTCAAAAAAGTTATAAATATTATTGATCTAGGTGATGATAATTTGGTGGTATGCTTTCTTCACTAAGGTAGATTTTACCTTGCTTTAAATTGTAAGGTCAAGACTGTTGGAAATGTGCACATAAATGTGATTTGTATGAGAATAGATTATTTGCAAATAAAAATTATTATGATGTTAAAAAACTTAAAATATTTTTGTGGGGCTGGTGTTGTGGCATAGTGGGTAAAGCTGCTGCTGCCTGTGACACAAACATCACATATGGACAATGACTCATGCCCCATCTACTATACTTCCAGTCCAGCTCCCTGCTACTGGCCTGAGAAAAGTAGTAGAAAGTGGCGCAGGTGTTTGTGTCTAAGCCACCTACCTGAGAGACCTGGATGAAGCTCCTGGCTCCTGGTTTCAACCTGGTCTAGTTCTGGCCATTGTGGCCATCTAGGGAGTTAACCAGGAATGGAAAATCTCCCTCTTTGTCTTTCCCCCCACTCTCTGCAACTATGACTTTCAAAATAAATTATATAGTCATTTTCATATCTAAAAATGCAAATATCAGAACTTTTCATAGAATTTTAATTGAATTGCTTAAAACATTGTTTATCACAATCAGTTTTACAAAGTCAATAACACTTCTCCTTAGTCTCTAATTTTTCCTTAATTCCCCAAAATGTCCTCATAAGATGTTTTTCCAGTTAACTCTGTCAGTAGAGTCTGGATATCTATTTAATGGTGAAAACTAGGAAGAAAGAAGTTTGCTAATTATTACAATGAAGAGCACTATTAGAACTCTAATGGGAGGTTAAAAGTCATTAATGAAATTCTGGCAGAATAATCTGATTTGGTTCCTCACACTTTTTTCAACTTTTTAAATTTATTTATTTAAAGATTTATTTATTCAAAAGTCAGAGTGACACAGAGAGAGGAGAGGCATAGAGAGAGAGAGAAAGGGAGAGAGATAGAGAGGTATTCCATCTGCTAGTTCACTCCCAAGTTGGCTGCAATGGCTGGAGCTGTGCCAATCCGAAGCCAGGAGCCAAGAGCTTCTCCTATGCAGGTGTAGGGGTGCAAGCACTTGGGCCATCCTCTACTGCTTTCTGGGTCCACAGCAGGGAGCTGAAACAGAAGTGGAGCAGCCAGGACTCAGACAAGCACCCTTATGTGATGCCAGCACTGTAGACAGCGGCTTTACTCACTATGCCATAGCGCCAGCCCATATTTATTTATTTTTAAGGTGAACAAATTTAGTGTATTTCAGGTATACAAATTTAGGAGCAGAGATATTTCCCACCCCACCGTCCTTCCCACACATGTACTCATCCTCCCTCCTTCTTCCTTTCTTGTTCTTTCTTATAACTTTTACAATGATCTACTTTCAGCTTATTTTATACTCATTAACTTCACACTAATGTAAAGAATTAAATAAATACTAGGAATAAAACACTGTTCCTCTACACTAGAGAGAAAGGGTGTAATCAATCAGCAAACCTCAAATGTCAGTTTTGCTCATATAAAAACATTATTTGTACTCTATAAGTTAGCACAGATCAGGGAAAATATATGGTATTTGTCTTTTGGGGATTGGCTTATTTCATTATGTATAATGATTTCTATTTGCATACATTTTGGTGAGAAAGATAGGATTTCATTCTCTTTTTCTAGCTGAGTAGTATCCCAGTGTATATATAACAGATTTTCTGTATTCAGTCAATGGATGATGGATATCTGGGTTAATTCGATATCTCAGCTATTGTGAATTAAGCACCAATAAACATGGGGGTGCAGATAACCATTTCATATGCTAATTTAATTTCATTTTGGTAAATTCCCAGGAGTGAAATTGCTTGGTCATATGGTAGATCTATTTTCAGATTTCTGAGGTATCTCTATACTGTCTTCTATAATGGCTGTACTATTTTACATTCCCACCAAATGGTGGATTATGGTACCATTTTTCTCACATCCTCACTAGTATTTATTTTTTGTTGATTTATGTATGAGAGCCATTCTGACTAGGGTGAGGTGAACTGTGGTTTTGATTTGCATGGCTAGTGATCCTGAGCATTTTTTCATGTATCTGTTGACCATTTAATTTTCTGCTTTTGAAAAACACCTGTTCAAGTCATTTGTCAATTTCTTAAGTGGATTGCTTGGTTTTTTTTTTGTTGTTGTTGTTGTTGTTGTTGCTTTGTTTTATTGTTGCTGAGGATCTTGAGCCAATTGTAGACTAGATATTAATCCTTTATCCAGTTTCTTAGTTTGCAAATATTTTCTCCCATTCTGTCAGTTGCATCTTCACTTTCCTGAATGTTTCCTTTGCAGTACAGAAATTTCTTTTTAACATTTATTACTTTATTTGAAAATCAAAGTTATACAAAGAGAGAAAGAGAGGCAGAGAGAGAGAGAGATCTCCCATTGCTGGTTCACTCCCCAATTGGTCACAATGGCCGGAGTTGTGTCGATCCAAAGTCAGGAGCCAGGATTTTCTTCCAGTTTTCCCACAAGGATACAAGGGACCCATGATCTTGGGCTATCTTCTACTGCTTTTCCAGGTCACAATGTAGAGTTGGATTAGAAGTGGAGCAGCTAGGACTCAAATTGGCACTGATATGGGATGCTTTACCTGCTACACCACAGTGCTGGCCCCCAGAAACTTCTTAATGTAACATAATCCCATTTGTCTATTATTGTTTTGACTGCCTTTGCTTTTTGAGTGGTTCCCAAGGAGTCGTTGCCTATGCCAATGTCTTGTAGCATTTCCCTAAATGTTCTTCTCCATTAATTTTATGGTATCCAACTTTTCCCCATTCGATATAATGCTGGCTGTGGATTTGTCATCTATTGCCCAGATGGTATTGAGGAATATTCCTTCTATACCCAATTTGCTTAAGGCACAATATTAATGTGGGACTTTGACACCCACTTTCAGCAATGGATAGATTAACTAGACAAAAAGAATCAAGAAACTGAGTTAATCTGTACTATGGACCAAATGGAACTAAGTGATGTCTATACAGAACACTTCATCTAAGAGTTGAAGAATACACATTCTTTTCATCAGTGCATGTAACTTTCTCTAGATAGACCACATGCTAGGCCATAAAGCAAGTCTCAGCAAATTTAAAAAAAAATGAAATCATATCATGTATGTTATCTAACCACAATGGAACAAAACAGGAAATTAACAACTTGAGAATCTCTAGAAAATATTCAAACATATGGAGGCTAGACAACATACTCCTGAATGAACAGTGGGTCATAGTAGAAATCAAAAGAGGAACCAAAAAATTCCTAGAAAAAGTGAATATGACAATATTACATATCAAAACTTATAGGATACATCAAAAGTCATGTTAAAAGGGAGCTTACACACTTTATTAAGCAGGGTGCTGTGGAGGGATACCCTTGAAGTGTTTCCATGTGATATTTTCAGTTCTTTCATGGAAGCTTGATGTAAAAGCCTATTTGTGCACTTTCTGTTTCCTCCTCACCCTGTGATCTTTCTTCCATATAGGCTTAGCCATTAGTATCAGACCGTTACCAGAGGGGTCTGTGTTATGTCATTTGGACTTTGGGTATCCAAAAATGAGTTAAATCTTTTCTTTTCATAAAGTAGCTGCCTTATGTATTTCATTGTAATGAAAGTATGCTGCATTTATATTTTTGAAAGATTGATACATCCCTGTATTCCTTTTCCAATATTTTATTCTCAAGAAAAGTGAGATGGAGCAATTAGCTCTGAGAGTCAACTTCCCAAATTTTCACCAGGACCTACTGTCACTCAGTGCAACTTTATTGCCATTTCATGGACACATTTATTGATTCTTATAAATTAAACTGATAACATTTTCTTTCTAATAATTTCCTGTTTAATTCACAAAATGTAGGTATACAATTTTATAAGATTTTATCTGTTATTTTTAGGTTTTCTTGCAAATCTGATGATGTCCATGCGAAATCTCCTCTCTTATATAAAGATATCCTCTAAAATCTCATCAGAATAGGAACACTGAGTAAAGTGTAATTGGATTCATTATAAGAATAAACTCTTAATATGAATATATGGGATGATAATCATTCAAAGTTAACTTTGTCACTGATTTTATAAATGGGGCATCAAACACATATATACTTTGGTTGCTCAAAATGTTGCTGAAGAGAAGGTTCTACACAATATAACAGGAATTTGACAAGATGTGAATAAAGAGAAATTAAGGGGCAGCCCTATTCACTCTCAAGTCAAAAAGAAAATCTACTTTTTAAGTTGTTCAAGACATTTCTATTTCATAAAGAGTTAGAAATTAGACCTTGACTATATCATTTGGATAATTCATATCAATGATACCACTTCTATGGGCCTTAATTCCATCATGTAAAAATAAATTATACTTAAAGTTTCTACCTTTATATCTTCAGTTGTTTTCTACTTGCTTGTTGTCCTATGCTCAGCAAGACATTGCCACTCTACCTTGGATACAAAAAAGTTATCTTTAAGGCTAATATTTGTTATTATGCAAAATATTGTGAAAAGTTATTAAATAATATTTAAGGATGAATAGAGCCAAGTAAAGAGTACTGATAAGTAGAAAACTAAGTTGAAAATAGAAAAGTGGAAAGAAAGTGTTGAAAGCATCTCTTGGTAGAAAAACTCTTGAAAATGTATTAATTATGTGGCAAATATTTTTGTTCACAATAGTGAGTCTGCATATTTGATACATGTGGAACAACTCAACACAGAAGACCTTCAAATTCTGCCCTCAAGTATGCCATATAATTAACCACCTTGGTATATTTTAAGGAAATAGTGAAAGAAAATTCTACCAGGTTCCATTGAAGGTTACACAAGAAACGAAAAGCAGCCATTATGTGTGTTCATGGAGAATTCATGGATAATTTACCCCATGTGACTTTGACCAGGTAACTATGCCCAAAGTTATCTTTATATAAGATGAAGCAATAGTAGTCACTGATACTCTGAAAATTCCAGGAGACAGCACACAATAAGAGTCAATACCAGCATTCTATATTTTGTATATAATTTACAGTTTGTGCATTTCAAGCATTGATGAATCCACTAACCAAATTACAAATTTAAATGTTACTATACTTTGGAAACCTTTTCCTACCTCTCTGTTACAATTCTTCCCCAGTGAAAGTCACTCTCTGATTTTATCATAATCATTCTTTAAGTGGATTGTTCTCTCCTGCACAGGGAGGTAGCCTGTCAGGTTTCCTCCACCCAACTATCAACATTCTTTATGTGATATTGTTTAATATTTTCTGCTTTTGCATTTTGTTTATGAAAAAAATCACATGGTGCTATATCCAAGTTGCTTCTGTAATATACTTTTTAGGGTTCATCAGAGTAGACATGTCTTGTTGATCCACTTTCACTGTGCATAGTCTTTACTACATGAATATGCACTGATTAGTTTGTTCACTCTAATAATGGTGACATTTGAGCTATTTCCATGGTTTTTTGATATCATAAAAACACTGTTATGCATATCCTTGTACATGACTTCTCTGTACCTAACCCTGATTATTGCTAGCTTTCTAACTAGACATAGAATTGCTGTGATTCATGTAAAGCATCTGTTCACTAACTTATCTCAACCTCTTCTTTAATTTTGACCCCACTTATCTCATTGACTTCAGTATCAACTCTGGATATCCCAGAGAACCATCACTAGATTGATTAGCCCTCATTATCATTTCCCATCCCAAATACACACACACACACACATTGAAATAAAAGGTACAATAATATTGGAGACCATAGTTTAAAGCTGAATGTGTGAGGGTGAAGAAATCTCACTATAATGCCTAGTACCTCAAAGTAACACACCCCAGTGAAAAATGGTGTCTTCTAACTCTAGTTTTGTATGACCCCAGTGTTCTCTCTACCTGACATATTTCATTTTCAGTTACTAATCCAAAAATGTTTTCTACCCTTGGGAATTCTTTTTCTCAACTGTATCTATCTGGATTGTGGGCATAAAATAAAAGACAATAATTTCTCAAATGGCAAAATTTTGGATAAGCTCTTTTCATTGAGCTTAACATCAGTATGCATAATTCTTGATGATATACACCCTTTTTAGCTCATAAAATCCAGCGAACTCTCAGTACTTAAGCCACCATCAACATTTATTTGACTCATTTATGGTAAAGATTACATGGATTGTGCCTGAATTCCTGTTTTATTTTAATTATATTGATAAATGCACTCAGGCTTTTAAATAAATACAGAAATGTACTGGGAAAATTACAGCAATTTTACTCCATACAAAGGTAAACAAATCATGTCAAACAATGCTTCCAGCTTTGATTCTATGGGCACATTAGATATTCTATTATAAAGCTATTTGTTTTGGGAAGCATAGAATGTTAGAAATGGAGAAACAGAAAGATACAGAAGGAGAGAGAGGAGGAGAGGGAAGAAGGGAAGGAGGAGAGAGAGAGAGAGAGAGAGAAAGAGAGAGAGAGAGAGAGAGAGAGAGAGAGAGAGAGAGAGAGAACTTTTCAGTTTCATTCCTCAAATGCCTTCAAGAGCTGGAGCTGGAGCTGAGCCAGGCCAAAGCCAAGAAGAAGCAACTTCATCCAGGTCTCCTATGTAGATTGAAGCAACCCATGTACTTGGGCCAATATTTGCTTCTCACAATAAGTTATCAGGAATGTGGATTGATGTGTGCATTCCAAGTGTCAGCTTAACCTACTGTGCTATAACACTCACCTTAAGATAACAATTATTTTTCAGATAAAAATAAGTAATAAAGAACAAAGTGACCCAGGCATTACTAGCAGGAATTATACATGCACAATTAACAGGAAAGTGTTGCTATGCACCAAGACATATGTTTGTTGGAAAAAAGAAAATCACAAAAGTGAATTCATGAACAAGTAAACATAACTGCTATTTTTACTTAGATTAATCATAATTAATAGTATCTTTTAATAGAACAGATAGGAATAGCAAAAATCAATTTAGACTCTAAAAAATAGTATTTCTATAGTCTATAGGATGTCTATATTACTTGATAAATCTTTCTCAAAGTTATACTCCTAAAGTAATGCTAGGATTTTGTTGAAGCTAAGGGAGTACAGACACTGGGAAGCCTTTTCCTTAATATCAGAGGGACTTCATGCCTCATTTGTGGGAGACAAAAGTACCATAAAGGATAACCTGGGTAGATGATAAGGGGGTTCATTGATGACAATTTTACTTACTAACAAAATAAAAAGACATATTGCTTCTATTCAGTTAATAATAAACCTGACTGCGTATAATGGAAAACTGAACCCATGGGCTTATCTAAATCATTTGTATTTTCCTATGTCATAAGCTCCCTAAATTACTTGATATGGGGCTAATATGGTAATCTGAGAGTGCAAAAGTGACAAGATGCTGACAATGTGACTTATGTTCCCTGTATTGTTAGCTCATGGCTACACAATAGCTCTGTATGCCGAATACTCTGTGTTTCAGGAAAGAATAGGAAAATGATTTTGTAGCAAAAGCTTCCTCCATTATAATGAGTATTCCAAGGAAATTATCTCAATGACTTCCATTTTCACCTTATTTTTTCAAGAGAATATACCACAACAGATATTTTTGTTCATATACTGTGAACTACCAAAATAAACAAGATGTGTTGACACCATGTAAGTCATGTTGATACACAAGAAACAAATATAATACAATAATCATCATTGTTAACCCTGTGTGCTGTATTCAAAATGAAAAAAAGAAAAATGAATTAAAAATAAATATCAACTGTTAACACATTTGAAGATATTACAGGGGAAATTAACATAAAGTCATAGGGCTAAAAATCTGATTGTGAAAGGAAAACAAATGTTTTTGAAAACAGACAAACTGAAACAAAGCAAAAAGATCAAACAGATATTGAAAATAAAAACCATTACCCTATAATGTGCATAGTTCTAGGCAAAAATAATTTTCCCATATACAGAGGTGGTGAATTTGGCAGGCTGACAAAGGAATATAGTGTGATGGGGTTGATAAGATGCTCTATTTAATATTCTAATGATTGAATCATTTTTACTTATTTTTGTAAGATGTTAATGTAGTGAAAAATATCTGCCTTGCTGTTCAATTATGTAAGTATTCAGCTTTAAAGGCAGTGCATGACATCACTTCAGTCTCCCTCTTTCAGAGATATTCCACCCATTCAATCTGTAATTTATTGCCTTTTTCAGAACCAACAAAAGAAGAATAAAGTTACTGGTCTGAATTTTGTTATGGTGTCCAACTGATAAATCTTGCATATAATATTATAAAAGTGCTTTTGTAACTTTGTAAAATCACATGCTGTTACATTTTATATACCATACTTATTGTTTGAAGCATACATTTCCTCTTTTGCTGATTTTATCTTTCTACTTTTCCTTATGATGAGGGAGAGGTCCCTGCCTGGTCCGTTCCCAGATTGGCAGGAAGAAAAATGGCATCATGGCAGTAGGGATTGTAGTAACTGTGGATATGGAGGGAAACACAGGTCTAACATTAGCTGTGAGGAAACAGCATGGAACACATTGTATGACAAATGTTCATGTTTCTGTGTCTACACCATGTGGTCCATGGTGTCCTTCCCTGCTGGCCACCTGTACCAGCTCTTGTTGTGGGGTGGGAGAGGGACCTGCAGGGACTCCAAGACAGAATGGGCAGCAAGAGGCAGGGTCTGATGGAGACCTTCGGACAGCTGGGGTGGGTCATACACATAAATATGAGGAAATTCTGGGAGAGGGAGTTCCCTCAGGGCTTTGCCCCAACATTCCCTGAATACTCAACAAGACTGCTCCTCACCACTGAGCATCTGAGTCTGAGGAGAGAGAGGGTTGCTGGCTGGGTCTCTCAGAGGTTCTGGCACTTGACACTGTTTCATGTCAAAAAATAATTTACTAAAAAGCAGCTTGCCACACCCATGGTGAACAAAGCCTCGTGGTGGAAAGGGGGTGTCCGGCCAGCTGGGATGGTTAATACCTGTTCCCTCTCCTCCCAGCCCACCTAGTTGCAGCTGTCAGACCCAAAAGGCCTGTGACAGCAGCTGTCAGATGAGCATCAGGTAGTAGAGAGCAGGGTGGAAGGTTGGTGATGAGGGAATCTCCTGATGTGATTTTATGTAAAGGATGACAGTGGCATGTGCTGAGTTCCAGAACATGGGCAGCAACAGCAATATGGTATAAAGAGTTCCAAGTTCCCAAAGCAGAGACATGGCTGGATGTCTGGGCTCCTCCAGTTAAACATGGACAGCTGCTGTGCAGCAGGCAGGTCAGGGCCTTCATCTGGTTTACAGGGCTGTCAGTCTGTTGAGGGCAGAGGCACTTGGCTCCATAGTGCATTGTGTCAGTCATGATGGACATAAGTTGGCCATGTAGATGGCAGGACTGCTCATAGTAAATTGGTTAGTGATTGCATAGTGGGTACTGGACCCGCCACCACCACTGTTTGAGGAGACTAGAACAATCACTGTGGTCCTTATTCAGCCTGTCCAAAAGCCTGTCACTGACAATCCCTGCATTGGCAAAAAGAATCAGGTCCTTGTGGCCTATGAATGGAGCTGCCACCAGTGGCACCAGTCAGGGAGTGCGTAGAGCACACATCACAGGAATGGCCATCCCATTGTTGAGGTTGCAGGTGCTGTCCAAGTTCCATATGGCCTCATACGGGGTTCATAATGGGAACCAGTAGTGTAAGGCCTCTATGCCTGTGTATCAGAAAAATGGGTTTTTCAAATCCAGGAAGTTCAGGGATTTGGAGCCCATCTTGTCCACCTGACCACAATACTGATGTCTGTATTTGGGGTCTGTTGGCAATAAACAGATATGTTGCTGAAAGCATATCTCCAGCCTTGGCAAACAGTGATCACTGGTGCAGGCACAAGAAATGGTAGCAGTGTGTTAGGGGACTGCTCACAGCCATCAGAGCTGCATGGTGATTATGGAGCCAGTAAAAGCAGCATCAAACGAGAAGGTCAGATCTCTGCATGAAGTATGTGGACTTGTATGTGTTCTCCCTGTGAGAATCTCTCTTTGGCTTCTTTTTTTAAGATTACTTTACTTATTTGAAAGGCAATGTTGAGAGAGAGACAGAGAGAGAGAGAAAGAGAGAGAGAGAGAAACAGAGAGAGAGAGAGAGAGAGAGAGAGAGAGAAGAGAGAGAGAGAACATCTTCTATCCATTGCTTCACTCCCCAAATGAACTCAATGCTTGGAGCTAGGTGTATCTGAAGCCCGGAGCCAGGAGCTTTTTCCATGTCTCCCATATGGGTGCAGGAGTCCAAGCATCTAGACCACTATCTTTGGCTTTCCTAGGCAATTTGCAGGGAGCTGGATCAGAAGTGGAGCAACCAGGACTCCAACCGGCACTCATATGGGATGCAGGCACTGCAGGCAGTGGCTTTACTCACTACGCCAAGGCACTGGCCTATCTCTGGATTTTAAGAGATGCCTCTGCCAGCATCTAACTTCCTGCCACAGCCCCTGCAACCCACCCCAGCCACTGACTGACATCCCACTGCACATGCCACCACCCCTGCTGCCATCTTAAATTCCAGCATAGGCCTCGTGGCCACATGAGTAATGAAGCAGCTTGGATGTTCTGTATTTATTGAATGATGCCCTAATAAAATTAGGAAATTGCAGGTAATCACTTTGATATAGATCTCAGAAACTGCAGTACACTTGGGTTAGACAGATACAAACTGCATTTCTAGGGGAGACAGTTGTGTCAGAGAGGGCCTTCATGGTGGACCTCAATAATTTATATTCTCCACAATATCTAAGAGTTTCTGATTCCTGTATCATTACTAATATGTCATGCTGTGGTATTTGGTATCCCAGTTTACTTTTTTCTCCTTTTTCATCCTTCTATTGTTTCTATTATCCAAATATTCTATAGTAAGAAGGTACTGCTTTTATTTTCATGAAACATATATCAATATGTTTATAATGTGAATATGAATTTTTGTTTTAATTTTTATTAATATAATGGGAGCAGATCTTACCCATTCCATAGGTACAGTTCCAAAAAGACAACCACACTTCCCCTTACTCCCCTGCTCCCTCAACCCTCTCCCATCCTCTCCCAACCCCTCCTACCCACCCTGCCCCCTTCATCAATTCTTGCAAATACATAATTTTAATCCAGTCTATATTAAAAGACATAATTTGCCAGTAATTAATTATAATATCCAACAAGTAAATTATTATTAATTATACTATCCAACAAGCAATATAAACACTAGCTAAAATGACAATCTCAGTTTTCTTTTACATATGTTTATTTTCTTGTGGGTAAAATTAGACAAGCTTCCATTAAGATATATTTATATTTATTTACTTGGATTTGTTGTCTATATTCTTCCTTGACTTTTCTATTTGATAATTCGGTAGTAACTTTCTGTTTAAATGTCTGTGTCTTCAAATTATTGTCTAAATCTAGAAAGAATTGTCACCTCTCATTGTGTTTTATTTTTAGAAATTCTTCATGCTAATTTTCCCCATGAACTTTAAAATCACCTTATAGAAAATACACACCACAGATGACAATCACCCTCTTCTCATGAGTGATTGAGCATGCAAAAAGCAGGAAAGATTAATTCACTAAATGTCCCTCAGTGTCCTAATCATCTCCATTTTGCTTTAAAATCATCAGAAGCAATTCCAGCATTACGAGCCAACTCCTTCAGAGCAGCTCTGTACCCTTTGCTTTCAATGATTTCCCACCTGGCAGATGCTGTGGCCTATTTTCACCTTGCAGCCCTACACGGTCACACAAACCAGTTCCTTACTGTCAACACCCTTCTATGCCGCCCCCCCCCACACACACACAGTGGCTCTATCCTTCTGTTCCTCTCTTCCTTCAAACTTTTCCGTTTCCCTTTTTTTTTTAATTTTTGTCTGGCATTAATATTTTACCTTTTGCTTACATAGATTTTCTGCTGCTGCTTCATTTTATTCTAAGCATTTATATCTTTCTTTCCATCATAGTTTCTCATTATTGTTTCTACTTATGAAGAGTAGTGTTTGAAAAATATTTATATTCAGCCAGCAAAATTGTCTTTTTGTGCTATTTGTTTATAGTTCTTTTAGAATTTCAAGTATATCAGCATAGTATCTAAAACTTATATAATTTTGTCTCATTTTTCACTGTTACATAACTTTCTATTTGTCATATTACCTACCACCTTCAATACAATATAACCATGTTTTCTCTTGATATTAAAAGGATACTTTCCAGGGGCCAATTCCTACAATGCCAGCATCCCACATGGGTGCCAGTTAGTGAGCCAGCTGATCCATTTCTGATCCACCTTCCTGCCAGTGGCCTGGGAAAATCAGCAGGATATAGCCTAAGTAACTTGATCCCCGCTACCCACATGAGAATGTAAAGAAGCTCCTGGCTCCTGATTTTGGCCTTGCACAGCACTGGCGGTTGTGGCCACCTGGGTAGTGACCAGCACATGGAAGATGCTTCTCTCTGTGTCTTCCTCTCTCTCCTTCTCTCCCTGTAACTGACTTCTAAATAAATAAATGAATCTTTTTAAAAGGGCAGTTTCCATAGAGTTTTTTATTCACATATTCAATTTTCATTTGAGAAGCAAGAATCTTGCATTCACTGGATCACTGACAATGATGGGCCAGGACAGAGCCAAGAGTCAGGGAATTGATCTGGGTCTCTGAGTTGGCAGGGACATGAGTGCCAGAGTCATCTGCTGCTTCCCATGTTGTGCATTAGCAGAAAGCTGGACTGAGATGCAGAACCGTGACTCAAAGCCGTGCACTCTGATATGGGCTGCAGAGTTCCCAAAGCAGTTCCCCACTGTACCCTGAAAGGAATAATTTCAAATTTTTCATGTGATATAAAGTAACAATTTTCATCATGTTTTGTCTTCATTTTTCTATCTTTCCCAAATCATCACTGTGCCTGAAAATGTCGTTGATCTATAAGGGGTTTGAAAATATGTTTCAAGGGTGGTTGTTTTGAAGTAGCTGTTTAAGCCTCCACAGCAGAGACTGAAATCCCATATCAGAGGGCCTGCTGTAAGTCCCAGTAATTGTGGCCTTCTGATCCAGCTTCCCTCTAATGTCCCAAGGAAGCAGAAGGTGATAGCATGTATGTTTAGCTTCCTACCACCTCCCTGGGAAACTGGGATGGAGTTCTTGGCTCCTGGCTTTGCTCTGGTTTAATCCTAACTGTTGTGGGAATTTGGAGTGAGAAATTCATTCTCTCTCTCTCAAATAATTAAAACATTTGGAAATGCAAAGACTATAAAACACTTACAGAAATTTCACATAGAAACAAAAGCCATAGGATTTTGACATAGAAAAAATATAAAATAATACATTTATCTGATTTTGTCCCTTTGCAATATTCTCTCCTTCAGGTGAGTAACTATGTTAATTAAAAATAAAAAGGCTTTAAACGTTGTTGTAAAATGTAAGTGCATTGGAGGAAAGGATGGGTAGAAAGTAGAGACCTGTAGAAACATGGGGTCTTGTGTAGCAGGGCCTTGTCTAGACAGAGAGCAGTGCATACCTGGTCACATGGAATACCTGCCCCAGATCTTCACCTGTGCCCTGGGGAGGCCTCAAGAAGCCCACCTCTGGAAATTTTTATTATTCAGTGGGTTGAGGAGGCTGGCCCTGGCCCTCCTGTACATAGAGTGCACCATTGTGTCAGAGCTGGTTCTATGAAGTCACTGTTGTCTAGCACCCCTCCTTAGAGGCCACTGATTTTTAGATAACTCACTATTGACTTGGAGTTTGTTTTTCTGGTTAGGAGGCTCATTCAGCACAAGTGGATAAATTCAGGGTCCAGGTGAGTGGGACCTGCTCTCTTTGTCTCCTTCTGAGTTGGGGACATTCACACTGAGGTGGGTGGCCCTGATTTCTCCTGGCTGCTGCAGAAAGTGATTTTGGTTGTGCCCTTAGTGGTGTCCAATATATGCTGAGTGTGTATACAGTTGTTTCTCTCCCTGTAAGGTGGGAGCAGATTTCCCCTTGATATGATCTGTGGTGGGATATAATGTCTATGGTGAAATTATTCAGGTTTCCCAAGCCTGGTGTGTTTTCTTGGTGTAGTGTGAAGGAATCATTACAATATAAGATGGAGGTGTCTTCTAACTTGATGCAAGAATCCAACACATCTTTATGTTGGTTTACCTTGTGGATGTGCAGGTGTGTGACTGTGTTATGTTCCTATTTGTCCTGAAATCTTCAGTAAGTTCTTGGTAATTGTAAAACCTGCTGCAAGGTGAACTACAATTATTTAGGTGACTGGGAGAGCTTTGAAACTTCCTATCTGAGACAAGCTGTGGTTATCCTGAAAATGATCTAGGAAACTGAGGGATGACCATATACCCATGGGAGAAACTGAGCAGTAATGTGGCAGTGCCTTAGGATTTTGTGTCCCAAGTCAGTGTTGTAAAGGGGAAAAAACAGGAATCAGAAGGTCTCCTGGGAAACTCACATACATCAACAGTGGCTAAATACCAGTAATTATGTTGGACGATATTAACAAGTAGTGGTTCAAAGATAGTTAAAAAGAAGAAGAAAGCAATAGCTTAGCAGCTATTAGGCCATATACACATAATTCTTGTGTACATAGACAAGAGTGTTAAGTTTCCCACTAACCCAACCCAACCTCAGGCTTGTCACAGGAGGCAATGAGCTGGTAGACCAAGGGACATCAGGATAAACAGGTAATTCCTTCCCTCACCATCACTATTCAAAACAAGAAGGCGCTTGTTCTGCCTAGCTACTTCTTTAGAGGAACATTTCATTCTATGAGCTGGTGCTGCACATGCTGTCCTTGTAATGGAGATAGTAAGTTACATTTAGAAAAGATCCAATAAGGAGGGAAGATTGTTCCAAGTGTCTTGCAGACTGAACAATTTGTTAAAGTGAAATGCCTATTAACAGAAAAAAAGCCTCATATACCACAACAAGATAGTATGGCAGAATCTGGAAATGCAATGTGAAGGTTGTCCTAACCTGACTTGATGTCCATTAATGGAATTATTAAGTAAATTTTTGTTAAAAATGATAAATTCAGAAAATTTGAAGCAGTGCAGGACACCAGAGTGGTGTAAAATGGACTGAACCAAGGCAACTGAGACATGTGGTCTCACTGACACAGTTGATAGTGAAAGTTACAGGGAACCCACATATATGAACTGATGAGAAGGGAGGAAGGAAAACAAGCTACATTATATTTTATTGAATTGAGAAATTGAACTCAAAACCACATATTCATAATTATTAAATCCGTTTATCCAACAAACTGAAAAATCTAGAAGAAATGGATGTATTTCAGGACACATAGAGTCTACCATATTGTAGTCATGAAGACAAAATCCTAAACAGAACAATAATCAAGATAGCAATGAAATCAGTAATAAGGATCCTCACAGCAAAGAAAAGCCCAGGACTAGATGGCTTCGCTGCTGAACTCCACCAGTCCTTTTTTTAAAATTTTTATTTATTTATTTTGTTGACAGGCAGAGTTAGACAGTGAGAGAGAGAGAGAGACGGAGAGAAAGATCTTCCTTTTTCCATTGGTTTACCCACCAAGTGGTCACTATGGCTGGTGCATTGTGGCTGGCACGCTGCGCTGATCCAAAGCCAGGAGCCAGGTGCTTCCTCCTGGTCTCCCATGTGGGTTCAGGGCCCAAGGACCTGGGCCATCCTCCACTGCACTCCCGGACCACAGCAGAGAGCTGGACTGGAAGAGGGGCAACCGGGACAGGACCAGCACCCCAAGCAGGACTAGAACTCGTGGTGCCAGCACCGCAGGTGGAGGATTAGCCTAGTGAGCCGTGGCACTGGCTCACCAGTCCTTTAAAGAAGAACAAATTCTAATTATTCTCCAAGTATTTAAAATAATCGAAAAGGGTTATTTCCTCCCAAACTCCTTCTATGAGGCCAGTATCACCTTAATTCCATAACTGAAAAAATATAGAAAGAAAACTATAGACCGATGTCCCTTATGAACATAGACACAAAAACTCTCAACAAAATACTAGCTAATCGAATCCTACAACACATCAGAAAGATCATTCACCAGGACCATATGGAAGTTATCCCTGGTATGTAGGGATGGTGCAACATAAGCAAATTAGTAAATGTGACACAGCATATCAACAAATTGAAGTGTAAAAGCCATATTATTATCTCACAAGATGCAGAGAAAGCATTTGATAAATACAACATCCTTTCATGATATAAATATTAAGCAAATTGGGTGTATAAGAAACATTCCTCAGTGCAATCAAGACAATAGATAACAAACACACAACCAGTATCATATTCAATGAACGAAAGTTAGAAGCATTTGCACTGAGATCTGCAACTAGATAAAGATGCCTGCCCACTTTCACCATTGCTATTCAATATATCCTGGAAGTTGTCTGCAGAACCATTAGGCAAGAAAAATAAATCCACAGCTTAAATATTTTAATGGAAGAAAAATTTGTGAATTTTTTGTCAAGATGAAATTCTCTGGAGATATAGAGTTGAAATATTCAAATAAGACAGAATACACATAGCTGATAAATTTACTATGATGATGATAATTCATATACACAGTTAAAGCATACAAAGAGGTGTGTCATAGGTTTGGTCACTTAACAAATACAGTCAGGGCTGGCTCTGTGACATAGCAGGTAAAGCTACCACCTCCAGTGCTGGCATCCCATATGGGCCCTGTTACAAGTCCTGGTTGCTCCACTTCTGATCCAGCTCTCTTATGGCCTGGGAAACCAGTTGAAGATGGTGAAAGTCCTTAGGCCTCTGCACCCATGTGGGAGACCCAGAAGAAGCTCCTGGCTCCTGGCTTTGGATTGAAGCAATTCCAACTGTTATGGCCAGTTGGGGAGTGAACCAATGGATGGAAGGCTTTTCTTTCTCTTTCTCCATCTCTCCTTTTCTCTGTGTGTAACTTCGACTTTCAAATAAATAAATCTTAAAAAATACAGTCTTTTCTTCCTTATTCATGGAGAACAGATATACCAGATTTTAAAACACTAAAGCTATATATAAAAGTCTGAATTGCAAAATAAACACTTTAGCATCTATGATGGACTTAGGTGCTCATGTTCCCCTGTAGTAAAATTCAAAATGATCATTTTATCTATAATATACACAGTAACATAATCAAGGAAATTGAATTTTTATTGTCTGCAGATTTTTATTTGAAAATGATTCTCATGTCTTATTAGTCCTTGGTAGTAAGGCAAGATGGCAGGAATTGTTCCTTAGTGTTTGTCCTCTGTGCCCTCATTCATCACCCTTGAAAAGACTTCCTGAAGTCTTCTCTTAATAACAGAAGTAGCTTAGGAGCCTTCAGCCTTCTTTTCTGTGATTCTGAAATTATATTTCCACTTGGCACTTACCAGCATACTTCCCTGCAATGGAGAGTTGTGAAACATCATATTTCACTATTAAATTAGAAGTTTCTTATTTTAAAGACTTCCTCATATTTATTATTACTCCCAAATGTGTTAGTATAATGACCTATATTTATTATAATAAATTACTCAAAAACATTTGATCAGTGTGCAAATTCTGCTACAAAAAACAGTTTGTATTAACATTCAAAAACTTTAAATTTTATTTTCTTACATTCCTTGATTTTAAATGCATTTTCTTCATTTCCTTTTGAAAAAATATTTTTCATTAGATGGCAGCACTTGGGATGTTGGTCTTTAAAACCAAGAAGGGATATATTCTATATTCTTTGTTTTATTTTCTATTAACCTTCAAGTATCCAATTAAGAAAATATCTTTAGTGGATAAATAAATGTTTCATAAAGGTCATTTAGATTTTACAAATACCCTCTATCTCCTATATCATTAACAAAAGGTTGATTTGAATTGACAAAAGGAAAAAAAGATACAAATTATGGACTATTGAACATCTACTACAAGTACATTGAATGCAAAACACTAAATGTTTTGTACTTGTCATCAATACATACTTGTTTTCTTATTCAATAATACTTGACATAGATTCAGAGAATGATATAGGTCATGGGTAAGAATTAATATATTTATCTGTTAAAGTCACATTTACTATAACCCACCAAAATATACCAACAGATTGATAAAAACATTTTCCGTACACAGTTAGGTTTAGTTTGCAGTTAAATATAATGAAAAGATATTTTTATATGCATTGGCAAAAATCATATATGCTGGGGCTGCCATTGTGGCAAAATGAGTTAAGCTATTGCCAACAGTGCCAGAATCCCATATGAGCACCAATTCTAGTCCAGGCTGCTCCAGTTCCAATCCAGCTCCCTACTAATGTGCTTGGGAAAACAACAGAAGATAGCCCAAGTCCTTAGACCCCTGTATCCAGGTGAAAGACCCAGATGAAGCTCCTGGCTCCTGGCTTCAGCCTGGCCTAGCACTGGCCAAGTCAATCATTTGGGGAGAGAACTGATTTAATAAAATTTAAAGTCTATATTGCAGTGCTTTCAGGTCCTTCAGAATTAGTGAATCAATAGACTCCTTCATCTGGAGAAATGTGGTTTATGGCCTTGTTCTGATTTTAGTATTTAGTGCCAGGTATCCATCACCTGGGGTAGGATTTACTTTGGTAAATAGAACTTACTACTTATTCTCAAAAGAATGTTCTTGTCAGAATAATGCTTCTTTAATGGAACAAGGAATTTAGTTACCAAATACCAAGAATGTTTCTGAATATTCTGTTATCTTTCCCATCATTTTAGATTAGCTAGACATGTGAGAAAATATCTACTTTTTGAGCAATAAAATTGAAATAACGAAAGCTCTGGCTTCCTGTAGGTAACATCTAGTATTGATAACCAAATTTTTCTTGTTCTTTCTTTTTTATTATTTATTATTTAAGGCTGGAGTGCATTACTCTTGTGATACTTGACACATTCTAGGGTGTCATTGCTTGAAAATCACCATATGTATTTTTGATTCCTGCCCAATAGGTACCTTGGCTACATACAAGTTTTGCAATTATTGTTTGAAAAACTTTGTCTTTTTCTCTCTTTTGATTGTATCTATGTTTTCAGAATCAATATTCTTAAATAGTAATATTTGAGATGAAAGAGAGTCAGAAGATATCAACATGTTAACTACATGCTTCTCACCCAAGTACTTGCCACTAGAAGAATTTTTATTTGCTTACTTTTTAGTAATTAACACTTTATTTTCCTAAAGCTGAAAAAAAATCTATGTTTCTCATATGTAAACTTTCAAAACTATAGTAAGCATTTTTCATGAAAGTCCAAATGAGAGGAGCAAGGGAGAAAGAGATGAAAGAAAGGCAGATGGCGACCACTAGGAAGAGACTGGGAGCAGATATTCATTTCTGTCTGCTCTCTCAATGGCTTATAGATCATATTTATAAAGGAAATAAGTATATCATAACTATAAGGGAAATAAGTAGACTGTGTGGATGGGAAGTGACACTGGAAGACAGGAGACTTGACTACAAAATACAAAGTCATAAGTCCCAAACAGAAGGGAAGTCCCTAAATGTGCCCCAACAATGAGAGCAATGGGGGAGGAGGGAATAGCAGAGCATAGAACACACAAAGGGACAGGAGTGCTTCTTTATTTCATAAGACAACTTTCCTAACCTTTCCTTTTATTAAGAACCTTTTATTAAAAACATTTCCTAAAATAGTGTCTTTTCCTTTTTCTGGGTGATACATGACTATAGGCTGGTCTTGAGCATTATGGGGAGGGAAAATCAGCTAGAAGACTCCCAGGGAATCTCATCTCTGACCCCTGAGATCTAAAGGGAGACAGATGCTCAACATCCCCCAAATGGGTGAAGCCAACTCTTCACATCTTAGTTCCTTGGCCCAAACAACTTGGAAATCCCAAATCTGCCAAAATTAATTACAACTCCCATATAAATTACAACTCCCAGAAGTCCTGGGGTCAGCAAAAGGAGGAATGGATGTTATCAGTCATCAAAGATTTATGGAAGGGCACCCATCCCCCACAAGCTCTTCTATTTTACCTGAATTTAGGCCACTGGTAAAATAGGTGTGGGAGGAAACAGGAACTCAACAAAACACACCCACCCCCATTTGAGGATTGCTCCTCCCAGGCCCCAGCAGCCACCCTGTCGTTTATGCTCTGTCCCTTTTACTCCCTAACCCAGACAGAAACCCAGTGCCCCAGAATGCCTGGGGGAAGGGGAGAGGGATGTCATGAGGTGGAAGGAGCTGGCCGGTGCCCCAGGAGAAGCCCTGGGAAACAGCTCTAATTAAGATGGCACACTGAGGAGTAATCTCATCCAGAGTTTAAACATGGCCCTGACTGATCTTAAGTGTGTGGGGACCTGCAAGCAAGGGCCAGATGGATTACCTAGTCCAGATCAATCTTCAGGGGCTGGACTTGTAGTGAGGAAAATGAGTGGAGGGGGAGAGCAGGTTCCCAGTTTGCAGGCTATGGCCAAAGTCCCCAGGAACACCCCGTCAGTGGCAGGAATGTGGAGGAGGCCCCTCTTGAAATATTGGTGGCTACAGTCTCCTATGATCTCTGATGCTGAGGGGCTCAGTCTTTTCCTTGGAAGCTTCTTCCTCCTCCATCTCTTCCTCCTGAGGCATCCCAGGCTGGAGCCTGGAGCCTGAGGCATACCAGGGGCCTGTGTTGGAGCGGGTGCTTTTCTTCACCTCTGTGGGGACAGGCCACTCCCCTGTATGGTGGCTGCGGCCTTTTCCACTTTGAGGTCTTCTGCCTATTCGGAACATTTAGGGAGTCCTCCAGCAGGTCCCCTGCTCTCCCCTTCAGTGTCCCTTTCTCTTTTTCTAGGCATGGTGGGAGTGGGTTTGCATAATTGCTTGTGTTTGAAATGCAATCCTTCCCTACTCTGTGGGAGCATCTTCCTCCACTCAGGCCTGCTCCCACTCCTCCTCCCCTGGAGATGATTGATATGAATAGATTGCCTAGTTATGTTCTCTGTAACAAAAACCACTTTTTAATTTTTGAGACCATTTTTTACTATGGGCAAAGCATAATCCTGTAATTACTGTGGTAATCTCACACTGAGATGAGTTAAGGAAAAAATTCTAAGGTTTCTGTCTAGTTATCACTTTTACTGATTAGTAAGGCACCAGGACAATGCTTTTAGATTCTCAGGCTTGCTCAGGTAAATTCAGCATTTTTACCTCATTTAACATCTCTGTTCCTTACCTTTTCTTTAGTATAAGGGATAGAAACTATAGGCTGGCACCATGGCTCAATTGGCTAATCCTCTGCCTTGGGGTGCCAGCACACTAGGTTCTAGTCCTGGCCAGGGCACCAGATTCTGTCCCGGTTGCCCCTCTTCCAGGCCAGCTCTCCTCTGTGGCCAGGGAGTGCAGTGGAGGATGGCCCAAGTCCTTGGGCCTTTCACCCGCATTGGAGACCAGGAGAAGCTCCTGGCTCCTGGTTTCAGATCAGCGTGATGTGCCGGCCATGGCAGCCATTGGAGAGTGAACCAATGGCAAAAGGAAAACCTTTCTCTCTGTATCTCTCTCTCTCACTGTCCATTCTGCCTGTCAAAAAAAAAAAAAAGAAACTATAGAATACAAAAAAAATATGGAATACACACAATGATAATAGAAAAGTTTCAAGTCAAGATTTATTAATTTCTTCACCATTGTTCTTCTGAGACTATTTTTCTCCAGTCAGAATGTTTGCTTCAATATTTGCTTGAGTAAAAATGTTCCAGCTATGATCCATTTCAATTTTTATTTGAAATTGCATGTATATATAAATATATATACATATATATATATACATATATATACATATATATATATACACTTTCACAAATGATGTCTATAGGTGTTAATGGATACTGATTTTTCTGACAGCAGTACAAAATTCAGATTCCTCAACTAATACAGTGAAACCAGACACAGATAAGTTAGCTATTCTCTCACTTTAGATCCTTTGGAGATTATATATTTTGTTGTCTTCTCTTTGTCTTTAGTTTCAAAAAGTGAACCTAAAGGTTTACCTTGAAAATGGTTTGCATCATTTAATGCATCTATAATTTGGTGATTGTTGACTTTTTAAAGTTTTGGAAAATTTTCAATGATTTTCTTCTTCAATATTGTTTCTGCTTATTGTTTTTTTCCTTTTTAAACCTTTCCACTTGGGCCTACAATTGAAAAATGTCAGCAGTTTCTCTGTGACTTATTTAATTCATGCATCATTGTCACTTTTCATCTTTTATTTTCTCCCCATTTTAAGACTGAATATTTTATTCTCTCTTGGATTTGGCTTTCTATAAACAGAGATTATGCATCCATGTCTTCAACAAAACAGTCGATAGAAAATACATTTTTAAATCTACATGTAGAGCTGCCTCCTCTGCCCCCTCGTCCCATGGCTGCCTCCTCCGCTGGGCTGAGGAGCTGGGCGTTCACAGTGGCGGTGGCAGTAGCCACAGCACAACCAGCCCCCGCCCCCAGGCCAGTCCTACCGGGAGCCCCTGGCGCGGCCATCCCGCCCAGAGGCCAGAGCTGGGCAGGTGGATGTCGCTGGAAGATGGCACCCTCGGGCCTATGCAGCATCAGGCGGCGGTACCGGCGTGTGTTGTGGCGGGTGCCGTCCTGAATCCCGGTGGTGTGCATCAGCCTCCTCCAGGGCTGGTCCTACTACGCCACCACCATCCATCTCTGACTAGTTCCCATGGAAAACATTGGCGAACAAGTTGTGGGCTAGTTGGCTTATCACCTACTTTTCGCGATTGTTTGTCAGGTCGTACTGGAAAACTATCTTTACAATACCAATGGATCCTTCTAAAGAATGCCATCTCTCTTATGCAGAGAAAGAATTGTTGGAGAGAGAGAGCCAAGAGGACAAGCCCATCAGGAAGTTGTTAGGTGAGCAGCTAGGGATCTTCTCATTTATACCAGGACCATGACTAGAGCAATCTGCTATTGTGATAGATGCCAACTTATAAAACCAGATCACTACCATCTCTGTTCCATCTGTGATAAATGTATTTTGAAGATGGATCATCATTGCCCATGGGTGAACAATTGTGTTGGACTTCAGATTGTAAATTCTTCCTTCTTTTCCTGGCTGATTCTCTGCTGTACTGCCTTTTTATCACTGCTACAGACTTACAGAATGTTGTCAAGTTTTGGACAAGTGGTCTACCAGATACCCAAGCCAAGTTCCATATGATGTTTCTAATCTTTGCTGAAGCTAGTTTTCTGTCAGCTTATCTTCTCTATTTGGCTATCATTGTTGGCTAGTCAGCAAAAAATAAATCTACATTAGAGGCATTCAGGAGTCCAGTATTTCGAAGTGGAACCATTAAGAATGGATTCAGCTTAGGTCTCAGTAAAAATAATGAGACAAGTTTTTGGTGATCAGAAGAAGTACTGGTTGCAGCCGGTGCTGCGGCTCACTAGGCTAATCCTCCACCTTGCGGCACCAGCACATGGGGTTCTAGTCCCGTTCAGGGCACCGGATTCTGTCGCAGTTGCCCCTCTTCCTGGCCAGCACTCTGCTGTGGCCAGGGAGTGCAGTGGAGGATGGCCCAAGTGCTTGGGCCCTGCACCCCCTGGGAGACCAGAAGCACCTGGCTCCTGGTTTTGGATCATCGTGGTGTGCCAGCCGCAGCACGCAGGCCACAGTGGCCATTGGAGGGTTAACCAATGGCAAAGGAAGACCTTTCTCTCTGTCTCTCTCTCTCTCACTATCCACTCTGCCTGTCAAAAAAAAAAAAAAAAAACAAAGAAGTACTGGTTGCCACCCACTTTTTCATGTCTGTCTGATGGCTGCTCCTTCCAAGCTTGCCTTGTTAACCAGGATCCTGCACAACCATCTACTCCTGCAGGACTGAATTCAACAACTAAAATCCTGAAAACCATAAATTCCTGCAAAGCCATTGTGAGAATCCCAGATCCACCTTCTTACTGACTCTCAGTCTTGGACAGAAAACAATATAGACCTTGGAAGAGGCAAAGCTGCTATGAGCAATCCTGCATTAACCATGGAGAATGAGACTTAATCCTCAAGCAAAATAAATTCATGCTTTATTAAAGTATTGATGCTGTACGTGGATGAAAGGCTCCCATATGAAGCCACCATTTGGATATGCAGAATATGAGTTAATTGTCTGTAAGTTGTTACTTAAAACATAACACACTTTTGATCCAATATACAGAAACAGAGATTCTTATTAAATATTAAAATGTTTTATTGTATATGAATCAAAGAAGAAATATCTTCTATCGAAAACTCGGCCTAAATTCATGGGCCAGTTTTCACCTAAATAATGTGGGTAGCACAGTTTATTACTTAAAAACTTCATTGATTATCTGATTTTTTATTTCAAAAATTGAGACTTAAGATACTGTTTCAGATTTAAAGGATTTCATGTCACACTATGAGGTGCTTGATTTGTAAAATCTGTTAGTTACTATTAAGAAGGTAAGGGTAATAAACCAGACTTGTTTTACTTTTTCCTTTTGATAGGAAATGAACCTCAGACTTATCAACCTGTCATAACTATGACTTCATTACAAAGTCCAAATGGCCTATACTTGAAGATCACCATCCATTTTTATCAGACTTTAATTACTTTGCTTTCCATTAGAAAATAAGTATGAACATTGAAGCTGGAGCTTTCTGATCAAGCAAATGGATAGAACACATTTCAGAAAATGAATCCAATGTTCTTAGAAAATAATTCTAAATCAGAAACACCTTTCATCTTTCCTGATTTTTGTAATTGGAACAAAATCTGCAACATTATTAAGATTGACTTCTGATACACTTTTGTGGTCTTGGGTTTTTACAAACATCTTTTTAGTCATTTCTCCTATTGAACTTAGTAAAAGTATTGAACTTCTGTTAACAATTCCTTTTTGGGGGGGGCACAACAATACAAAAGTTGCACTTTGTAAATTCACATTTATGAAATAAAAAGCAAAAACAAAACAAAACAAAAAAACAAAACAAAAAAATAAGAAGCAATGGGTAGGCCAATGACATCTAATTTGGGGGTCAGGGCTATCTTTTGGGAATGGGTCACCTAAAATGGCACCATGCACCCAAATTAAACAAAGCTGTGATGTTCTGTATGCCCAAGCCTGGATTCCCATCTTCTTCAGAATCTTCTAGCAGATGGAAGTCAGAGTTGATGAAGAACCAAGTCACATTAAAACAGCACTGACTGAAAAAAAATTTGAACTGAGAGATCATCTTCTTCATATGGTGGTGAACTCAGCTATCCTACATGACCAGGGAATGAACTTATCATTATCTTGATGCCAAAATGTACTGATTCATGGAGAAGATTGAGGTTGCAGCAAGATGTACTACAGGGAGTTCTGTTCAGGGTTAGGCACAGCAGAATTTTCTGGGGCATGAGATGAATTGGGAAATATTACAATGTAGAGATGTCCACTGTTATAATATAAGACAAACCTTCTTTCACTGTTATGAATGGAAATTCTCCTGTGGGTCATATATATCAATGTTATGAATGAAACAGTAGAAGTGGTAAAAAAAAAAAAGAATTCCTTTTCGTTCAATGGATTCACCCTCCTGTAATATATCTATATTATTTGTCCTGTTAATCCTCCAGTGGTATCTATATTATTTTTATTATTTCTTCTCATCAAAACTATGACAGTAAAACTATATTTTTCTTGAAGTACCTATCAAGATTAAATTATGCAAATCATTAAAAATCATATTGTTTTGGAAATTTAGTTCAGTATGAACTAAATGGCATGCTGTTTGAAAATTTAGTTTAAGATAAAAAGATGTTTTTGTTGATGTCAAAATGCTTGGCTTCACTAAATATACTAAAAAGCTCTTGTGCTTTGTATGCATTATTTATGAAAAAAAGTTATTTTTTATTTGAATGAACTATACATTTTATAAATGTTAACAATTAGGATAAGCTGCATATTTTTCTTAGTATTGACTTTGAGAATTTAAAGCAGATTACCTTTTAAAACCACATAGTTGGGGCCAGGGCCTGGCTCACTTGGTTAATCCTCCACCTGCTGTGCCAGCATCCCATATGGGCATAGTCCAAGTTGCGCCTCTTCCAGTCCGGCTCTTCCAGTCGCAGCACAGGCCAGGGCAGTCATTTGAGGAGTGAACCAACAGAAGGAAGACCTTTTTCTCTGTCTCTTTCTCTCACCGTCTATAACTCTACCTTTAAAATAAATTTTAAAAAGAAAAAGAAAACAGGAGACAGTGGTGTATCATTAAACTATATTATTTCATTGCTAGCTCTCCAGTTAGGACTCTAAATATCTCGAGGATCTACTTTCTAAAACAAAAGCAGAAAGGCTAACTCTAAGCTATTGTATTTATGATGTTGAAAAGAAAAGTTGAGGGGCCTGCACTGTGGTGTAGTTGGTTAAAGCCCTAACTTGAAGCACTGACATCCCATATGGGCACTGGTTCTAGTCCCAGTTCTCCTCTTCTGATCCAGCTCTCTGCTATGGCCTAGAATAGCAGAAGAAGATGGCCCAAGTCCTTGGGCCCCTGTTACCCATGTGGGAGACCTGGAAGAAGCTCCTGGTTCCTGGCTTCAGATCAGCGCAGCTCTGCCCACTGCAGGGAGTGAACCAGATTTCTCTCTCTCTGTCTCTACTTCTCTCTGTAACTCTGTCTTTAAAAACAAAACAAAACAAAACAAAACAAAACAAAAAACACATAGTTAAGTAACTGGTAGGTAATCAAAGAAAAAATGATAATAAACTTTTCAAAATGTTTGTTAGAAAAATATTCAATAAACTAAAATACCAGAGGACAATGGAATAAATACTCCATTATTTATCCTTAAAATTACTTATCCTTGATAAAAATATGAAGAGTTTTATATTAAATGTGTTTATGGAATGAGCTACATAGGCCAAGTCCATTTTGTAGGAATGCAGTTCTTTGAATAATATAGCAGCAGTCTTTTTCAGACTTTTTTTTTTAAGCTGAAGAATTTGACAATCTGCTTCAAAAAATCTGGGAAGACATGATATATTCTTGCTTTTATTTTAAAGATTTTTTTCCCTTGGTCATTATTCATTATCCTGAAGTGCCACACTAGAAATGATAACTACTCTTAGAAGTTTTAAGGGCAAGAGCAGCATTTGATGTATTCAGACTCATATGTAGCCAGATATTTTTTCAAAGCACAGAACTGGTATAGTGATATACTGGACTGGATTCTGTTAGGTGTTCCCTCTTGCAAAGCTGGAAGGTAGGGGAAAAAGAGGGATTTGTATACTTTACCTTGTTAGAGTACTGGTAAGATCCCCCTCTGGGTCTTTTATGTATTCATTTAAGCACCTAAGTGATTATATCTAAAAATTGCATTTGGAAAACTAAAAAAATAAATAAAAATTTTTCAAAAAAATGAAATCTACATGTATAGATTTAATTGTACATTCAAAGATTTCTTATTGGCCAGCGCCATGGCTCACTAGGCTAATCCTCCACCTGCGGTGCTAGCACCCTGGGTTCTAGTCCCGGTTGCTCCTCTTCCAGTCCAGCTCTCTGCTGTGGCCTGGGAAGGCAGTGGAGGATGGCCCAAGTGCTTGGGTCCTGCACCTGCATGGGATACCAGGAGAAGCACCTGGTTCCTGGCTTCAGATCGGCACAGTGCATCAGCCACAACGTGCCCACCATAGTGGCCATTTGGGGGGGAACCAATGGAAAAGAAAGACCTTTCTCTCTGTCTCTCTCTCACTGTCCACTTTGCCTGTCAAAAAAATATTTCTTGACATTATTCTTTCAATAACACAGTAATTATTTTCATAGCATTTACATTTTATTAGGTATTTAAGTAAATCTAGATGATTTAAGGTGTACCAGAAGATGTGAATATATTATGTATAAATACTATGTCATTTTATACAAGAGATTTAGGAATCCATGGATTTGGATATCTGTGAATGGCATTGGAGCCAATCCTCCATGAATTCTGAAGGCCAGCAAGTATTCCACCTCTCTTTCACTTTAGCTTTTTCTAAACTGTTATTAACCTCATTCACTTATTTTAGTTTTTCTGTTTGTGTGTTAAAGTATGTCTATGTGATTTTTAGACTATTTTTTATTTCTCCGTGAAAACTCTCTTATCATGAATCTTGAATATTTGTCAGTTATCTATATTCTAGTCTTGATAACTCCAATATCTAGATCTCCAGTCATTCTGTTTCATATATTTTTCTTCCCGACATGTCTATTAAATCTAAGTTGTATGTTAGATACTTTGCATTAAAAAATGCAGACATAATTTGAGGTTCTGAATAATCCTATCTTTATTAAGAAAAAATTTTCTTTTACTTTTTGCAAGCAACCAATCAGTGTAGTGATAGTTTAATTTAAAACAATCAATTGTTTACCTGATATTGAAAATATAGTGAAGATGACTTTTTTTTAAACTTTTATTTAATGAATATAAATTTCCAGTGTACAGCTTATGGATTACGATGGCTTCCCCCCCCCCATAACTTCCCTCCCACTCGCAACCCTCCCCTCTCCCGCACCCTCTCCCCTTTTTTGCATCAAGATTCATTTTCAATTCTCTTTATATACAGAAGATCAATTTAGTATAAAGATTTCAACAGTTTGCACCCACATAGAAACACAAAGTGAAACATACTGTTTGAGTACTAGTTACAGCATTAAATCACAATGTACAGCACATTAAGGACAGAGATCCCACATGAGGAGCAAGTGCAAAGTGGCTCCTGTTGTTGACCCAACAAATTGACACTCTAGTTTATGGCGCCAGTAACCATCCTAGGCTGTCGTCATGAGTTGCCAAGGCTATGGAAGCCTTCCAAGTTTGCCAACTCTGATCATATTTAGACAAGGTCATAAAAGACAGAGTGAGGATAGTAACCAATGATCCTAAGAGTGGCATTTACCAGGTTTGAACAATTATACAGCATTAAGTGGGGAAGAGGACCATCAGTACACACAGGTTGGGAGTAGAGCCATTGGAGGTAGAGTAGAGGTTATGATTACAAAGGAATGAGGCCCAAGTGCACTAGACAGGGCCTAGAACAAAGGACAGAGTCATTATTAGAGGAGCTAAGAAAGGTGGTGTCTAAGCTACAATTAAGTTTTCTGATTGAGAGGCAAATAGAACCTGATAGAAGGGGCTTGATAATAATCTGGTGGGCTTTAGGCCTTGTAAATTCAGAGGCCCAGACCTATCTATCTCTTCACATGGGGTATATCCTAAGGGAGGTGTGAACCTCCTAGGGGAAGGCACTCTGTTGACTTTCATTACTTGGCTGGCCTGGGAGGAGAGCTGGCCAGGTAAAGGCAGGGGGCATCTCTAACAAGAACTTTACAGTTCTGTCTGCAATGTTGCTGACCCTACTTGACCATCCCCTCAGCTGCAGTGGTCACTTTGGAAGTTGGGCTGAGTGAAGGGCTTTTCAGCTTAGAGCCAATAAGATCTGTGGCTCTGACCTGGGCATCCTTCGACTCCAGGGCAGGTCCATTTCCAGTGATCCAACTCTTGGCAGAGCTGCGAGGGCTCTTCACAAGCTGACTTCTGCTGAAGCCCAGGCTTACCACATTGAAAGCCACTGCAGTGGACTGGCCTGTTGGGTCTCCTTGAGGGCAGATCACTGTACAGATCAGCCATTAATAGGCCTGCCACCCATTGCTTCTGATGCCGAGCTTTCTTTGCCTCCTGGTTTGTGTTAAAGTAGACCAGAGGATGCAAGTCAAGGGAGTGCCCGTTTCCCATCTTTAATCTTCGGTGGCCTGAACTACAAGTCTATAGTCACAGGCATGTTCTGTAGTAGTTTTTCTAAGGTAGACAATGCCCATGAGGAAAATTATATTCTCACTTTAAAACTTTCTTTCCCTTTGGTCTGAAAGGGAGGTTTTTTCTACTTACTGTATACTTGGCTGATGGCGAAGTGAATCTAGCTATGAGATTATTATTTGAGTTCTTATTTTGGCTATGCTATTGCAGAAAAATGTTAGCCATCTCTTTGATAAGGTCTAAAGATTAAATTGTGCATCCTACAGATTCCTTCATAATAGAATTAGTTTCCTACCTTGAAGAGAATAGAGAAATGAAAGAACAAGTTGGGCTTAGAATAGAGAAATGAGGGAGCAAGTCCTAGATCGCTTGCTGACAATAGCAATATCACATGAATACTTAGCAAACCATTTCAACCATTAGATAACAACTTAAGAAAACATTTACCAGAAGGTCCAATGCCTTCTATAAATTTTAAGAATCATGTATTTGAAAACACCTCTTAAATATCTAACATGGTGTAGTTTGTTTAGCCAGTAAACTTAAGCACAACCATCTAAAATGTTTTGTTTCTTTCTACCAACAAGTCTAAAACATATGATACACAGATTCAGGTCCCACAGATTAAAATGTATCTTTGATTGATTTTAGCAGCTTAACTTTATGGACAATCTTATCTATAAGCCATTTAAAATAAAACTCTTAATAAAATTTCCCCATGTGGACATACAATATGTACACACATATAATATAGCATAATAGACCAATATAGCAATTTTAATAATAGCTTTTAAAATCTTTAACTCTTTTTGTAGATTGCCAATTGATTTGAATTGCTTTTTCTTTTTAGTAACCTCAGTTAACCATACTTTCTCTCAGTTGGTACTGTTAATACATTATTGGCTTCATCTGTTTACAGAGCCATCCCAAAGTACTGAATACAATAAAAGTGGCTGGAAAAAGTCCATAGGAACCTATAGGAGGACAGCTAAACACAGAACCAACAACGCTTTAGTTTTATGAGCAGCACATCATATATAACTGTGGATGACAAAAGACTTTAAGTCGCCATGTTTAAAATTATAAACTCATCAACCAACAAGAGGCACTTGCTTACTTCACAGTATTTTTGAAAGCACCTGTAGGATTTTACAAGTATTTAACCCTTTAAGCCTCTGGGGCTTTCTCATGAAGATAACTATCATGTCTAGTAACACAAGATCATTAGACTTTTGAATTCTCAAACATTTGTATTAATAGCATTTTCCATTATAGAAACTTAAAGTCTGGTACCACATCACATCTTGACAGTCCTTCTAATATACTCCAAATAGACTGATTAGTTGGTGTCTCTATAAGATGAGAGACATAGGTCCTTCGATTTTTTCAGTTGGGCCCAAACTGGAAAAACCAAAGTCCAGGATTTACTGGAAATTTTAGAGACCAGATTGTTTGAAACTTTGATTTTTTGAATGCCTGTCAAGAATGCCAAGAAGGCTCAAAATCCAAAATATCTGGTTGAAATAAGATTTCTTAAAATCATGACATAACATAGACCAAATTTGATCATTGTTACAAGGTGATTATTCAAATTTTTGAAAAAAGCACATATTTAAATAACCCAGAGCTCTTAATAAAAATTCAGCTGTTTTTGAACAAATAGAATTTAACAGACATCAAGATAACATAATAGATTACTTTAACACATTGCTTTAACAGAGCATCAGAGTTTAATTCTATGTCAAAGAGAAATTGAGCTTCCTGTGATCTTTTGCTGTGAGGTTTCCTTCCTTTACCTTCTTTCATATTGGTGACCATGTTTCTGTGTTTCTGTGTGTAAGACATCTTTAAGCATCTTTTGCAGGGCAGGATGAGTGGCAACAAATTCTTTCAGTTTCTGTTTGCTATGAAAAGTCTTAATTTCACCTTCATTCACAAATGAGAGCTTTGCAGGATATAGTATTCTGGGCTGGCAGTTTTTCTCTCTTAGTACCTGGGCTATGTCTCGCCATTCCCTTCTAGCTTGTAGGGTTTCTGATGAGAAGTCTGCTGTGAGTCTAATTGGAGATCCTCTAAGAGTGATCTGACGTTTCTCTCTTGCACCTTTTAGGATCTTTTCTTTATGTTTCACTGTGGTGAGTTTGATTACAACATGTCGTGGTGAGGATCTCTTTTGGTCATGTTTATTAGGGATTCTATAAGCTTCCTGTACTAAGATGCCTCTGTCCTTCTCCAAACCTGGGAAATTTTCTGCTAGTATCTCACTGAAAATGCCTTCTAATCCTTTCTCCCTCTCCATGCCTTCAGGAACTCCTAGAACCCGAATGTTGGGTTTTTTAATAGTATCCTGTAGATTCCCGACAATATTTTTTAGATTTCTAATTTCTTCTTCTTTTCTTTGGTTTGCCTGTTTCCTTTCCTGTTCTCTGTCTTCTAAGTCTGATATTCTCTCTTCTGCTTCGCCCATTCTGTTTTTAAGGCTCTCTAATGTGTTTGTCATTTGATCTATTGAACTCTTCATTTCATTATGATTTCTAGTCATTATCAGAGTTTCTTGTTCCACTAGTTGTTTCATTTCATTTTGATTCCTCCTTAATATTTCACTTTCACGAGAGAGATTTTCTATCTTGTCCATGAAGGATTTCTGTAGTTCAAGAATTTGTTTTTGAGAACTTCTTAATGTTCTTATCAATTTTTTGAGATCCGCTTCTTGCATTTCTTCGATCTCATCATCTTCATAATCTTGAATTGGGGTGTCTTTTTCATTTGGGGGCGTCATAGTTTCTTCCTTGTTCTTGTTAGCTTGGTTTTTGCATTTGTTGTTTGGCATATTGGAGATATTTGGTTTCTTCACTGTGGTGTTTTTTCTTGTTACACTATGGCTCTATATTAAGTGGACTGTCTGCTTTCAGTGGAGCCTTAGAGGCTTGAGATGAGTGTGGACTGAGAGCTGTGTTTGGTTCCTCAGGGTTGAGGGTGTGTCAAGGATGACACTCCCAGGTTAGGTATGGTAAATCTCTCTTTCTTTTTTTGATTTAAAAGGGAAGTAATTCCGCACAGCTGAACGTAATTGGAGGTAGTTAGCAGGCAAATGATATACCCACAGGAGCCAGAAATTGGAAGCTCTTTCCCAAGGACCACATAGGGAATCTCTGCTGCCCTCAGTGTGGGCTCCAATTCTCCTGCAGTCTCCCACTGGGTTGCCAAGTTAGATGCTAATCTCCTGGTATTTCACCCCTCCCCACAGAGTCAGGTTTTTCTGCTAGGCTCAGGGCTGGTGCAGACCTGAGGTCGCCCTGCTTATGACGTATGTCCAAAATGGCGCCTGCTCTGTCTTGCTCGCCTTTGAGAGGTGAGCGGAGAGAGAGAAACTTGTGTCCGTATCAGTCACTTTTTTTATTTTTTTTCTCTCTCTTCTAGTTAGCCTGGTGAACTTTTCCCCACGGAGTTTCAAGCCTCGTTCCCTCTAGCCTCCTCTTTCCACTTGCCTGCTGGTATCTCGGGCTATGGAGGTTCGGCTCACCTCGCGTTCCAGCGCTGGTGCGTTGAGTCTGCCGCTGGTGTCCCGAACTTGGGCTCCCACGCTCTCCACGCAGGTCCACTGTGAATCACTAGTTCCGGAAGAGTTTGCTCTGCTGTTTCATCCCCTACTCTTCCTTAACCCTGCAGTATCTCCACTTATATTAAACTTTCTCTCCTCCCGGACTAAGTGTGCTCCCTGCCTATTCCGCCATCTTCCACATTTTTCGTGAAGATGATTTTAAAGATATCAAAAGGGACAGCATTGTGGCTTAGCAGGTAAAGCCGCTGCTTTATAGTGGCACTAGTTTGAGCCCTGACTGCTTCTCTTTGGTTCAGCTCCCTGATAATGCACCTGGATAGCAGCAGAAGATGGCCAAAGTCCTTGGGCCCTTGAATCCACATGGAAGCCTCAGATGAATCTCCTGGCTTCAGAGTGACCCAGGCCCAGTCATTGCAATCATTTGAGTAGTGAGCCAGTGGGTGAAAGATCTCTCTCTCTCTGCTTTTCTCTGTAACTCTACCTTTCAAATAAATAAAATAAATCTTTTAAAAAGGAAATGTAATATCATTCACAGTGACAGTATCTCATTTGAAATAACAATATCTTTTTTACTCTCCTCCAATTTTTGGCATAGGGTAATACAAATTTTATAATTTAATAAAGTTAATAAATGAATAAATGAATGTTGAAAAAGATAGCCACATTTTAATATTTTATCTCTATTTGCATGAATGTATATATTTCCATTTTGTCTGCAGAAAGCTGGTAACAATATTTTCTTGTTCACCATTTGTATTTAATCTTAATATTTGGTTTTGCTTGCCTTCTTTAATTCCTTCCACCATGCCCTCGTCCATCACTTTCCTTCCCCCCTCCTGATTCTCCCCTCCCTCTCCCTTCTCCCTTCTCCCCTCTTCCCCTGCACTTCTCCCTCCCTCTCCTTCCTTCTTCCTCTATAATAATTTGAAAACAATTTGTTAATGAGCACAAAAATTTATACATATTTATGGACTATCACGTTATGACTTGATATTTGTATACATTTATAATTTAATGTGTAATTAGGGTTAACATATCTACCTCCTCAAACAGCATTTCTTTTTGAAGAAAATATTGAAAAGCCCTTCACCCAGTTTATTTTAGAATAATGTATAATACATTGTAATTATCTATAGTCAATCAACTATACAATAGAACACCAGAAATTCTTTCTCCTATCTAGCTATGGCTTAGTATCTGTTCATCATTTTTTTCTCCACCCTTCACTCCCCCACCACACTCCCCAGACTCTGGTAACCATTATATATCTAATTTACATTAGATCAACCATTTAGATTCCACATGAGTGAAATCGCATAATGCTTATCTTTCTGTGCTTGGCTTATTTCACTTAAAATAATTACCTGTACTTCCAATCTTCTTACATATGAAAAGATTTAAATCATTTAATGGCATAATAATATTCCACTGGTTATATGTATCATATTTTCCTTATTCATTCATCAGTGGATGGACACTTAGGTTGTCTCCATTTCTTGATTGCTGTGAATTGTTCTGTAATAAACATAGGAAAGCAAATGTATTTTCAAAAGACTTATTTTGTCCTCTGTTGATGGGAATGTAAACTGGTGTAACCACTGTGGAAGACAGTATGGAGATATCTCAGAAGTCTGAATATAGATCTACCATATGATGTGGCTTCCCACTTTTGCAACTAGATGGGCACAACTGCAAACTATTTTAAGTGAAATAATCCAGAAACAAAATGACAGATATCATATATTTTTCTTGATCAATGCTAATAGTGTATCTAAAATATAATGTATTGTATGAAATGGACCTTTCGAGATTTGATGATTGTTTACAGCCTTGTCTCTTCTGTTGAGGGATAACATCTTTTTTCTTCATACCATTTGTTGAATTCTTTCACTTAATGTAGGGTTAACTTTATGATCATTCAGTAAATGGAAAATAGATCTTTATAAAAATTAAGAGTGGGAATGGGAGATTGAGTAGAAAAAATTGTTGGACCATGGCGGGAAGGAGGGTAGGGTGGGTGTATTACTATGTTCCTAAATCTTTATGTATCAAATACATAAACTTGTATAACTTAAATAAAATTTTAAGAAATGAAACAGCAATTTCTAAAAATAAAGATAAATTTAAAAAATGGGAGAAAATATTTATAATCAATATATCTGAAAAGGTGCTAATAATTAATACATATGAGAAACGCAGTTTGATAGCAAAAAATACAATTTATAAATGAACAACACATTGAAACATAGATCTCTCAAAGGGAGATGTAGAAATGAACAACAGGTTAATGAATAAAGGCTCACTATAAGTAATCATGAGGAAAATGCAAATGAAAGCTACAATAAGTTATTTTATTCTAAGTATATTGCCTTTTACCCAAAAGACAAAGACAATGAGTGATGGAGAGGATGAGGAGAAAGGGGCATCTTCGTGTAATTTTGGTGGCAATGTAATTAAGTACATCCCCCAAAAAGGAGTTAATATTCCTAAAAAATCTGAAAGAACTACCGTATGTTCCAGCAATGCCACTATTTGAGATCTCTCTCTATATATATATATATATCTATATATATACCTGTACTTCTAATCTTCCAATAGGTAGATATAGATATATAGATATCTATATATATAATCTATATATAATATATAGATATATAGACTACGTAGATATATATAGATATAATTTTATATAATTATTAATATATATTACATATAGATATATAGGTATATCTATATCTAGATATATAGGTACACACATATATATACCTATATATAGGTATATAGGTATATATAGGTATATATATAGGTATATATATCTATATCTATATACATGTAGATATAGATATACATGTAGATATAGATATAGATATATACCTATATGTATATATACCTATATACATATATAGATATATATACCTATATATATAGATCCTTATATAGATATAGATATAGATATAGATATAGATATAGATATAGATATAGATATAGATATATAGATATAGATATAGATATAGATATAGGGAGTATATATATACATGCATGCCCAATGGAAATAAGTTTTTACTTTTTAAATTTTGTTATACAAATATCATGTATTTCCTATATACAGATTTAGGAACATAGTGATACTCATCACCACCCTATTTCCTGCCCAAACTCCAAAACTTCTTCCTCTTTCTTCTCACATTCCCACTCCTAATTTTTACCAAGATCTATGTTCAATTTACTTAAAGATCATATAGTTAATCCTACACTAAACAAAAGAATTCTACAAATAGTATGAAGAAGAAAAACAAAAAAACACTGTTCCTTAATGGAAGAGACAGGAGCTGTAAAATCATCAAATCTCAAAATATCTATTTCACTACATTGCATTTCAGGTATTCTATTAGTTACCTCAGATCAAGGAAAATATATCATATCTGTCCTTTAGGGATTGGCTTATTTCACTTAGTAAAACGGTTTCTGATAGTGCCCATCTTGTTGCAAAATACAGGATACTACATAGTGTATATATAGCATAGTTCCTTTTTCTAGTCAAAAACTGATGGACATGTGAGTTGATTGCTGATCTTAGCTATATTGAATTGTGCTACAATGAACATAGGGGTACATATAACACCTTCAAATGCTGATTTCTTGAAGTTTGTGTAAATTCCCATGAATAGGATGGTTGGATCATATGGTAGATCTACATTTGGATTTCTGAGGTATCTCCATACTGTCTTTCACAGTGGCTAGAGCAGTTCACATCCCAAAAGAGTGGGTTAGGGTACCTTTTCCCCATATCCTCACTAACATTTGTTGTTTGTTGATATCCACATGAGAGCCATTTTAACTGGAGTGAGAGGAAACCTCATTGTGACTTTGCTTTGAAAAATATTTTAAATTTGGGTAATATAAATATATCCTGTTGTGTTCTTTTTAGTCAATATATTTTTGGCTATTTGGGTCTCTTTCATGTATTTAAATTAATTTTAATATTTTTTCTAGTTCTATGAAAATGCCATTGGCATTTTGATAAGAATTGCATGAATCATTATGCAGCCTTGGTTAATATGATCATTTACTGATATCTATTCTTCCAATCTATGGCCATAGATGTCTTCATTTCTTTTGTGCCTTTTTTAATGTCTTTCATCAGTATTTTCCAGGTCTCATTGTCCTATTGGTTGAACTGAGTTTTAGGTTGGTATTTTTATAGTCATTGGAAATAAGAATAGTTTTAAAATTTCTTTTTCAGATAACTTGCTATTAGTATAAATCACTGCTACTGACTTTTATATTTTGACATTTTATCTTGCAAATTTGTTTAATTGATTCTAAAAGATCTTTGTTAGAGTATGTGATGTTTTCTATGTATGTGCTCATGTCATCTCCCACCAGTGACAGTTTGACTTCCTTTGTTCCAATTTGAATGTCTCTTTATTTCTTTCTCTTACCTAATTGCTACATGACTTTTCATACTATGTTAAATAGAAATGCTTAAAATGATCATTTTGGGTTATTCCAGATCTTGGAGAAGAATTCTTCAGCCTCTCCACATTCAATATGGTGTCAACTGTTGGCTTGTTGTATATGTCCTTTATTATGTTATTGTGTATTCTTTGTGTACCTAATTTGTTCAGAGTTCCTGTAATGAAAGACTCTCTAATTTTTATCAGCTGCCTTTTCTACATCTATTGAGAATAACATACAATTTTTGCACTTTTGTTGTTATAGCATGTCATGTGTAGTGATTTGTGTATGTAAAAACACACTAGTATCCTTGGGGTAAATCTCTTCTGACTGTAGTATGTAAGAGTCCAGCATCAAAGAAAAGTCCAGGACAAAATAGTTTCCTTTATTAATTCATTCTGTTCTGTTGGATTTTAAAGATTTATTTATTTACTTGAAATGCAGAGTTACAGAATGAGAGAAAGAAAGAAACAGATATGTGGAGAGTGATGAAGATCTTCCATCCACTGGTCCAATCTCCAAATGGCCTCACTGGCCAAGGATGAGCAGGCCAAATCCAGAAGCCAGGAGTTTCTTTTGGGTCTCCTATATGGGTGTCAAGGGGCCAAGGACTTGGAAAATCTGTCACTACTTTCCTAGGCTGGGACCTGCTTCTGAAGAGAAGCAGCCAGGATATGAACCAGTGCCCATAAAGTATGCTGGTATCTTGGGTGGTGGTTAAGCACAGTACATCACAATGCTCACCCCTGAAGCTGATTATTTTAAAATATTTATTTGAAAGTCAGAGTCACAGTGAGAGAGGGAGGGATAGAAAGAGAGGAGAGATTTTCTATACACTGGCTCATTCCCCAACTGGCTGCAAAGTCCAAGACTGTGCCAGGCTGAAGCCAGGAGCCAGCAGCCTCATCTAGGTCTCCCATGTGGGTGCAGAGCCTGAAGCACTTGGGTTATCATCCATTGCCTTCACAGGAACATTATCAGGGAGAATGATTGGAAGAGGAGCAGAAGGGTCTTGAACAGGACCCATCTGGGGTGCTGGCTCTGCAGATGGCAGCTTAGTGCACTACACCACAGCCAAAACCCCCTGAAAGCTGATTTTTTAAAAAGGTGAATTAATGTACTGCAAATCTTCTGATTATGAAAAATAATCTAATGACAAGTTGTCATATTTTGGTCCCTTATATTCTAAGTGTCCTTGCAAAAGTACAACTACAATTTTTAATCCAACATAGTGTGCACACAGTCTAGTACATCTTAAATCTGAGGATATAAATGAAGAATAGAAAAATGAAATAGAGCCAGGTTGATTTATCTGCTTCAGGTTCTGTAGCCAGGGTAGTAAGGATGGTTTTACTTCAGTAACCATTCAAGTGGGGGATTGGATCTTGGAAGGCTCTAAAAATCTAAATGGATATTTTGAAGTTCAAGGATTTCATTTAGAACTTTGGATCTTAAAAAATAATAAAATAAAAAGACAAATGCATGTTATCAGAAGTTTAAAATATCATCAAGATACTACATCACTGAAAAAATTGATTTATTCAGTGTTTCAACAAGAATTACTGACTAGGTTTAGTCAACTGTAAGGTGACCAAATGTGTGAAAAAAAGTAAATAGCCTTGACTCATTCACAGCTCAGCTCTACCTAAGCAATCAAAATTCAATATACAAAAGAAAATGCATTTATTTCCTTCCCAATGACACATAAATTTATTACAAAACTAAGATTAGTTTGTTAAGTCAGTACAAAAACTTAGAAAAATGAACAAAATAATTAACACAGAGAAATTTAACAAAATTACCACATGACATTAACCCATTACTTCAGACAACTTAAACACATAAAGACAAAGTGAGAGGTAGACAATCAGACAGGAGCTGAGTAAAAATGGAAGGGGATAGCCACAAATTAAATACAAGACAAAAAAACACTATAGCCTAGAAGATGGGTTGACATTAGATTTTGAAATTAAAAAGATCAAAATTTTTGAGCAATGTTTAGTACAAAACCTTTTTGCTTTAATTTATAAGATTAAATTCTAATCTTATAACAGTGTGCCTTTAATGTTACTGCATTACTGATGTTTAGAAATACATCTAAAGAGGCTGGTGCTGTGGCTCATTTGGCTAGTGCTCCACCTGCAGCACCAGCACTCTGGGTTCTAGTCCTGGTTGGGGCACCAGATTCTGTCCCAGTTGCTCCTCTTCCAATGCTGTGGCCTGGGAAGGCAGTGGAGGATGGCCCAAGGGCTTGGGCCCTGTATCCACATGGGAGATCAGGAATAAGCACCAGCTCCTGGATGCTGCCTGCAGCACACCAGCTGTAGTGGCCATTTGGAAAGTGAACCAACAGAAGGAAGACCTTTCTCTGTCTCTTCCTGTCTCTCTCCCTCTCACTGTCTAACTCTGCCTGTCAAAAAAATACATATAAAGATTTTTTTCTAGTGTCAGCCAACCAAATCCTACACAAGATTCGTCTTCCACCAAACTTCTAAAACATTCTTGCATTACCTCACTATTTCTTCTTAAAGATCACCAGCATTTTCAATTTAGGATGAGTATTACTTGAATTTCCCATGAATTGGCTTCTTTCTTACGCCTTAGCTTTATTTACCAAGACATTCCCATGAATAAAGCTTCATGTTTCTTTTTCCCCTACCTACAGGATTCTTGAATTTACATAAAAAATTTAAGAACACATAGAATTTTAACCTAGAGTTACTTTAATTTTTTGAATATTAGAGGAATTAAGCATGAAACAAAAAAAAATTCTTGTCTTTGTTACATAATTATACTTTACAAAGTGCTGCTACAAACTCTTGAAATCTCAGGAAAACTCTAAAGTCTGGAAGATAAGGCATTTAAGCACAGAAAAATGTTATTAGTAAAGGACAGAAAAGCCCACCAATCAGACAATGGTTAGGCAAGAACATCAAATGAGAACAAGAAGGAAAGAAAAAAGAGAGAGAATACAGGGATACCCTAGGTACCATAAGTAAGTCCAAGTCATTCTATAGAGGTGGATAGAGCCAGAAACTGGGTTGGTAACTTCTGGACACTTGGTTCCATTCTTCTGGTCCCAGTGGCTGGGTATTTAGCATCTGGGCACCTGGGTCCACCCATGCAGTTTCTCTCCAACCCACATGGCCCACTTTGTCCCCTTCCTAGGAGGTAGAGAAGACAATCAACCAGTAGGGTGCTGTCCTAGGGGGCTGATATTTTTAGAAAAGAGCGAATCTTCTCACCACCAAATTAGATCTAATAGGTACTCTGGGATGGGCTGCAAGGAATATCTGGGCAGGCTGCTGCCCAAGCATCCCTTCAGAGGGTCACCCCAGGGCTCACAAAGATGAGTGCTTGGGGTGGAGGACACTATGTAGTGATGCACCAACTTCAGCATAAGTTTAAATGCAGCATGGTCTACATGACCCTGGGATTGCATTGTAGATGAAAATTGCTGCCCTTACATTCAATGCTCAGATTCTTGGTGCCTGACAGGGTCTTGATCCCAAGCATGACGTGTTAGCCAAGCCATCACCTAGGAAGAGGAAAATAGGCTTCACACTGAACAGGCTTGCTTCACTGCTGGTGCTCCAGTGGAAACTGCTTTGCAGCTTGTGCATTGTGCTCACAGTCAGCTGGTACTCACTTTTAGACCTCAATGTCTTGAGGCACAATCCTGTTTCCAGGGATAATTCATCCCAATAGAGGGAAAACTTGGGTGACTCTCAGGCATAAAGGCAATGTGGAGCTGTCTCACAGCCTCTACATTAGCAAATACTATATCCCAGGACTCTCATACCAAACTGAAGTCTCCTGCCTTAGGGCTCTCTCTGTCTTCAGGATGAGGCAGTGGACAGTTGTAGCTCATGGTTTGCAAAGGTGTTGGAAGCCAAGAGTTCCCAAAGGGGACTTCATGTGCTTATTGCTTAGTCTTTGTTGCCCCAGGCCACCTGGATAGGAATGAGGCAGGAGTTTCAGAGCCAACATGGTGGCAGAAATATACTTGATACAAGCTAAGGCAAATCTGGAGATCTCAATGGGAGGTAGAGTTCTCTGTGCACCCAGGAGCAGCACACCTCATAGTGCCTTTCAGAGATGGGGGCCCAGAAGCCAGCATGTCTTTCAATGCCTGCTTTCTCAAGCAAGAGGCAAGATGCTAAAGTGCCTTGGAGTTTATGCATGTTGAGGAGGAATTAGGATATGAGGAGTTCAAGTGACAATGTTCAGCACTATGCCAACAAATTAGAAGATTCAAGGCACCTGCTAATGCACCTCCAGGGACGCAAAGTACATGTGCTCCCTGATGTGCAAGCATGCTTTGGGAGCATGATGTCTGGCACTGCAGGTGCGACAGGACATGCAGGCATATAGCAGAAGTCAGGGCTCATATCCATTTTTCACTGACAAATTCCTCATTCCTTCATCTGGCACAAACATGCCCTATCATTATCCACACCACTATTTCACTATTTGGTCACAGTTGCTGGCGGTTTGTCATGTGCCTTACCTCTACAGGTATTTAGCAGTCAACATAGAATCGTTGTAGAACCAAAAAATCTGACAATTTAAACAAGGCAGATGGTAATGATGTGGCTTCTGCTGAACACTCAGAAAAAAATCTCAAAGGAGTGTAGGTAATGTAGTCAGTCAGAATAAAAAAAAAACAACTGAGGTAGAAATTAGAATTAAAAACATCAAGGTTGGGACAGCTCTGTGTTGCAGTGGGATAAACAATGGCCTGCAGTGCTGACATCTTATATGGGCTCCAGTTCAAGTCTTAGCTGCTCTACCTAAAATCCAGTTCCCTGTCTGGTACCATGGCTTAACAAGCTAATCCTCCACCTTGCAGCACCGGCACACCAGGTTTTAGTCCCAGTTGGGGCACCAGATTCTATCCCAGTTGCCCCTCTTCCAGGCCAGCTCTCTGCTATGGCCCAGGAGTGCAGTGGAGGATGGCCCAGGTCCTTGGGCCCTGCACCTGCAAGGGAGACCAGGAGAGGCACCTGCCTCTGGGCTTCAGATCAGCATGATGCGCTGGCCACAGTGGCCATTGGAGAATAAACCAATGGCAAAAAGGAAGACCTTTCTCTCTGTCTCTCTCTCTCACTATCCACTCTGCCTGTCCAAAAAAAAATTCAGTTCCCTGCGAGGTCCTGGGAAATCAGTGGAAGATGGACCAAGCTTCTGGACCCCTAACCTCACCTCTTAGACCTAGAAGAGGCTGATGGCCCCAGCCTGATCAATTGTGATAATCTGGTGAATGAACCAGCAGATGGAGGATCTGTTTCTCCTTCTCTGCTTTCAAATTACTAAATCTTAAAAACAATGTTGCAAGAGTGAAAAAAATGATGCTGAAATTCATATGGAAACACTAGAGACCACAAATAGCTAAAGCAACTGTATACAAAAAGAAAAACAAAAACAAAACAAAAAAACACAAAGCCATCAGGCATCACAAAAATCTGAACATAGATCTACCATATGACTCAGGCCTCCCATTCCTGGGAATTTACAAAAGGGAAATGAAATCAGCAAATAAGAGTATATTTACCCCCATGTTTATTGCTGCTCTTTTCACAATAGCTAAGACATGGAACCAACCTAAATGCCCATCAACCAAAGACTGGATAAAGAAATTATGGAGCATGTACTCTATGGAATTCTACAGCAGTAAAAAAAATGAAATCCCTGAACTGCGATAACTAATAGAGCACCTAATAGGAGATCTGTAGAAGTGAAATTGACACTTTGAGAAGCAATGAGAACGGCCTTTATCTTGACTATTAAGGAACTTTTTTTCATTCTATTTGTTGAACTCTTTACTTAACAGAGCTAATCATACGTGTATAACATCAATTAAAAATAGAACTCGGCCAGTTCCATGGCTCAACAGGCTAATCCTCTGCTTGTGGCACCGGCACCCTGGGTTCTAGTCCTGGTCAGGGCGCTGGATTCTGTCTCAGTTGCTCCTTTTCCAGTCTAGCTCTCTGCTGTGGCCCAGGAGTGCAGTGGAGGATAGCCCAAGTGCTTGGGCCCTGCACCCGCATGGGACACCAGAAGCACCAGGCTCCTGGCTTTGGATCAGCGTGGTGCACCAGCCACAGCACACTGGCCACAGTGGTCATTAGGGGGTGAACCAGTGGAAAAAAGGAAGACTTTTCTCTCTCTCTCTCTCTCTCTCTCTCTCACTGTCCATTCTGCCTGTCAAAAAAAAATAGAACTCAGTAAAAAAATAAGAGTGGGAATAAGGGAGGAAGAAATTTATAACTGTAAAGCTGTATAGTTTTGCATACATTCCTATGGACTTCTTGCTAACAGTATAGTTTATAAACTTTCATTGGACCCCAATATGGGGTCCAACATGGGAAACAGTCCACACAGCAGACTCATAGAATGATAATCACTTCAAATAGCACTCTTGACCTCAGAATCAGCCCTTTATTCTGGTCTGGCTGAAATGCCCATGAGAGTATTTCCGGCATGGAACACTACAACACCATGGACAAAAATGTACTATATGAAGGATATCTTTGTGTGAAACCCCTGTGGAAAGAAGTCACCAAAGAAGGACGTACTTTTCTCTGAAGCAAGAACTTTCACTTTGTGTATGGCCTTTTCTAAATACTGATGGTGTTTGAGGATTCAAAAGGCTTCCATAGCCCAGGCAGTTTATGTCAAGAGCCTCAGGCATGTTAATTGTTAAATTAACAACAAGAATCACTGTACACAAACTTCATATGCAGTACTTCTATCCTTAGTGAGTTGTATTATGAGAGTTAAACTTGTTCTCAATTTCGTGTGTGTGCAAATTGTTGAAATCTTTACTTAGAGTTGGTCTTCTGTTTATTAAGTAATTGAAAATGAATCTTAGAGTCAGAAAGATGGCGGAATAGGAAGGGAGCACATTGATAGTTCAGCAAGACACACAGGTTAATAAAAGTGGAGATACTGCAGGGTCAAGGAAGAGTAGGGGAAGAAACAGCAGAGCAAACTCTTCTGGAACTAGTGATTCACAGTGGACCTGCGTGGAGAGCGTGGGAGCCCAAGTTCGGGACACCAGCGGAAGACTCAACACACCAGAGCTGGAACACGAGGTGAGCCGAACCTCAATAGCCCAAGACACCAGCGGGCAAGTGGAAAGAGGAGACTAGAGGGAACGAGCCTTGAAACTCCATGGGGAAAAGTTCACCAGGCTAACTAGAAGAGAGAGAGAAAAAAAAGTGACCGATACAGACACAAGTTTCTCTCTCTCCACTCATCCCTCAAAGGCGAGCAAGACAAAGAGCAGGTGCCATTTTGGACATACGTCATAAGCAGGGTGACCTCAGGTCTGCATCGGCCCTGAGCCTAGCAGAAAAACCTGACTCTGGGGGAGGGGTGAAATAACAGGAGATTAGCATCTAACTTGGCAACCCAATGGGAGACTGCAGGAGGATTGGAGCCCACACTGAGGGCATCAGAGATTCCCTGTGTGGTCCTTGGGAAAGAGCTTCCAATCTCTGGCCCCTGTGGGTATATCATTTGCCTGCTAACTACCTCCAATTACGTTCAGCTGTGTGGAATTACTTCCATTTTGAATCAAAAAAAGAAAGAAAGAAAGAGAGATTTACCACACCTAACCTGGGAGTGTCATCTCTGACACACCCTCAACCCTGAGGAACCAAACACAGCTCTCAGTTCACACTCATCTCAAGCCTCTAAGGCTCCACCGAAAGCAGACAGTTCACTTAATATAGAGCCATAGTGTAATAAGAAAAATCACCACAGTGAAGAAATCAAATATCTCCAACATGCCAAAAAAATGTAAAAACCGAGATAACAAGAACAAGGAAGAAACTATGACGCCCGCAAAGGAACAAGACACCCCAATCCAAGATTATGAAGATGATGAGATAGAAGAAATGCAAGAAGCAGATCTCAAAAAATTGATAAGAACATTAAGAAGTTCTCAAAAACAAATTCTTGAACTACAGAAATCCTTAATGGACAAGATAGAAAATCTCTCTCGTAAAAATGAAATGTTAAGGAGGAATCAAAATGAAATGAAACAACTAGTAGAACATGAAACTGCGATAGTGACAAGAAACCATAAAAATGAAGAACTCAATAGATCAAATGAAAAACACATTAGAGAGCCTTAAAAACAGAATGGGTGAAGCAGAAGAGAGAATATCAGACTTAGAAGACAGAGAACAGGAAAGGAAACAGGCAAACCAAAGAAAAGAAGAAGAAATCAGAAATCTAAAAAATATTGTCGGGAATCTACAGGATACTATTAAAAAACCCAACATTCGGGTTCTAGGAGTTCCTGAAGGCATGGAGAGGGAGAAAGGATTAGAAGGTATTTTTAGTGAGATACTAGCAGAAAATTTCCCAGGTTTGGAGAAGGACAGAGTCATCTTAGTACAGGAAGCTGATAGAACCCCAAATAAACATGACCAAAAGAGATCCTCACCACGACATGTTGTAATCAAACTCACCACAGTGAAACATAAAGAAAAGATCCTAAAATGTGCAAGAGAGAAACGTCAGATTACTCTCAGAGGATCTACAATTAGTCTCACATCAGACTTCTCATCAGAAACACTAAAGGCTAGAAGGTAATGGTGAGACATAGCCCAGGTACTAAGAGAGAAAAACGGCCAGCCCAGAATATTATATCCTGCAAAGCTCTCATTTGTGAATGAAGGTGAAATAACAACTTTTCATAGCAAACAGAAACTGAAAGAGTTTGTTGCCACTCATCCTGCCCTGCAAAAGGTGCTTAAAGATGTGTTACACACAGAAACACAGAAACATGGTCACCAATATGAAAGAAGGTAAAGGAAGGAAACCTCACAGCAAAAGATCACAGGAAGCTCAATTTCTCTTTGACATAGAATTAAACTCTGATGCTCTGTTAAAGCAATGTGTTAAAGTAATCTATTATGTTCTCTTGATGTCTGTTAAATTCTAATTGTTCAAAAACAGCTGCATTTTTATTAAGAGCTATGGGTTATTTAAATATGTGCTTATTTTCAAAGATTTGAATAATCACCTTGTAACAATGATCAAATGTGGTCTATGTTAAGTCATGATTTTAAGGCATCTTATTTCAACCAGATATTTTGGATTTTGAGCCTTCTTGGCATTCTTGACAGGCATTCAAAAAATCAAAGTTCCAAACAATCTGGTCTCTAAAATTTCCAGTAAATCTTGGAGTTTGATTTTTCCAGTTTGGGCCCAATTGAAAAAAATCGAAGACCTATGTCTCTCATCTTATAGAGACACCAACTAATCAGGCTATTTGGATTATATTAGAAGAACTGTCAAGATGTGATGTGGTACCCAACTTTAAGTTTCTATAATGGAAAATGCTATTAATACAAATGTTTGAGAATTAAAAAGTCTAATGATCTTGTGTTACTAGACATGATAGTTATCTTCATGAGAAAGCCCCAGAGGCCTAAATTCAGGGTTAAATACTTGTAAAATCCTACAGGTTCTTTCAAAAATACTGTGAAGTAAGCAATTGCCTCTTGTTGGTTGACGAGTTTATAATTTTAAACATGGCGACTTAAAGTCTTTTGTCATCCACAGTTATATAGGATTTGCTGCTCATAAAACTAAAGTGTTGTTGGTTCTGTGTTTAGCTGTCCTCCTATAGGTTCCTATGGACTTTTTCCAGCCACTTCTATTGTATTCAGTACTTTGGGATGGCTCTGTAAACAGATGAAGACAATAATGTATTAAGAGTACCAACTGAGAGAAAGTATGGTTAACTGAGGTTACTAAAAACAAAAAGCAATTCAAATCAATTGGCAATCTACAAAAAGAGTTAAAGATTTTAAAAGCTATTATTAAAATTGCTATGTTGATCTACTATGCTATGTTATATGTGTGTACATATTGTATGTCCACATGGGGAAATTTTATTAAGAGTTTTATTTTAAATGGCTTATAGATAAGATTGTCCATAAATTTAAGCTGCTAAAATCAATCAAATATACATTTTAATTTCTGTGACCTGAATCTGTGTATCATATGTTTTAAACTTGTTGGTAGAAAGAAACTAAAAACATTTTATATGGTTGTGCTTAAGTTTACAAGTTAAACAAACTACACCATGTTAGATATTTAAGAGGTGTTTCCAAATACATGATTCTTAAAATGTATAGAAGGCCTTGGATCTTCTGGTAAATGTTTTCTTAAGTAGTTATCTAATGGTTGAAACTGTTTGCTAAGTATTCATGTGATATTGCTATTGTCAGCAAGAGATCTAGGACTTGCTCCCTCATTTCTCTATTCTAAGCCCAACTTGTTCTTTCATTTCTCTATTCTCCTCAAGGTAGGAAAATAATTCTATTATTAAGGAATCTGTAGGATGCACAATTTAATCTTTGGACCTTATAAAAGAGATGGCTAACATTTTTCTGTAATAGCATAGCCAAAATAAGAACTTAAATAATAATCTCATAGCTAGATTCACTTCGCCATCAGCCAAGTAAACAGTAAGTAGAAAAAACCTCCCTTTCAGACCAAAGGGAATGAAAGTTTTAAAGTGAGAATATAATTTTCCTCATGGGTATTGTCTACCTTAGAAAATCTACTACAGAACATGCCTGTGACTATAGACTTGTAGTTCAGGCCACCGAAGATTAGAGATGGGACATGGGCACTCCCTTGACTTGCATCCTCTTGTCTGCTTTAACACAAACCAGGAGGAAAAGAAAGCTAGGCATCAGAAGCAATGGGTGGCAGGCCTATTAATGGCTGATCTGTGCAATGATCTGCCCTCAAGGAGACCCAACAGGCCAGTGCACTGCAGTAGCTTTCAATGTGGTAAGCCTTGGCTTCAGCAGAAGTCAGCTTGTGAAGAGCCCTGGCAGCTCTGCCAAGAGTTGGATCACTGGAAATGGACCTGCCCTGGAGTCGAAGGATGCCCAGGTCAGAGCCACAGATCTTATTGGCTCTAAGCTGAAAAGCCCTTCACTCAGCCCAACTTCCAAAGTGACCACTGCAGCTGAGGATATGGTCAAGTAGGGTCAGCAACATTGCAGGCAGAACTGTCAATTTCTTGTTAGAGATGCCACCTGCCTTTACCTGGCCAGCTCTCCTCCCAGGCCAGCCAAGTAATGAAAGTCAACAGAGTGCCTTCCCCTAGGACGTTCACACCTCCCTTAGGATATACCCCATGCGAAGAGATAGATAGGTCTGGGCCTCTTATCTTACAAGGCCTAAAGGCCACCAGATTATTATCAAGCCCCTTCTGTCAGGTTCTATTTGCCTCTCAATCAGAAAACTTAATTGTAGCTTAGACAACACCTTTCTTAGTCCCTCTAATAATGACTCTGTCCTTTGTCCTAGACCCTGTCTAGCACACTTGGGCCTCATTCCTTTGTAATCATTACCTCTACCACCAATGGAGGTACTGATGGTCCTCTTCCCCACTTAATGCTGTACAATTTTTCAAACCTGGTAAATGCCACTCTTAGGATCATCAGTTACTATCCTCACTCTGTCTTTTATGACCATGTCTAAATATGATCAGAGTCGGTAAACTTGGAAGTCTTCCATAGCCTTGGCAACTCATGACGACAGCCTAGGGTGGTTACTGGTGCCATAAACTAGAGTGTCAGTTTGTTGGGTCAACATCTGGAGCCACTGTGCAGTTGCTCCTCATGTGGGATCTCTGTCCTTAATGTGCTGTACATTTTGATTTAATGCTATAACTAGTACTCAAACAGTATGTTTCACTTTGTGTTTCTATGTGGGTGCAAATTGTTGAAATCTTTATACTAAATTGATCTTCTGTATATAAAGAGAATTGAAAATGAATCTTGATGCAAATGGAAGGGGAGAGGGAGCGGGAGAGGGGAGGGTTGTGGGTGGGAGAGAAGTTAATGGAGGGGGAAGCCATTGTAATCCATAAGCTGTACACTGGAAATTTATATTCATTAAATGAAAGTTAAAAAAAAGAAAAGAAAACGAATCTTAGTGGAGAATGGGACTGTGCATGGGAGACAGTGGGTGAGGAGGGACTGGATTATGGGTGCAAGAGTGTTGTACTTATGAAATGCATGAAGTCTGTTATAGTTAAATGAAAGGTTTCTTTGGGGGGAAAAGGAGGACAGGCTTATAGTGCACTGGTAATTGAAATACATATGCTTTATTCAAGAAATATGAATCCAGAACATAATGAATTAAGACTCAGGTTCTTGATGGGGAGTGCGTATGATGAGCATGGAACCATGTAAAATAATTCTAGTTGCAAACCCTGTAGGCTATATGGAAGGTCTGGGTTTTGGACAGCGTGTGACTGCAATACACATGCTGCTGGCAGTCTTCTATTCCTAGATCTCACTAGCTAGCTGCCTATATCATCAGATAGTACCATGAAATAAAACAGAAGTCAGAACATTGGTAAATGACTCCAAACAGGCATAACCACAATAGAGTGTCAAGAGAGCTACAGAATGAATAAGGACAAAAATAAACAGAACTATGGCCAGCATTGTGGAACAACAGGTTAAGCTGCTGTGGGCAATGCTGACATTTTGTATTTAAGTGTTAGCTGGGAGTCCTGGCTACTTGGTTTCTCAGTCATTACATTGCTAATACTCCTATAAAGGTAGTACTTGATGATCAATATGTTTGGGGCCCTGCCACCCATGTGGGAGGCTAAAATGGAATTTATGCCTCCTGGCTTTGGTCTCACCTAGACATGGCTGTTTCAGCCATCTGTGGGAGTGAAGCAGTGAATATAAGAACGCTGTGTACTCTGTGTACATGTTTTCCTCTGTCATTGTCTTTTAATGGAAAAAAAAATTAAACATTGGCCCAGAAACAATCCCAGAAAGACAGTTTGGACATTAGGCCACCAAAACAATACTTATGAATCCTCTTCAGTCTGTAAATAGATTGGTAATATGGGAAAATTAGACAGTCTACACACAAATCTGGGATTCACATGACTGAAAAAGTCACAAGACAAATCCTACCAAGTAGAAAAAATCCAACATCCAACTCTAATAGTACAGCGTTATGGCTGGCATATGAGGTAACACAACTGTGGTCACATTACTGATCTGTACTAGAATAAATGGAGGAAGACTCATGGGCGGGCAGTGAAACAGTTATACCAAATACTTTGCAAATGTTAGGCTTGTATTTCAAGCTGAGTAGTATAGAATGAATATTTACTTACAAAAAATTACATGTGGATATCGTCCCTACTCATAATAAGTGCTGGTAAAACAGCAGAGTATATGGCACAGAGACTAATGTAGATTTCAAAGAGTGCATAGCCAGCCTCTGCAGTGCAGTGTTACACCCTCATGTGAATTCCCTAATACCTGCAGAGATGTGATGTTAAACAGGTGTTTTTCCTCCTTCATTACTGTTTTGCAGAATAATGAGTAATTTTGCTAGCATTTATTTTATGTACTAATAATTTTGTGGATAATTTTGCTGATGCTTGTTGAAATCTGCCTCAGAGTAAAAGCTTTGTCCACTTCCACTGCCTTTGTAGAGTTTTTCCTCTAAGATCCCTGATAGTGAGATCTGGCTTATTGTAGAAAGTTTTCCTATATTCACATGCTTTCTCACCTGTGAGTTCTTTGATGTGTGCTTAACCCTGACTTCTGGCATCAAGAATTTTCATAATCACTTCATTAAAAGGTGTTTTTTCCTTTTTGTGGGTTCTGCTGTCTGTTGAGATGTAGCTTCTGGCAAAAAGTCTTTTCTTATCCATAGCATTGACAAGTTATCTCTTACATGTGAGTTCTTTGATGCCTTCTGAAGTTTGAACTCTAAAATGTTTTTCCACATTCATCACATTGATAAAGTTTCTCCCCTGTGTGAACACTCTGATGTGTAATGAGTTGTGAGTTATTACAAAAGACTTTTCCACAGGCATTGCATTCATAAATTTTCTCTGATCTATGCATTCTCTGGTGGGTAAAGAGTTGTGACTTCCAGCAAAAGGGTTTTCCACGCATTTTGCATTCATAAATCTTCTCCTTCTAATGTAGAGTGAGTTGTGACTTCTGGAAAAAGAATTCTCCACAGGTACTATATTCATAAGTTTTCTCCCTTTTGTGGATCTTCTGGTGTACAATGAGTTGTGATTTTTGGCAAAGGCTTTTTCACATGTATTACATTCAAAAGGTTTATCCCCTGTGTGAATTCTCTGATGTGTAGTGAGGTTTGACTTCCAGCAAAAGGTTTTTCCGCACATTTCACATCCATAAGTTTTCTCATTTATGTGAATCTTCTGATGTGAAGTGAGATTTGACTTTTGGATAAAGGCTTTTCCACATTGCTTATATTCATAAGGTTTCTGCCCTATGTGAATTTTCTGATGTACAGTGAGATTTGACTTCCAGGAAAAGGCTTTTCTGCATATATCACATTTGTATGATTTCTCCTTTGTGTGAATTCTTTGATGTGAAATAAGGCTTGTTTTCCAATGAAAGCCTTTTCCACATGTATTACATTGATAAGGTTTCTCCCCTGTGTGAATTCTCTGATGTAGAATGAGTTGCGACTTCCAATAAAATGCTTTGCCACATGTTTCACATGTGAAAGATAGATTTGTATCTTGAGTGAATCATGAGATTTGTAGTATCTGACCTCAGGTAAATGGATTTCCCACATTCATTGCAACCAGAGGGCTTTTCCTCTTTCTGAGTGCTATGATGGGTAGAAAGGCAGGATTTACAATTGAAAGATTTTCCACAGGGGTTACAAGAATAGATTTTTCTTCCTGTATATGTTCTTTGACTTGTGGTAAAATCTGATTTGTAAATGAGAGTTTCCTCATACTCAAAAGATTCATAAAGTTTCTTTCCTGTGTGTGCTTGTTGAGGTTTACTGTGGTAGGACATTTTCTGGAAAGTTTTCTTTCCATGTTCAGTTGTCTTTCCTACAGTGCCAACTGACTTATTACAGGTATCTCCCATATGAGCCTTTTCATCTGTAAAGAACACCCTTTTCCTGCTGAACCCTTTGCCTCTTATACTGTGTTCAAACACCTGCTGAAAAGTCTGAATCTTGTAAGGCTGACCGATAGGCTCCCAGCATTCACTTGAGTTGCCAGGTACATTAGTGCCATCAGATTTCTCTGCAGCTTGCATCTCATCAGGCCTCCTAGGGAGAAGCAAATTGTGAAATAAATTATATGTCTCAGCTTTCAGTAAAAATATGGCATGAGCTTAAATTAAGTGTTGCTTTTTAATTTAACTTTCTTGTGCATTGATAAGTTGTTGTTTGTGATTACAGCTTGCCTCAAATTTATTTGTTGACTTTTCCAGTTGGTTCCCAATAGGTCATCCCTTCTGCAGGCTGAAATGAGAAAAAAAATGCTATATCCATGAAACATATCTAAGTGTTACTTGTAGAATGTTCAAGTAAAGGCAATGCAGTTTCCTAGTGGAATAGCATTTGAATAGGTCAGTAAAAGGTATTCAATGTTGCCCTATATATCTTTTTCTTCATAATACACTAAGGTAATAAAACAAAGGAAGCTTTCCCAAATTCATACACTCAACTATGTTAAATGTTTTAAGTGGAGAGAGGGGGCAAGTGATGTCAGGCAGTGGGTCAAACCATTTCTTAGGATGCATACATCCCACAATAATACCAGATGAGTCCTGGCTACTGTGCTTCCAACACAGATTCCTGCTAATGTGTCCTAGCAGGCAGCCAATGATGATTCTAAGTGTGTTGGAGCCTGCCACACACTTGAAAGACCCAGATTTACTGGATTTTCATTTCAGGTTGGCCTCATTCTCACTGTTGCAGGCATTTGGGCAATGAACCAGTAGGTGGAGGACTTTCCTCTCATTCTCTATTTCTCTGTTACTGTCATTCTGCCATGCAAGGAGAACCTAATAAACATTTTCATAACTAAGTAAATATTTATAAAAGTTGAGAAACACTTAGTAGAAATACTTGATCACTTACTTATAGGTACCAGAGGAGGACATGTGTGTATTCCCTAAGCAGGACCATAACATAGAAACAGCATCCATTTTCTATGGTTGCTACATGTTCAGTTTTTCCAGGGGAATGGCTATAGAGATCTGTGGGGTTTCTTAAGCAAAAACACCTCCTTTAAATGTTTGCAAGATTTGTGTATTTTAGAGGCTGGTGCTGTAGTGCAGTGGGTTAAAGCCTTGCCCTCTGGCACCAGCATCCCATATGGGTGCCAAGTCTCAGCTGCTCCACTTCAGATTCAGCTACCTGCTAATGTGCCTGAGAAAGCAGCAGAGGATGGCCCAAGTCATTTGGTCCCTGTACCTGCATAGGAGACCCAGAAGAAACTAAGGATCTTGGCTTCATATTGATTCAGCTGCATGCATTGCAGTCAGTTAGGAGTGAACTGGCAGATGAAAGACTTCTCTCTCTCAAATAAATAAATTTTAAAAAACTTTAAAAAAAGATTTGTTTATTTTAAAGACAGAGTTACAAAGAGAGGCGGAGAGAGAGTGTTCATCCACTTATTCACTCCCCAAATGGCTGCAATGGTCAGGGCTGTACTGTAGTGGAATGAGAAGGCCATGCCAAGGTGGCCACTGGCAAGCGAGCATCAGATACTCAGGATGGCTTTGAAACCCACCTGGCAATGGAGCCTGCCTGGCAACAGGCTGTGATTGGATGGATTTGAAACAGGTTGTGATTGGATGGCTTTGGAAACTGCCTGGCCACAGGCTGTGATTGGATAGATTTGATACTGCCTGGCAACAGGCTGTGATTGGATGGCTTTGGAAACTGCCTGGCAACAGGCTGTGATTGGTTGGGGCATAGACTGCCCCTTGACCAGATTGGCTGGTCTTAGCTATATAATTTGTTGTACCAACTGTAATAAATGAGTCTGCAGGCTGCTCGCCTCAAACCTGCTTTCACCCGACTCTTGGAGTCTGTGTGTTGACTCCGCACCTCTTGCCCCCACCACACTGCTCCTCTCAGAAATGAACCCACTGCAACATTGTTGAGAAATCAGTGGCAACACTGTATCAGGGTAAAGACAGGAGCACAGAACTCCAAATGAGTCTCCCAGATATGTACAAAGAAACATCTGCTGCTTTCCCAGGCACAGTACCAGGGAACTGCATCACAAGTAGGGCAGCCAGGACTCAAGTTGGTGCCTGTATGAAATGCTGTCATTATAGGAATATGGTTCAACATACTGCCACAATTTCAGCCCTACCCAAACCTTTTATATGCACATTATGATGACAGCTTTCCACAGATTCCTAAGAAAACCTAGTATCTTCAGATTCTCATACCGCAGAAGGCCCATAAATGTCCCATACATCATTTTTTGTATGCTTTCCAATCAATTTAAGGAAATATGTTCTGCCATTAGGGTGGTGTTCACCTTCTTTGAGAAGTATTTCCGCCTCATTATGAAACCAGCATACTTGGTATTCTCTCAGTTCTTGATATACCCTCTTGCTCTATAATTTGAAGTTCTGTCTTTCAATATTTGTGCTGGATACTCAGAATTCTCCCATTTTTACAGAAAACTGACTCTCTTATGCATTTCTAATCTATTACATTATAATCACATTTTAAAAGAAGCAGGAAAAGTATTGCAGCAGGTTAACCTGCTTCCTGCAACACTGGCATCCTATTTTCTTCATGATTTATTTATTAGAACTATAGGGATAGGGACAGAAAGAGAAACAAAGCCCATTCACTTATTCACTTTTAAATTGCTTGCAATGGCCATTCATTTTTGTACTCATTTATTTGAGAATCAGAGACAGGGAAAGGGAGAGAGGGGCTGCCACTGTGGCATAGCAGGTAAAGCCACTGCCTGCAGTGTTGGTATCCCATATGGGTACCAGTTCAAGTACCAGCTGCTGCACTTCTGACTCAGTTCTCTGCTATTGCCTGGGAAAGTAGTAGAAGATGTATAGTAGAAATACTTGGACCCTACACCCATGTGGGAGACCCAGAGGAAGCTCCTGGCTCCTGGCATCAGATTGGCGGGAGCTGCAGCCAATTGGGGAGTGAACCAGCATTTGGAAGACCCCTCTCTCTCTCTCTGCCTTTGCTTCTTTCTCCATGTAACTGACTTGCAGATCAATAAATATTTATAAAAATAGACAGAAAAAGAGAGTAAAGAGACAATGAGAAAGCCCACATCCACTCATTCAGTACTCAAATTTGTGCAACAGTAAGACCTGTGCCTGGGCAAAACCATAAGTGGGAACTGAATTTCTTCAACTAATAAGAAATCAGTTCCTCTGTGTGATCCAATTTTTATAAGCATTGATAGAATAAATACATGAATAGGCCAGTGACACAGCTCATTTGGCTAATCCTCCACCTGCAGCACCAGCACCTCAGGTTCTAGTCCTGGCTGGGGTGCTGGATTCTGTCCCAGTTGCTCCTCTTCCAGTCCAGCTCTCTGCTGTGGCCCGGGAAGGCAGTGGAGGATAGCCCTGGTGCTTGGGCCCTGCACCCACATGGGAGACTGGGAGGAAGCACCTGGCTCCTGGCTTCAGGCCAGCACAGTGCCAGCTGTAGCAGTTATTTGGGGAGTGAACCAATGGAAGGAAGACATTTCTCTCTGTCTCTCTCTCTCACTGTCTAACTCTGCCAGTCAAAAAAAAAAAAAGAATAAATACATGAATAATTGTCTGAAAAAAAAAAACAGGATGTGGCAGTAGGAAGAAGAACAAGTTTGAATACAGGGGATGTATATAACCTAAAAATTAGTCTCGTTACAGGCAGAAATTGATTGCAATGGGGCTAGCACTGTGGCACAGTAAGCTAAAATTCTGCCTACAGCATCGACAACCCATATGGGTACTGGTTCATGTTCCAGGTGCTCCTCTTCAAATCAGATCTCTGCTAATGGCCTGGAAAAGTGGTGGAAGATGTCCCAAGTGCTTGGGCCCCTGCACCCCTATAGGAGACCCAGAGGAAATTTCTGGCTCCTGGTTTCAGATCAGCTCAATTCTGGCCATTGCAGCCATCTGAGGAGTGAACCAGTGAATGGAAGACCTATCTCTGCCTCTGTCTGTAACTCTACCTCTCAAATAAATAAATAAAATTTAAAAAATAAATTGGTTGCATTGTTGGTAGTTCTGATAATGTATTCACCCAGAGGAAAACAACAGGCAGATGAACACAAAAATGATAGCCTGCTTGGAGACTGATGCATCACATCAGCTGTTCTCAGGACTGGGACTTGGGATACATAGTGAGAAATGCTCTACCCAGTCAACATTCTTTGAGATCTTTTCCATTCCAGTCTCCCTGTCCAATGGGTGCTGACTGACCTGACAGGCTCCGATTTAGGGGTTTTGTCACTGTCCATGACTCTGCTCCCTGTTCCAACTTGAAGATCACCTCAGGTTTGCTTTTGCAGTACCCTGTTAAAGGGAAATAATGCTGGATGTCATCAAATCATTAAGTTAGAGTTTTGAAAGACAACAGCTTGTTCACAGGGACTGTGAAACAAAATTGTTCATTTCAATCCTTTCCTCATGTTTCTTGGCCTCAAATACTATGCTTATCCAGCATGTAATCTTTTAAAAAATTAATTTGCTTGCCACATGGGAAGTAACTGTTTCACTTCAGCATGAGAGGGGAATATCACTCACCCAAAAACAACAGGCTGTTGTAAATCTCCATCATTACATCTTTGTACAGGGTCTTCTGAGAACTGCCCAGGTACTGGCACTCCTCCTAAGTGATGTCCACAGCCAGGTCTTCAAATGACACCAACATCTGCAATAGCACATTTTTTTTTTTTTGCTCATCATGCCAGTTCTGTCACAAAAAGACTAGGAGTGCATTTTCCTGTGTGCATCTTCTATGCATCTTATATAAGATGCAGATGATTTTGGAATCTATGTGGCAACAGAATGCAAAATTACAATGAAAATGTCTTGCTTCTATATTAATTTCATAATTCAAAAATCAGTACAGTGGATTGCTCCTTGTTATTCTGGAATTGCTCTTTCTCCTAATGATCTTGAAAAGATCCCACACTGTAATCTGTAGACATACATGTAAGCATATGACTGAATTAGCATTAGATGAGTTACAGGAGAAAATGTTGAATATCAATTGGGAGAACAAGCAATTTTTTTAAAAAATCAATTTTTCTGTATTATCAGGTCATTTATTTTATTGGAAACTTTTTTAAAATTTATGCATAGTTTTTTATAATGTATTTTTCCATTAATTATTTGATAAATTTTTGTGTGTACTTAATGACTACCACAATTGTGTAACCAAGGAATAAGTCAAATAATATTTCCATCATGGAAATAGAGTTTGAAGCAGGAAAAAGAATATCAGTAACATCTATCAGGTACAGTTCACTCTACCTCATATGTCTACAGGAAAATGCTGAGCTCATAAAAGTATCTGAATCATACAAGAAAAAGATAAAGGGAAGAGGAAGAAACCAGAAACTTGAGGATGCATAGGAATGGAAAACTCTCAAAGCATTTTCATTTTTGCTTTTATTATAAAGTTGACAAGTCTGCCTTTTTTAATCTTACAATTAAAATATACAGTAAGAAATAATTTGGAAAGCTGATACAATCATACTGAAACCCATGTTGACTTGAAAATTAAGTTTATGACCATGACAGCTATTGCTAAACCGTGTAAATGAATTAGTTGTTCTCAATAAAATTTTCAATTGTTCAAAATCACAGAAAGGAGATCACAAGGTGCATCTAAAAAACATGCTAAAACACTAGTAGCATAACCAGACAAAATGTCATGTTTCGTAAGGCCGACACCTGGCTGGAATGACAAATACACTCACACACACAAATACACACACACATATGCACGTTCTAAAGGGTTATATTGTCAGAAACAACCAAATTTACTTCAAAAGTGCCAGAAGATAAAGTTATATTATAAACAAGAAGCCAGCCAACAAGGCAGCTCAGCCCATAGGAAGCATGCTCTGTTCAGCCCTGGTCAATGAGTGTAATGTGGATAATGTTGATAATGGTTAAAGAAAGCTATTTCTGAGAAGAAACAATGATTCCTTGGAAAACAACAGGCTGAAGAGCTACCAAGGTATAGAATGAAGGTGTCAGCAAAGACTGTGTCTCAATTACAGGGCACAGGCCTCTCTCCACATGTATCCTCAGGATGGTCATATTGAAATGAGTCAGTGCTGCTATCCTCCAGGTTTCCTAAATTTTTCTTTTAAAATGAAATTATAAAAAAGGAATGGCTGGCTGGAAATTAATATTCTCTAAATAAAAAAAAGAAAAAAAAAGAAAAATGGTACTTAAAAGTTTATTTTCATAACAAAACATTGAAATCCTTGCAGTTTTTTCATAATATGCATTTTCTGTGAAATTTATAAAGTTCCCTCAGATACATGGATTTCAAAATATTTTTGAACCAAAATGAACACTTTTCTTTTAATTGTATTTCTTCCCTTAACTTTTCAAAGTACCTACATAGAACCCGCTAACTTTATAAGGGCTTTTGTGACAGCAGCATGAGTTTGTGTGTGTGTTTAAGGTAATATTCTTCACTATGAACTATAGATTAAAAAGCCATGCAAATCAGTAAAAAAAAGGAATGGCTGTTGTGATTATCCTCGTCATTTTTAAATCATGTACACTGATTAAAACAAAGCAGTCACCTTGTCTACTCATGACAACACAGGTCTAACAATCAAGAGAAGCCACATCTGGATATGTTACATTTCTGGTTTCATTCACAGAACTTGGATTTGATTGCAAAGTTGAGAATAGATGATATTTTTTAAGTTTGTCTCTCTAGATATGGAATGAAGTTAAGATATTTGTGAGAGAAGATTAACTGATGTGTGGTGACCATTGCTCACTCAACTTCAGTATTGTTTCTTGTGAGAAAATCACATATCCTCTCCCAGTCTAGAACTCACACAAGGTCACATGATTCTCACTCAGCAAATATCAGTAGATATTAATTGTGTCACTTCTAGGAGAGCTTTACTTGGTCCAATGCTTTCTATATTCTCCAATCACAAAGATGAGCATTTCTAGTAAAGGTCACTATAGCAGGATGAAGAAAAATAGGAGATCTGAAACACACTTTAAATGTGGAAGTCCTGCAGTGTCTGGGAGTCACTTGTCACCTAATTATACCCTAGTTTTTCAACCCTATTGTTGTGAGACACTAACAAATAGAGCATCTGTTACAACAGCTCACTTTAATAGATGGATCTCTCTAAGTCCATGGAAAGGGGCAAGAAATGCAGAGGCTAGGGGTTATAGACTTTTCAGTCAATTGTGTTGAAAACATATGTAAAATTAAAAGTGAATCCACAGTTCACACTGAGTGCTTGACAACTTCAGAATTACATGCAGTGTGTGATTAATAATCTTAGATTAGGAAAATCTATTCTTACTGAAACTCAATATCCAGAAACTATGCAAGCTCAAATTCAAGCATAGAAAACTCAGCAGAGTTTTTAGAGGTAGAAGATATGAAGCATGAGAGGTTAAATCCAATGACAAAAATGACTACAGAGGAAGGAGATTTTTTTCCCTCTCATTTTACTGAGGATACAAATATCTTCCATGGGAATGGGTCTCATTAATATGGAATCTCAGATAAAAGCACTAAAGACTCAGTGATGTGTCAGATGGTAGCAAGTGGTATGGTACATATGTAAATGCAGACCTCACTGGGAATAGGATCAGAGAAATATATGCTAAGCTAGTGAAAATTGTAATCCTATTGATCAACTTTTTCAGGCTACAAATCACAAGCTACACAGAAAAATGTTGACATTTCCTACCCAAATTTTAGAGGTTGTTCTCTCCTTTAAATATCTATGTATTTGTATGGTTGAATGACAGAGAGAAAAAGATAGGAAAAAAATCTTTGATTAGTTGTTTCACTTCCCAAGTCTCAGCAAACTCAAAAAAGTCAAAATTATACCATGCATCTTCTCAGAACACAATGGAATGAATCTGGAAATCAGCAACTCAGGAATATCTAGAGCATATGCAAACACATGGAGACTGAACAACATGCTCCTGAATGAACACTGGGTCACTGAAGAAATCAAAAGAGAAATCAAAAATTTCTGGAAGCAAATGAAGATAACAATACAATATGTCAAAACATATGGGATATCAGAAAAGCAGTGTTAAGAGCAAAGTTTCTAGCAATAGGTGCCTACTTTAAGAAATTGGAAAGGCACCAAATAAATGAGCTACCAATCCATAACAGGGATCTAGAAACTCTACAGCAAACCAAACCCAAACCTAGTAGGAGAAAAGAAACAATTAAAATTAGAGCAGAAATCAACAAAATTTAATCCAAAAAAATTCCAAAGATCAGCAAAACGAAGAGCTAGGTTTTTGAAAAATAAACAAAATTAACCACCATTAGACCAACAAACCAAAAAAAGGAGAGAGAAGAACCAAATCATTAAAATTAGAGATGAGAAAGGGAATGTAACAACAGACACCAAAGAAATAAAGTCATCAGAAATTACTACAAAGAGCTGTATGCCAACAAACTGGGAAGTCTAGCAGAAATAGATAGATTCCTGGACACATACAACCTACATAAATTGAACCACAAAGACATAGAAAATCTAAATAGATCCATATCTAAGACAGAAACTGAAACAGTAATAAAGGCCCTCCCAACAAAGAAAAGCCCAGGACCAGATGGATTCACTGCTGAATTCTACCAGGAATTTAAAGAAAGAATTAACCCAAATTATTCTCAAGCTATTCAAAACAATTGAAAGAGAAGGAATCCTCCTAAATGATTTCTGCAGAGCCAGCATCACCTTAATCCTTAAACCTAAAAAAGAGGCACCAGAGAAAGAGAATTACAGACCAATTTATCTGATGAACATAGATGAAAAAATCATCAATAAAATTCTAGCCAATAGAATGCAACAACACATCAGAAAGATCATCCACCAAGACCAAGTGGGATTTATCCCTAGTATGAAAGGATGGTTCAACATTTGCAAATCAATAAATCATTTACAAACTGCTGAAGAAAAAGCATACAATTATCTCAAAAGATGCAGAGAAAGCATAAAATAAAGTACAACACCCTTTCATGATAAAAACTCTAAGCAAGTTAGGTATAGAAGGAACATCCCTCATTACAATCAAGATGATTCATGGCAAACCCATGGAGAGCATCATACTGAATGGGTAAAAGTTGAAACCATTCCCTCTGAGATCCGGTACCAGACAGGGATGCCCACTCTCACCACTGCTATTCAATATAATACTGGAAGTTTTAGCCAGAGCTATTAGGCAATAAAAAGAAATCAATGGAATTCAAATTGGGAAGGAAGAATTCAAACTATCCCTCTTTGCAGATGACATGATCTGCAACTCTACCAAGAGACTATTGGAATCACAGGAGAGTTTGGTAAGGTAGCAGGTTACAAAATCAATACACAAAAATCAACCACCCTTATATATACAGACAATGCCATGGCTGAGAAAGGATTTCTAATATCAATCCCACTCACAATAACTACAAAAAAAAAACTTTGGAATAAACTTAACCGAGGAAGTCAAAGATCTCTATGATGAGAATTACAAAACTTTAAAGAAAGAAATTGAAGAAGATATCAAAAATGGAAAAATCTTTCATGTTCATGGATTGGAAGAATCAATATAATCAAAATGTCATTCTTCCAAAAGCAATTTACAGATTCAATGTGATACCAATCAAAATACCAAAGATATCCTTCTCAAATCTGGAAAAAATGATGCTGAAATTCATATGGAGGCACAGGAGTACTTGAATAGCTAAAGCAATCCTAGAAAACAAAAACAGAGCCAGGCGTATCACAAAACCAGATTTCAAGACATACTATAGGGCAGTCATAATCAAAACACCTGCTACTGTTACAGAAACAGATGGATAGACCAACAGAATAGCATAGAAACACCAAAAATCAATCCAAACAGCTATAACAAACTTATCTTTGATCAAGAAACTAAAACCAATTCCCAGAGCAAGAGCAGTCTATTCAACAAATGGTGCTGGGAAAACTGGATTTCCACATGCAGAATTAGGAAGCAAGACCCCTACTTTACACCTTACAAAAATCCACTCAACATGGATTAAAGATCTAAATCTATGATCCAACATGATACAATTATTAGGGAACAGAAGAGAAACCCTGCAAGATACTGGCACTGGCAGAGTTCTTGGGAAACAACCAAGAGGCACAGGAAGCCTAAGCAAAAATTAACAAATGGGATTACTTCAAATTGAAAAGTTTCTGTAATGCATAATAAAGAGTCAGGAAAGTGAACAGGTAACTGGCAGAGTGGGAGAAAATATTTGCAAATTATGCTACTGGTAAAGGATTAATATCCAGAATCTACAAAGAGATAAAGAAATTCCATCACATCAAAACAAACAACCCACTTAAGAGATGGGCCAAGGACCTAAACAGACATTTTTCAAAAGAGGAAATCCAAATGGCCAACAGACACATGAAAAAATGTTCAGGATCACTAAGCCATCGGGGAAATGCAAATCAAAACCACAATGAGATTTCACTTCACCCTGACTGGAATGGCTTTCATACATAAATCCACTAACAACAGATGCTGGTGATGATGTGAGGAGAAAAGCACACTAATTCACTGTTGGTGGGAATGCAAATTGGTAAGGCCACTATGAAGGTCAGTTTGGAGATTCCTCAGAAACCTGAATATAGCCCTACCATACAATCCAGGCATCCCACTACTCAGAATTTACCCAAGAGAAATTAAATTGGCAAATAAAAGGGCTGTGTGTACTTCAATTTTTATTGCAGCTCAATTCACAATAGCTGACATGGAATCAACCTAAATGCCCATCGACAGAAGATTGGATAAAGAAATTATGGGACATGTACTCTATACAATATGACACAGAAATAAAAAAATGAAATCCAGTCATTTGCAACAAAATGGAGGAATCTGGAAAGCAGCATGCTGAGTAAAAAAAGCCAGCCCCAAAGGGACAAATAGCATATGTTCTCCCCAATCTGTGACAACTAACTGAGCACCTAAAAGGATACCTGTAGAAGTGAAACTGACACTATGAGAAGCAATGACTTATTGATCACTGCAAAGAATATGGCATTTGGAATTTTAATCCAGCCAGTTAATGTAAAGCAAATCATTCTGAAGAATATTTCAGTATCCACAATTTCTGCAACATATACCTTACAATACTCAAGATAAAATTCAAAATCACTATCCTTGGGGGAAAAATGAAAATTTGACTTATACTCTTGGAAAGAAAAACTAGAAAGAAATTTAAGTTAGGTCTTGAAAGTAGTAGACAAGATACCTAAAGAATCTCCAAGTATCTTCATTATTTACAAGTCATATAAAGTTAGGTAAAGACTGATAAGCTATTTAAATTCTATAGATGTAACAGTGTTACAGTGAAAACCTATTTGTAGGAAAAGGAAAAAAATAGCTCAATGCAAGTTAGTCCACACAGTTTAAATTTGCTATCATAAAGAACAGCTTAACACCAATTTTAAAAGACTTCTACTTTTTTCTGTTACCATGTGATGTTATCTGCCACATTATGATGCAGGAAGATGGCCCTTTCTAGATTGACCTCCTGACTTTAGACCATCTAGCTCCCAGACTAGAAGAAATAACTGTTTTCTTGAGGCTGGTCTTTTGGCACAGCATGTTATGTCACCACTGGTGAAGCTCTCATCTCATAGAGTCTGATTTGGGTCCTGGCTACTCAATTTCCAGTTCAGTTTGATTCTAAAGCATGTAGGAAGGCAATGTATAATTTCCCAAGTACTTGGGTTCCTGATGCAAATGCAGTGACTCAGATGGAGGATCTGGTTCCTGGCATTGGCCTTGCCCAGTTCTGGCTGTTATAACTCCTGTTGTGAGTGAAACAGGTGATAGAATCTCCCTCTTTCTCTCCCTCTCTCTTTTATTAACAGAAAGGGAAGGTACATACATTTTGAAAAAGTATTTTAAAGTAAAAACATTTTGGCAAAAAATGTTTTCTTTCTTTTTTTTTTAACTATAGAATGCTTTATTTTTTTTAACTTTTATTTAATGAATATAAATTTCCAGTGTACAGCTTATGGATTACAATGGCTTCCCCCCCCATAACTTCTCTCCCACCCGCAACCCTCCCCTCTTCCGCTCCCTCTCCCCTTCCATTTGCATCAAGATTCATTTTCAATTCTATTTATATACAGAAGATCAATTTAGTATAAAGATTTCAACAGTTTGCACCCACATAGAAACACAAAGTGAAACATACTGTTTGAGTACTAGTTATAGCATTAAATCACAATGTATAGCACATTAAGGACAGAGATCCCACATCAGGAGCAAGTGCACAGTGGCTCCTGTTGTTGACCCAACAAATTGACACTCTAGTTTATGGCGCCAGTAACCATCCTAGGTTGTCGTCATGAGTTGCCAAGGCTATGGAAGCCTTCCAAGTTTGCCGACTCTGATCATATTTAGACAAGGTCATAAAAGACAGAGTGAGGATAGTAACCAATGATCCTAAGAGTGGCATTTACCAGGTTTGAACAATTATACAGCATGAAGTGGGGAAGAGGACCATCAGTACACACAGGTTGGGAGTAGAGCCATTGGTGGTAGAGTAGAGGTTATGATTACAAAGGAATGAGGCCCAAGTGCACTAGACAGGGCCTAGAACAAAGGACAGAGTCATAAGCTGTTTGACAGGCTTATCACAAAGAGACTAAGATGGGCATAGATCAAAAGACTTTTCTTTATTTAAAGACTGTATGTATTCATTTGAGAGGTAGAGTTACAGACAAAGTGAGAGACAGAAAGTTCTTCCATCCACTGGTTCACTTTCCAGATGGCTCAGCCAGAGCTGAGCCAGGAGCTTCCTCTGGGACTCCCATGTGTGTACAGGGAACCAAGCACTTTGGCCACCTCCTGCTGCCTTCCCAGGTCATAAGCTGGATTGGAAAAGGAGCATCTGGGACACAAACTGGTCCCAATGTGGGATGCTGACACCACAGATAGAGGCTTAGCCCACCATGCCACAGTGTCACCCCTCAAAAGCCTTTTTTTTAAATTTTTGACAGGCAGAGTGGACAGTGAGAGACAGAGACAGAGAGAAAGGTCTTCCTTTGCCATTGGTTCACCCTCCAATGGCTGCCATGGCCAGTGCACTGCAGCCAGTGCACCACACTGATCTGAAGGCAGGAACCAGGTGCTTATCCTGGTCTCCCATGGGGGATACAGAAGAGAGCTGGCCTGGAAGAGGGGCAACTGGGACAGAATCTGGAGCTCCAACCAGGACTAGAACCCAGTGTGCTGGTGCCGCAAGGCAGAGGATTAGCCTACTGAGCTGTGGCACTGGCACAAAAGCCTTTTTTAATTAATGAAAGATACTACATAAATATGCAAAGCTTCAGAAGTTCAGGAACAATATAGAAAGCAATCTAACATTTAAAAAGCAGAATTAAAAGAAACGTTCACTTTGGTTAAAAAAATTAATCTACAAATACACAGTTTCCATAACCTTTATGCATTGTGTTTTATAGTATGCATTTTCAATGAACTTCTAGACCAGTTTTATGCATGGGTTACTAACATTTTTGCACTAAAATAAACTTGCTTTTTCTTTCAACTTTCCAGAATCTTTGTGAAGTCCCTCATAACTGCAATAAATTTCAGTAGGAAGAGAATAAATGAAAAACAAAATATGTATTTTGAAATGGTGAAAAACTTCTTAAATATTATAAAAAATCAATTCATAGATTTGAAATGCTTGATGACCCCTTAATCAACAGATACAAAGCTACTGCAGGCAAATAACAAAATGAATGATTCCAAATACAAAGAATAGACCCTGAACATTGTGAAAGAAACAACAGCCTACTGGGTCAGCTATATATGAATGATAGCTGACTTCTCAGAAATCGGTGAAAGAAATCTTCACTACATTGAAAAAATATCCTTCTATCTTTGATTCTATATCTAGTGTAACTACTTTAAAATATGAGGTGAACAAGGCAGACATTTTTGCTCATTGGGTTAAGCTGCTTCTTTGGATGCTCACATTTCATATCAAAGTTCCTACCCTTGCTTGTGATTTAACTTCATAATAATGCACACCCAGGTAGGTGCCAGATTATGGCTCTAGTAGCTGGGTCCCAGATATCCACATGAGTGATCTGGATTGAGTTCTAGCCTCCTGGCTTTAGCCTGGACCTTGCTCCAGCCATTACAGGTATTTGAGGGAGTGAAACAGCAGATAGAGCTCTTAATTTGTTTATCAAGTAAATAAAACATTAATCCATGAAATCCACAAAAGACATTTTCTGAACAAGAAAATGAGAACATAATATAAAAGAAGCAATCTATTTTCAGATAAAATGATACAAAATGAATACTTGGATTAGTAGGAGTTAAGAACATAGGAACATTTTTACTGCCAAAGGCACTTTGGATATTACAACATTATGTGCTGTCCATACAAAATCATCAACCTAAAATTAGCTTGTTATTAGCTTCTTGAATTAATAATACCACCTGTGGTTATTTTGGCAGGGTCAAACCAAATGATTTTTGGGTCTTATATGGCTAGAGAAATACTCAGGGACTTTTCATCATAATAAACAGATAATACATCATGCTGATCATATAATTATAAATGCTGGTGTGCCTAAAAACAAAACCTCAAATGATATGAAACAAAGTCCACAAAACTAAAAAAGAAACTTAAGAAAAAGCCCAAAAGTAATGTTGGAAAATTGATATACCTTTTATAGCAATTGATGAAACTAATAAAACATCAACTACAAACAGGAATGACAGTATTGACCCAAATGCTATTTATAAACCATTGTCCAACACTCATGACAACAGAATAAATGATGAGCTACAAATCAAACATATATCATGGAGAGATCCAACATGGCTAAATAGGGTATAGCCACAATGACTTAAGCTGCTCTGAGATACGAAGAAAACAAAGGAAAGACTATTTTGCAGAGAAGTGATTTACCGAAATGTTAGACAAATAAGTAAAAAAACAAAACAAAACAAAAAAAGTCAATCACCCACTGACTTCCTACCTCAGCCTGGAGCACTGAGGGGTCTGAGCAACTGTTGAGCTTGGAGCAGGGAAGCCTCCTTATTTCCTTCCCCTCCCTGACTCCTGCAGAGCATGACACTGAGCAGAGAAGATACACAGCGAGCCTCTGTTCTGCTCCTACCAGCACTGTAGAGTCAGGGCAATGTGTAAGGCAAAAGACAGCTCCCTGCATCCTGCATCTGTGGGAGTTTGGGGGTTTTAGCCCAGAGCTACACTCACACACTCTACCTGAGCCAGGAAAAATCACCTTAGCTTCTGGGGGCTACCACCAAAAGCAGCCCATAAAAAATTTTGCTCCCAGCCAGCGCCGTGGCTCACTAGGCTAATCCTCCACTTTGCAGCACTGGCACACCGAGTTTTAGTCCCAGTCGGGGCACTGATCCTGTCCCGGTTGCCCCTCTTCCAGGCCAGCTCTCTGCTGTGGCCAGGGAGTTCAGTGGAGGATGGCCCAAGTACTTGGGCCCTGCACCCCATGGGAGACCAGGAGAAGCACCTGGCTCCTGCCATCAGATCAGTGTGCTGCACCAGCCGCAGTGCACCTACCGCGGCGGCCATTGGAGGGTGAATCAATGGCAAAAAGGAAGACCTTTCTCTCCATCTCTCTCTCACTGTCCACTCTGCCTGTCAAAAAAAATTTTGCTCCCACCCCAGGAGATCTGGGCAATGATCCACTATACCTGTAAGACCAGGACTGTAACAATTTGTTGTAAATTTCTGAGTGCCACTGGAATCTACCCAGTGGACACAGGGAAGAACCTACTTGCATTCCTCCTCTCTGGACCCATACTCTCCAGAATAAAACCTGTACACCTAATCCTAGGACTAGGGTTGTTGTTATTATAAAACACAGTACCAGTTGGACTCTCTTACCAAGAACTGAGGAGGGGATGATCCATATCACACAGTCCTACAGCCACAGAACTCTGCCACAAATCCCAGTATCACTCAGGCTTGCCAGTAATTCAAAGGCCAGCCATCCTCATCTTCCTCAGCACCAAGAACAAGCCCTTGGCTATCACAGTCATCAGGGAGATTGACACAGAATGTGTGGACCAAAGATACACACCCAAGGAAACTCATATTCATCTCAAAGGCACATTTCCATCCCTAGGAACTGCAGCTGACTAGACCTTTGTGTCACTAACAGACACAGCTGACATCCACTAAAATAAAAGGACTCACTCAGACACTACAATCCTGGGTTCACCTAGAACCAAAGCCAAGGCAACAAGTTTTGCACAAGAGAAATGAAAATAAAAACCATAATGAGGTTTCACTTCACCCCAGTAAGAATGGTTTTCACCAAAAGACCCCCTCCAAATAAATATTAGCAAGAATGTAGGAAAAATATACCCTAATACACTTCAGTGGGAATGTAAATTAACACAATCATTATGGAAGACATTTTGGAGATTCTTCAGAAATCCAAAAATGGATCTACCATATGACAGTCATCCCACTCCTGGGAACTTACCCAAAGGAAATAAAATCAACATATGAAAGAGTTACCTGTGCCCCCAACTTTATATAGCAGCTCAATTCATAATAGCTAAGATAGGGAATCGACCCAGATGTCCATCAACTGATGACTAGATAAAGTAAATGTGGTATGTGTGTGTGTGTAAGTGTATATACACACATATATAAGATGGAATACTATTCAGCCAAAAAAAGAATGAAATCCTTCTTCTGCAACAAAATGGATTCAATTGAAGACAATTGTGCTTACTGAAACAGTGAATCCTAAAAAGACAAAAATATTTTTTAGGATTTTTGGTAGCCTATACAGCAGAAAAAAAAGTCTGAGTGAAACTGACACCTTGAGATCTAATTATCATCTGTATCCCTTTTCTATATTCTTCAGGAATAGTGATGTTTCTACTATCTACTTGTTGAAATCTTTATTTAGTGGAGACTGAGCTTGTGATTATAAAGTAACTTGAAAATGTGCTATTGCAAAAATTAAAAGAAAAATAAGAAAGGGAAAAGGAGGAAGGGAAGGGAGAGAGAGTGAAAAGTATCATTATGTTCTTAAAACCATAGATAGGAAATACATGAAATCTGTTCTACTTATATAAATAAATAAAATTTTAAAAAGATATTCTAATTCTAATTAACAGTGCTTGTTTTTATTCCCAGCTCTGGTTTTTGAGTCCAATTTCATGCTACCACATGTGCTGGAAGGCTGTGGTTATAATTCAAGTAATTGGGCTTCTACCACTCATGTCAGGGGCAAGGAGTACATTCCTAGCTCTTGGATTCATTCTTGGTTTCTATGGATATTTAGGAGAGTAAGTTAGTGGATAAGAGGCTCTTTGATTTCTCCTAATCTACCCGTCTCTCTTTCTAATTCTAAAATATGTAAATATATTTTAAATGAAAAAGATTCAAGCAAGGCAAAAACCAGAGAATACACTTAATGATATTGGTAAATGTTTAAATAATTGAATTGAGGCTACTTCAAGTAGCTTAAAGTATGAGTGAATAATGGAATGATTTGCTGGAAGACAGAGCTTTGGGAAGTTTGCAGCACAACCAGCATGTATATTGTGGCAGGAAGAAATGTATGTAGAGCTCTTTAAGAACCCTAAGAGATTCTGCTCTCCACACAACCCCAGTCCAATCCATAAATCTGGTACAGCCTCCCAAGGGTATTTTCACAATTCCTAAGACACTTTATTAACCAATTTATTACCAGTTAGTAACTCTTACCAGTGCAGAATGTTGTATGTATGTATTTTTAATTTGTAGATTAGAACTAAACCACTTCCACTTTAGCATTATATGACCAATAAATACCATCCAGAATTCATTTTCCACTAGAATTCTGCAAATTCTAATTTCTGATTTGAATCATGTAACAGATATGTCTTTGAGGCATCAGAAAGACTGTAGACAAATTTACAATCAGCTCTGATGGCTCTAATAACTTATAACTATGACAATATTAGCTTGTTTATCACTTTTACATTTCTGTTTTAATTTAAAAATCCTCATAAAGCTCCTATAATACAATGTAAAACAAGTTGAGAAATAAGCAAACAAGTTACTGTATTTGTGGGATGTGTGTCCCAAGCAGTAGTCTAACCTGCATCACCATATACAACCCTCTCAAGTTTGGTGGTTTGCTCTGGCTCTTGCCCAATCCCTGTATCTCCAATTTTCATTTTCTTTGACCTCCGAAGCATGTAGTGGTATCTACAATTACACCTGGAAAAGAAGGGGAATGCAGGGAGTTGTGAGAGAACTGGTCTCACTTGCACTTAGACTCCACTATGCTAAGGAAGATCATGGTAGAAATGAATGCAGAATTATAGATATATTAGCTGGAGAAACAGAAACAATCTCTGTGGTGAGTTAGCACTTCACACTTGATAAGGGGAAGGGAAGATCCTGAAAAAGCACCCAAAATTTTACTAACCAGCAGTGATTAAACCTAGTTATCCTTAGGTTAATGGGATCATTTTGTTGCTACTTATTTTTAAAAAGCTAATGATGGGGCTGGCACTGTGGCACAGTGGGTTAACACCCTGGCCTGAAGCACCGGCATCCCATATGGGCAATGGTTCTAGTCCTGGCTGCTCCTCTTCTGATCCTGCTATCTTCTATGGCCTAGGATAGCAGTAGAAGATGGCCCAAGTCCTTGGGCCTCTGCACCCACATGGGAGACCCAGAAGAAGCTCCTAGCTCCTGGCTTTGGATTGGCGCAGCTCCAGCCATTGTGGCCATCTGGGGAGGAAACCAGCAGATAGAAGACCTCTCTCTCTGTCTCTACCTCTCTCTGTAACACTATCTTTCTAATAAATAAAATAAATCTTTAAATAAAAACTAACCTTATGGCTGCAAAGCAACTTATTTTCAGGATGATTGTTTAAACAAATTTCAGTATATCATAGAAAGAAACATCATTTTGTCACTAAAACCATACTACAGAAAAAAAATACTTGATTATTAACTACTTTGGTATTACTACAGATGTACTGAATAGGAGTCCATATACTGAAAATCCTATAGAATTTAGTCATTTAGCAACCTGTGTATTTTTACCCACAACTGCACAGTAAAAATGGATATAATACATACTTATTATACTATACTTTCCTAGTAATTATCCCAAATAACACACTTCCCAACACACAAGCCTTCAAATAATCTTCATCACAATGATCCCTGACATTACCATTTTTCTTGCTTTACCCACTGGACATCAGTAAATATGACACCTACACACTTTGAAAAGTATTTGCTTGTTGGAGTTTACCTTATTGAACATTTATATTATGAAGAAGTCTGGGACTTGCCTATTGGAGATACAGGGTTTGGGCAAGAGCCAGAGCAAACCACCAAACTTGAGAGGGTTGTATATGGTGATGCAGGTTAGACTACTGCTTGGGACACACATCCCATTAGCAAATTTGTGGTTTTCATCCTGGTCATTCCATACTTAAAATAAAACACCCTGCTGTTGTACCTGAGAGGTAGTTGATGATGGATAAGTACTAGGATTCCTGTTACCCTCATAAGTGATCCAGGTAAGATTATTTCCTTCTGGCTTCAGCCTGGCATAACCCTGGCTGTTAGGAAAATTAGAGAGTGAATCAAGCAGCAGATGGAACAGTCTCTCTTTCTCTCCCCCTCATCCTTTGTCTCTCCCTCCTCCACTCCTTCTCTGATGCTCTGCCTTTTAAAAAATAATTACAAAGAAAACCACAACATATATTTTTGTTGATGTGTTATGTATCAAATGCTGATATACTCTTGGTGAGTAGGGAAGAATTTAATTGCATGCCAAATACAATCAAGAGAACTTCACACAGACATGTTCATGAGCACGATTCATGCCAACCCTGTTTGTAAGATTGCTGCCACACAAACTGCCTGGATATCATAAGAATGTATTGAGGGGCTGGTGCTGTGACACAGCAGGTTAACATCCTGGCCTGAAGTGTCAGCATCCTATATGGGCACTAGTTTGAGACCCGGCTGCTCCATTTCCAATCCAGCTATTTGCTATGGCTTGGGAAAGCAGTGGAGGATGGTCCAAGTGCTTGGGCCCCTGTTCCTGGGAGACCCAGAAGAAGGTAAGGCCCCTGGCCTCAGATCGGCACAGCTCCGGCCATTGCAGCCAATGGGGGAGTGAACCATCAGATGGAAGACCTCTCTCTCTTTCTGTCTTTGCCTCTCCTCTGACTTTCAAATAAATAAATAAATCTTTTTTTAAAAAGAATGTATTGAAATGTTTTATACTCTATTTGGGCACTGTATTGCATTTTATTTATATTTTGCAAAGTAATTATCAGCAATAGTCTGATTTACTCACATTTTAAATAATTGGAAATGGGCTGGTGCTGTGGCTCAAGAGGTTAATCCTCCACCTGCGATGCCAGCACACCGGGTTCTAGTCCCAGTTGGGGAACTGGATTCTAACCTCATTGCTCTTCTTCCAGTCCAGCTCTCTGCTATGGCCCAGGAGTGCAGTGGAGGATGGCCCAAGTCCTTGGGCCCTGCACCCACATGGGAGACCAGGAGAAGCACCTGGATCCTGGCTTCAGATTAGCATGGTGCACCAGCTGCAGCACACCAGCTGCAGTCTCCATTGTGGGGTGAACCAACAGGAAAAAGAAAACCTTTCTCTCTCTCTGTCTATTCTGCCTGTCAAAAAAATAAAAACTAAAAAAAATATAATTGGAAATGGACAAACACTAAATCTCTGCAACATTTATGATTGGCAAAAATGGGTAACTGACATTCAATGAGAAAAACTTGCATTATAAACATATTTGATTCACACAATCCATAGAAAGTATGGGGAAGGGAAGTATGGTCATATAAAGATACTTGGTCTTTTTTACCAAAATAATTAGTGTTCCATCCTTGAGTCATATTACAGAGTTGAGAAAACTATTCTAGTGCATATTTTGAAACAAAAAGTGTCCGCAAACACAAAAGTTTCTATCTCCATTAATTACATAACTAAGAGCTTCTGAAATCAATCTGTCCATCTAAATATCTAACAAATCTTCCCTTACTGTTCTAAGAAATGGATCTGAACTTTTTCCTCTACTTGTTGGTTTATGTTACAAACTAGTCGAAGAGGCCAATAGAGGGTTTCATGAAGCTCTCAGATAAGGATGGCTAGAATTGAGATGGGCTAGACTCTTGGCCCACAGCCTATCCCTGGCTTTCTTTGTGCCTCACCTATGGTTTGCCCTGTTGAAATTCCCAAGCCTTCTTTGATCCTGCCATTGCCCTTCAGTGATTATTGTTGGAAAAGCAGGAACCTCAGTCTTGAGTTTATAGCCTAGGTACCTTCATCTCAGGACACAGAAGAAATTACATGCTTAAAAATGGGTCTCTATGGCACATTCCTTGTAATAAAATGAACAAGGGATCAAAGAACTAGTTTAGCAACACAAAGTACTGGTTTCTCATACCCATTCCCAGGAATTGTCCCCCTTGTCATCATACACCTCTTTCAATGGGAGCTGTTCCTACTGGGGTTGGATATTTGGATTCAATGAGGAGTCCTGATATGAATAAAAGTGGGAAGAACATACTCACAAATAGATGGCTAAGCTTAAGCAACTTCTTTATCTGTTTCTTTCTTTTTTTTCTTTTATTTATTTTTGACAGGCAGAGTGGATAGTAGAGGGAGAGAGAGAGAAAGGTCTTCCTTTTTGTCGTTGGTTTACCCTCCAATGGCCTTCGTGGTAGGCTCACTGTGGCCGGCGCACCGCGCCATTCCGATGGCAGGAGCCAGGTGCTTCTCCTGGTCTCCCATGGGGTGCAGGGCCCAAACACTTGGGCCATCCTCCACTGCACTCCCTGGCCACAGCAGAGAGCTGGCCTGGAAGAGGGGCAACCGGGACAGGATCAGTGCCCCGACTGGGACTAGAACCCGGTGTGCCGGCGCCGCAAGGTGGAGGATTAGCCTGTTAAGCCACGGCGCCGGCCTATCTGTTTCTTAAGTATAGATATCATATGATGATTGCAGTTCATGTTTTTGAGCACCAAGTCATGACAGCAGTTCTAGTAAGTAATTTGTACTGGATGGATGGGAATAAATAGTCCCTGTAGTATAGAGGGAGAGACAAATAGAAAGGAGATTGGGTAATTAAGTTTCCACCACATGGATTATGAATTAGGTTAATCTTTTTTTTTCTTTTTTAAATATTTACTTGAAAGGAAAATAAGGAGAGAGGCAAGAGACTGACAAAGAGATAGATGGATCTTCTTTCTTGTGGCTCACTCCCCAAGTGTCTGCAACAGCCAGGATGGGGCCAGGAGTCAGGACCAGGCAATTCTATCTGGATCTCCAACATGGCTGGTAGGGTCCAAGTTCTTGGGCCATGTTCCCCTGCTTTCCCAAACACACTCACAGAAATGTGGATCAGAAGCAGAGTAGCTAGGACTCAAAATGGCATGCCAATATAGGATGCCACCATCGCAAGCAGTGTCCTAACCCACTGCACTATAATGTCAGTCCCAAATGTTAGTCTCAGATTCATCTCTGGTAAATTATATAGCCACATGCCTCTGGTGTCTGACCATGTTTTGTTTCATGTTAATTCATTTCTTAATTTTATTCTCAGAAAAGATATACAGAAAAGATTAATGCCATCTTTTAACCAATATCCCTTGGTCCTGAATAAATCACTGTTCTTTTTCTAGTTAATATGCTGTCATCCCTTGGTCTTACATTTATATTCATATTTATATGTAAATATAAAGTCACATTTTATGTGCATTGGAGTTTGAGACACTAAAATATATATTACATGAAAAGTTTGAAATAATACAATATATTCTAAGTCATATAACTTTCTTAAATAGCATAATTGAGATATAAATGCAACTTACCATGAGATTCACCAGTTAAGAGTATCGATACAATTCACTGTTTCCATTCAGTTGTAACCATCACCATCATCAATTTTAGGATTTTTTTTATCTCCTTAATGTATTGAGGATGAGTATAGTGGTTAATACACTGCTTGGGACAACACATCCCATTGAGCCTGGGTTTGAGTCCTAGCTCTTTCCTGAATCAGCTCCAGCTTCCTGCTAATTCTCTCTCTAGGACTGTATCACCCAGAAGGTAGAGGCTTGAGTATTGGGACACCAGCTATGCTGGTGACCAAAATTGAGTGCCTAGCTCCCAATTTATAACTGTTTAAAAATTAATTTGTTTGAAATTCAGAGAGAGTGACAGAGATTTTTCCATCTGGTGGTTTATGTCCCCATCTCCTGAAATGCCTACAGCAGCCAAAGTTGGGCCAGGACAAAATTAGGACTGAGGAATTCCATCTCCCATGCTGGGGTGGGCCAACAGGTGTTGCCTTCCCAGGAATATTAGGTGAAGCTGGATTAGAAGCAAAGTAGCTGGGATCTGAACTGACCCTCTGAAAAGGGAAGTGAGCATCCCAATTAATACTTAATTCTCAGTGTTATCATGCCTGTCTTACCAGCCCAGCCTTATTTGTTTTGAATGGAGAATGAACCAGCAGATGGAAGCTTTCTTTCATTGCTATCTGTCCTTGCTTATAAAATAAAAAAGTAAATAAAAAGAAGGCTGTCTCCTCAATATCCCCAATACTTTCAACACAAAGTCACTGCAAATGTACTGTTTCTATGGATGTACCTACAGTGGACATTGCATGTTGTGGGAGATGAGATCCAAGTGTCCTAATGCCCAATACTTAGTCTCTATTATTCAAGTGTGGTCTGGGCCTTACCTCTCAGTTAAACTCACCCAGTGCATAGTTCTGGCAGCAGGCAACTGAGGACAGAAAGAAAAAGGAGGATGTCATCCAAAGCTGGCAGCTAGCAGGAGAGAGGGCCATGTGTTCTCAGTTGCACTTAGGAGTAGAGTTCCCATTGCACTGAATCATGAAAGGGAAGGTAGGAAACAGGTCTGGATCCATAAGCACTGAGTCTCTCTGCTCTTAACAAATCTGTCTTCAGTAATTATTTCTTTACTTGCTGTGTCTTTGGAACCATTTATAGAGATGTTACAAGAATTTTCCTTTTTTTTTTTTAATAAAATTTGTCAGGGCTGACATTGTGGCACAGTAGGCTGAGCCACCACTTGAACTACTCATGATCTGCATTAGAAAACCAGTTCCAGTCCTAGCTACTAGGAATCTGATCTAGTTTCCTGATAATGCACCTGGAATGACAGCAAATGATTGTCCAAATGCTTCAGCCCCTGCCACATACATGGGAAACTAAAAGGAATTTGGGGCTACTGGCTTTGGCCTTGCTATGCCTTGGACCACTGATGGAGTAAACTCCCCCACCCTTTCTTTGTCACTCTACCTTTCAAATGAATAAGTAATATATCTTTTTAAAACATTTTTTATAAATCCTACTAAAATAAAAGCACACACATACTCACACTGTCATACCAAAATTCTTTCTAGGAAACATAAAATCTTAATTCTTACATGCTTTATCAATTATATTTCTTTTCTTTCTTTCTTTCTTTTTTTTTTTTTTTTTTTTTGACAGGCAGAGTGGATAGTGAGAGAGAGAGACAGAGAGAAAGGTCTTCCTTTTTGCCATTGGTTCACCCTCCAATGGCCACTGCAGCCGGCGCATCTTGTTGATCCAAAGCCAGGAGCCAGGCGCTTCTCCTGGTCTCCCGTGTGGGTGCAGGGCCCAAGCACTTGGGCCATCCTCCACTGCCTTCCCGGGCCATAGCAGAGAGCTGGCCTGGAAGAGGAGCAACCGGGATAGAATCCGGCGCCCTGACTGGGACTAGAACCCGGTGTGCTGGCACCGCAGGGCGGAGGATTAGCCTGTTAAGCCACAGCGCCAGCCTATCAATTACATTTCTAACTGCCAAATAGTAATGACACATTAGCCATAAAAATTAAACCAAATCAAATATCTCTAATAAATTACTGATGTGATAATTTATGTGCTTTGGAGTCTTTGAAAATTTTAGGGAGACTTCTATTATTATAATATAAATTTCATTTTAAATCCTGCAATGGTCACCCCAGTGTTCACTGAACTGGCAATATCAGTACCTGTGTTGAAAAAACACACTCGATGATAAATTTGTAAATATCTTAAATGCTATAAGTAGTATTCAAAGAGCAGAAAAGCCCACCATAATTCATGATTTAATTAAGTAGATAATATTGAAAAAATATGAAACAACAATGAAAAAGGTACTACAGTGGCATTGGATTTATGCTTTTGGTAATGTAGCTTGCCATTGTGTCCCTATAATGAAAAGTTTAAGTTTTGAGTAATTATAATTTAAAATTTTGGACATGTTAAGAAAACAGCCCTCTGTTTGCTGTTTATGTTTTAGAAATTAGATATTGGATAACACACTTATTCAGTTGTATCATTTTCTATTTTTCATCATGTTTTAATGTTTGTTACTGTGTAATTTTTAATAAGATTTGTTTATTTATTTGAAAGGCAGAGATGCAGACAGAAGGGGAAGGGGGGAAGAAAGGAAGGAAGGGGAGGGAGAAAGGAAGAAAGGGAGAGGGAGAGGGAGAGATAGAGAGATTGAACATCCATCCATTAGCTCACTCCCCAGATGGCAGCAATAGCTGGGGCTACACTAGGCTGAAGCTAGGAGCCAGGAGCTTCTTCTAGGTCTCCCACCTGGGTGCAGGATGCCAAGTACTTGGGATATTTTTTGCTGCTTTCCCAGGAGAATCAGCAGGGGGATGGATCAGAAGTTGAGCAGCCAGGAGTTGAACCCACACATATATGGGGGTGCTGGCTCTGCAGGCAGAGGTTGAAACTTCTATTCCACACTGCTGGCCCCACTATGTCATCATATGGATTACTATATTTACTTTACCTCCATGAACCATTAAATATTTTCACAATAATGTATCTATATGTATACAGGGGTGCACATGTGTGTTCATTCATGCACCAGTATTTACATCGATATTGAAAATGATACTGTGAGAAACATTAATACACATTTCAGAAACCAAGTCTTCCATGGAGACAGCTGCTTACAGTGCAAACCCCTGGGCCCTTTTAAGTACTACAGGTTGATCTGTATCTCTCTAAAATTTATATCATGAAATGCTGACAACCAATATGACACTATTTGCAGATAGGACTTTAAGCAGATAATTGACATCAAATGATATCATAAGCGTGAAGCCCTGATCCAAACTGATCAATGTTTTTATAAGGAGGGATGCACACAGAGGAAATACATGTAAGGGTGCAGCAACATGGTGTCTGTATGGTAACCAAAGAGAGGTCTCAGGAGCAACCAAATCCATTATCATCTTGCTCTCAAATATCTAATCTCTAGAACTATGAGAAATATACTGCTGTGATTCAAACCACATATTCAACAGTATTATGTTATGGCCACCCTAGCAAAGTAATGCACTTTTTATCTCTGCCTATACTTCCTACAGCCACCTAGAAGGCCACCACAATTATCAGACAAACACATAAATTAAAAGCCATGGCTGGGGGCCAGCACTGTGGGGCAGTGGCTAAGACTCCACCTGCAGCACCAGCATCTCATATCAACACTGGTTTGTCACCTGGCTGCTCCACTTCCAATCCAGCTCGCTGTTTATGGCCTAGGAAAGCAGTGGAAGATGGCTCAAGCCCTGGGCTACTGCACCAATGTGGGAGACCTGGAGGAAGTTCCTGGCTCCTGGCTTTGGATCAGACCACCTTCCAGCCCTTAGGGCCATTTAGGGAGTGAAGCAGTGGATGCAGACCTTTCTCTCTCTCTCGTTCCCTCTCTGTCTGTAACTGCCTCCCAAGTAAATAAATAAAATCTTTAAAAAAGAGAGATAATTGGTATCACAGAAATATAGTAGATCACTGGGACTATTAACAGCAACTAATAACCAACAGGTGGCAGTTTTACATGCTATGCCACAGCATTGGCCTACCTTGCAGAAATTTAAGGAGTGAACCAGCACTCTGTATTTCTGCCTTTAATGAATTAAATAAAAGAATAAAAATTTTTAAAATATAAAATAAAATTACAAAAAATATTTAAAAACAAGAATCAGCATGGGCATTTGGTGCAGCAGCTAAACACACAAATTTTGATAACCATGTCACATATCAGAGTGCCAGCTTTGAGTTCAGCAACCCCACTTGTGATTCAATTTCCTGTGAATGCACACCCTGGAAGGCAGTAGGTGATGGCTCAAGTTATTGGGTCCCTGCCACACATGTGTGAGACCAGGATGGACTTCCTGGCTCCTGTGTTCAATCTGGCTGACTTGCAGCTTTTGTAGGTTTTTTTTTTTTTGGGGGGGGGGGGTGAAACAGCCGATGGAAGATCTCCCTCCTTCTGTCTCTCTACCTTTCAAACAAACAAAAATCAATAAATAAGACTTTAAAAAATAACAGAGAAAACAATTGCAACCATATTACATACTAACCCATTTACATCAATAATTGCTTTAAATGTGCATTATCTAAATACACTAAAGATAGAGACTGACATGGGAAAAATAAAACCAAGATCCAACTTTGTGCTGTCTATAGTAAAACCATTTATTTTATTTTTTTTTAACTTTTACTTAATGAATATAAATTTCCAGTATACAGCTTATGGATTACAATGGCTTCCCCTTCCCATAATTTCCCTCCCACCCGCAACCCTCCCCTCTCCCGCTCCCTCTCCCTTTCCATTCACATCAAGATTCATTTTCAATTCTATTTATATACAGAAGATCAATTTAGTATAAATACTTCAACAATTTGCACCCACATAGAAACACAAAGTGAAACATACTGTTTGAGTACTAGTTATAGCATTAAATCAAAATGTATAGCACATTAAGGACAGAGGTCCCACATCAGGAGCAAGTGCACAGTGGCTCCTGATGTTGACCCAACAAATTGACACTCTAGTTTATGGCGCCAGTAACCACCCTAGGCTGTCGTCATGAGTTGCCAAGGCTATGGAAGCCTTCCAAGTTCCCCGACTCTGATCATATTTAGACAAGGTCATAAAAGACAGGTTGAGGATAGTAACCAATGATCCTAAGAGTGGCATTTACCAGGTCTGAACAATTATACAGCATTAAGTGGGGAAGAGGACCATCAGTACACACAGGTTGGGAGTAGAGCCATTGGTGGTAGAGTAGAGGTTATGATTACAAAGGAATGAGGCCCAAGTGGACTAGACAGGGTCTAGAACAAAGGACAGAGTCATTATTAGAGAAGCTAAGAAAGGTGCTGTCTAAGCTACAAGTAATTTTTCTGATTGAGAGGCAAATAGAACCTGACAGAAGGGGCTTGATAATAATCTGGTGGGCTTTAGGCCTTGTAAGTTAAGAGGCCCAGACCTATCTATCTCTTCACATGGGGTATATCCTAAGGGAGGTGTGAACCTCCTAGGGGAAGGCACTCTGTTGACTTTCATTACTTGGCTGGCCTGGGAGGAGAGCTGGCCAGGTAAAGGCAGGGGGCATCTCTAACAAGAAATTTACATAGACACATGAAGGAGATTTGAAGTCATCTTGGCCAATCATATTTGGTTTGCATGGTAGGAATACATTCAAGAGATCTGTTGTGCAACATGGTGAGAATAGTTAATAACAATGTGTTCTACAATAGAAAAATAAATAAGAGTTTAGACTTTTAAGTATTCTTATCAGGAAAAATAGGTTTATAATGTAGTGGATATGATAACTGCCTTGCTTTGTTCATTTAAATTACATGAATATTTCCAAATTCCATTCTTATCAACTTAAGACACATATATACACAATTGCTTAAAAATAAAATAATGCAGAAAAATAGTCCATTATAATACGAATCCAATAAAATGTAGAAAAACAGTATTCATTTCAGACTAATCAGAATTTAGCTCAGACTACTACAAGGGTTACACACTGAGACAACCGGCAGTTCTCCAAGAAGACATTACAAGGCTTCCTACCAGTGCCCCTAAATAGAGCATTAAGATATGTAAGAGACAACTTACATAACTCCAAGGAAAAATACAAATTCACCATTTGTAATCAATACAAATAGATCAGCAGTATAAATACCCAACCAGTGGTCATTAGTAACTAGGAATATGTTACCAAACAGAAATGTCAGCTAAAACCAGGTGGAATAAATAAATAAGGTAAATCTAAGCACTGGGAAATCAAAAACTAAGTAAGTGCATAAGCATGAAAAGTTAGATACTTAATCCTCGTACTCCACTAACACCTTTTATAGAAGTGGAATTTATTCACAACCTATAGCCTACAAAATTTTCATGTTCTTTTAAAAAATTACTGTGAAGTAATACATGAAAAAATAAATATTATCACAAATACCACAAAATAAACCAAGAAAAACTCACTGTTGAGAGTAATAGATTTTATGCCACGAAAAACATTAAAAAGAACCTCAGATCATTTACCAGTGGGGGCAGAGGTAGGAGAGATCAAGAAGACCCTTGGGGCCTACAATGCAGCACAGCAGATAAAGATGCCGCCTGCATTGCCAGCATCCCACACAAGTGCCAGATCCCATCCGACTGCTCCACTTCCCATCCCAGTCTCTGCTATGGCCTGGGAAAGTGGGAGATGCTCAAGCACTTGGGGCCCTGCACCCCCATGGGAAACAGGGAAGAACCTCCTGGATCCTGGCTTTGTATCAGCACAGCTCTGGCCTTGTGGCCTTCTGGGGAGTGAATCAGCAGATGGAAGACCTTGATGGAAGACCTCTCTCTCTCTCTCTCTCTCTCTCTCTGCCTCTCTGTAACTCTGCTTTTCAAATAAATAAATCTCTTTTTTTCAACAGGCAGAGTGGACAGTGAGAGAGAGAGAGAGAAAGGTCTTCTTTGGCGTTGGTTCACCCTCCAATGGCCGCTGCAGCAGGTGCAATGTGCTGATCCAAAGCCAGGAGCCAGGTGCTTCTCCTGGTTTCCCATGCGGGTGCAGGGCCCTCCACTGCACTCCCGGGCCACAGAAGAGAGCTGGGCTGGACAAGGAACAACCGGGACGAAATCCGGTGCCCTGACTGGGACTAGAACCCGGTGTGCCGGCGCCGCAGGCAGAGGGTTAGCCTATTGAGCCACGGCGCCGGCCTGAAATAAATCTTTAAAAAACAAAATAAGAGCCCTGAACTGACCAAGGCCATTTTTTAACCTGGGTAGCCATTCCATTAGTGTTTACATTATTAATTAAAGTTAGCAGAAAACAAAAAATCCTCTTTCGTTTTTCAAATCTTATCACCGAATAAACTCAGGTTTCACAAAAGAAAACAGCAGTGTAACATTCAAATCATGGCGTACAATTCCTACACAAGTAAATAAACGGAAGCAAATTTCTACAAAAGACACGAATGGAATGAGCGTTGGGAGGCGGCCTGTTGAACCCACACTCAGGTGCCCCAGGCTCCAGGTCTTGGTGCTCACACCACCTGGGGTCGGCCTCCCCCACACTCCAGTTGTCCACGTGGGATCTGTGCCATCCCAAGCCTCCCCAGCAGAAACTCCGTCCCCACATCCTGGCCCTCGTCCTTGGCCCAAAAGCGTGTGGTAAATTCACCACTGAGTCTCTGCGGTTCCGTCATAGCAACAAAACGCTGACTCAGTCCCTAGGGAAAGCTGTGGACCTGAGACCTCGGTGCCCAACTCAAGGAAATGAGGTCACGCGTGAGGTTCAGATTCTCCTTCTCCCCACACAACCTGGAGAGGTGAGGCCGGGTTCAGGTGGAGTCGCTGCACACTGAGACAGGGCCGCACACCAGGGTCCCAGCTGCCCGCCCCCTCCCCTCCTGTGGGCCCGGGACCCTCACACTCCCCGCTGCCGGCGTCCAGGGACTCCGGGAGTCCTCTCAGGCCCTGCGCTGAGGGGAGTTCAGGGTAGAAGCGTCTGAGCCGACCGGGACTCTGGGAGCAGAACCGGAAGCTGAACTCGGTGGCAATGGGAAGAGGATTCCCCGAGGGTCTGCAGTGCTGCCCTGGCGCGCCTGATTCTACAGTCACAGAGGCCGCACGACGTCACAGAGGACGTACCCAATCAGCATCCTCCCTAGCCTGAGGGCGGGCCCTTGGGGTTGGGCAGGGTGGGGACAATGAGAGGCGGGGCTTGGCCTCAGGTCTGAAGCTGCGCCATTAGCAGCTGGGCCTTCCTGACAGCAGGGGGCGCTGTCCCACCCCAGGATCCCATCTCCCAGATCCTGTTAAGACCTTGAAACTCGGGTTTGCCATAATCTTCAGGTGAGTTACAGTTTACTGTTTACTGGATTCTGGGCCTTTTTCTGTTTATATTCTTGGCTTATTTTTCTGTTTGGTCGTTTGATTTTTGTTAAATATGGATTTGAAGAGTATTTCTCATTCAGATATTCATTTTCTGGATTGTACTTTGTCCATTACCATTGTTTTCTATTTGCTTTTATGGGGACCATTGTTTTCTATTTGCTTTTATGGGGACCTGGTAACCCACTTGATTGTGTTGATCCTGTACCCAATAATTTTGCCTAATTCACCTATCAGCTCATATTTGGTTTTGGCTTGTGTTGGATTTTCTCTATATATACTAATATCATTAACATATATTAAGAGATCTATTTCTTAAAAGCTGACCCTATATCTTACATTTCTTTTTGTTTGTTTAATTTCCCTAATTATGCATTCAGGACAATGTTGAAGAAAGAGAGAAGAAAACCTTATCCAAGATTATTTCCAGGGAAAAATCATTTAGTGTTCTGTGTTAATTATACTGTTTATTATTACTTCTTTGTAGCCAGTCTTAATTACAATTAGGGAATTGCTATTATTTTTTCTGTTCTTTTTATAGTTATAAGCTATTTTATTAAATATTTATTCAACATTTTATTCAACATTTAATCTCAACGATCATGCGATTCACTTATATTTTTCTTACACATGAATTATTTACTTGGATTGTTTTGGAATGTTAAACCATCTTTGCATCTTCTAATGTATCCTGCTTGTCGTTGATCTCTTCTGCTTTCATATTTTGCTTAAAATAACTGAATCTCTTATTAAAGATGTATGTTAAGTTTCTTCCACATGATCTGAGTGTGTCACTAATGTAAAGCAATGAATTCAAAAGAAAATCAAATATATTCTCTGTTTATTGCCACTTTGGATGAATCTGGGAAAATGAGGAACAACCTTCCTTGAATGTCTAGAATTTTCTATTAGTCTGAAATTTTGCTTGTGGAATTTTTAAATTCATTGATTTGATTTTTCAAATACTGATTAGTCTTATTTAACTTATATGGAAGTTCTCTACATGATGTAATATAAGTGTTATGGTATATTGGTTTCCAACATACAGTGACTTTTGATATCTGTTTAAAAAATTTTTACTCCAAACGATTTCTCAGAATCCTTACTATCTTGTTAAGGTTTATAAATGGAGGGGGGTAGCTGGGGGGCTTTGTGGTGTAATGAGTAATGCTGCTGCCTGGGATGCCAGCATCCCATAAAGGCACCAATTTAAGTCCTGTGTGCTTCACTTCTTATGTAGCACCCCGCTAAGTGGCCTGGGAAAGTAGCTGAAGATGGCCCAAGTGTTTGAAACCCTGCAACCCACACAGGAGATCCAGATGAAACTCCTGGCTCCTCACTCCTGGCTTCTGCCTCCCTAGCCGCTGCAGCCATTTAAGTAGTGACCCAAGGGATGGAAGATCTCTCTCTCTCTCTCTCTCTCTCTCTCTCTCTCTCTCTCTCTGTGTGTGTGTGTGTGTGTGCATGTGTGTTCATGTGTATGTGTGTAGCTCTTTGTTTTTTTTTTTCTTTACTCTGCTGCCTCCCCTGTAACTCTTTCAAATAAATCTTTAAAAAGAAGAAAGAAAAGAAAATTTTTGAAGATGCTACTATTTGGGCTCCTGAAGCTGGTTGTTTGTATGGTATTTCTCTTTTCTTTCCTTAATGACTTATACTAGTTTTTATTAATTTTGTTAATATGCTTTAAAAACTCTTTTTCCTTATTTCTATTGTGCATTTTTCTACAGGTATTTCATTAATGCCTGCTTGTTTTTACTTGCCTCTATTGTACAGTTTATTCTACAGTTAATTTTAGTTCTTAAGAAAGAAACTGCAGGGGGCTAGCATTTTGGCATAGTGGGTAAAGCTGCCACCTGCAACCCCAGAATTCCATATTGGTGCCAGTTTGAGTCCAGGCTGCTCTATTTGCAGTTCTGCTTCCTGCTAATGGCCTGCAAAAGACAGCAAGAGATTGCCAAAATGCTTGCCCCCTACACTTATGTGGAGAATCCAGAAGAAGCTGCTCCCTCCTGGCTTCAGACTGGCCCAGCTCTGGCCATTAAAACCATTTGGGGAGTAAACCAGTAGATCAATGGAAGATTCTCTCTCTTTCACTCTCTCTCTGATAAATAAATAAATGAATTTTTAAAAAGGGAGCCATAAGGACTGGTTCTCAATCACTTGAGGCTCTAAATTTTCTCTAAGCAGGTCTCTAACTAATGTGACAATTTATATTGCATCTCCTGTATTTTTTTCTGTGTTTCCAAATCCTGTAATAATATGCCCTGTCTGCCTCCTAATGTTTCCAGTTCCATGTGTCTGCTCGATTTGCATATCTCTAATCCTGTTCCTAAACCCATATGTTATTTGCAGTTTCAACATCTCCTTTATCTGGGACCCTTGTTCATTTTGATAGTTTTGTCATTTAAAAAGTGTTATCCAAGCCAGCTCTTTAAAGCTTCTACTGCAGCATGTACAAGCTGTAAGAGTCCTCATCCCTTTTATGTATAGCACATCTCTCTTCAAGTCTCCTGCTGTGCCTGCACACCATGCCAGTCCTCATGGGACCCCAGCCACTCTGTATGTAGCCCTAATTTTTCCTAAATGCTAACCTCCCTTGTCCAGACAACCTGTCAAGACTTCTGTGTCTCCAATCATTCTCTTTATAGAGTGACCTTTCTCCTGCCCTGCAGTGACTTCACCCCTTTACTCCCCAGTTCATAGAATCCTTTGGGTACCACTCTGCCCTTTGCTTACCATTATGGCTTCCTTCAGTTGTCTGTGTGCTACTTACCTGAAGCCAATGTCTTCCTTTTGTCTCTGGAACCCCTCTGACTCCAGCCCATGCCTTTTCTCTTGTGTCCCCATGTCCTGTGTCCATGCCCCATTTCCTAATCCCATGTGCCTTCAAGAGCCTCCACCTACTGGGACAGCTTGGCTGTTTATCTACTAAAGAACATTGTGATTCCATTCAGGTTTTAGGCACTAAGAATAAAGCTGCTGTATGTGTTTTTATCCTAGATTGTGGGTTTAAGCTTTCAAGTTAGCTGGGTAAATATATCAGGACATCTTTCCTGCACTGTATGATGATACTATCATAGGCTTTATAATAACTTATCCAGATATCTTGTGAAAGATTTAGCCATTTTGACAAGCAATGAATAATATTTTTGAATATTCTACATCCTAGTAAACAATTGGCACCATCATGATTGTTTATTAAGACCATTTTATAAATATGTAGTGTTTCTACCTCATTGGCATTTAATTTGCATTAATTTTATGAAACATTCATTGTTTTATCTCACAATTCCCTAAAGTTCAATATATTGTATGTATTTATTTCTAATCTGCATATATCCTATGTAAATATAACTCAATTTTTTAGGTTTACGTTGGAGAATTTATCACCTTATTAGATCTCACAAGCTTCATGAAGTTTGCAGGCAATTCTTGTGGATATATGTTTTGCAAGTATTACCTCCCATTGTGGGGCTTATCTTCTGCTATTTAAATAATATGTTAGATAGAGAACATTTTTAGCTAACACAGCTCACATTATATATTTTTATGGATCATACATTCAATGCTGTATGTAAAACCTCTCATAAATAAATTCATGTCTCATTAAAAGGAGGATAAAACAATGTATGTACATTATGATTATACCTGTGCAAAAAACACTTGGATAGGAAAAGGTGCAAAACTATAATAACTGAGATTTTAACAAGTTAGCAGACTCATAGGTGATTTTTGTTCCTTTATTCTAAAGAAAATGTTGTTCATTTTGGAAAAAGGGAATTCTGAAAAGCATTAACATGAACAATAACCCTGTGATTCCATCATCTACGAAAGTCATTGCCATTACTGAAGTAAGTTCTGCTTTGTTTCTGGATTTCCCCATTTAGCCTATTTTTCAATTGACTTTCATGGTGTAGATACACCATAATCTGCATATTATATTATAGCTTGCTAGCAACTTTTCATTGGAAAAGAAATGGCAGAGCCATGTCCTTACTCAAATTCAAAAAGCCCTTCCAGGGACTGGCTTTGTGGCCTACAAAGGAAAGTCGCAGCCTGAAATGCTGGTATCCCATATGGACTCCAGTTATCCAGGCTGCTCCACTTCCAATCCAGTATTCCACTAGTGGCCTGGGGAACACATTTTAAATCTGTGTGGTGCAAACTGTTGAAGTCTTTACTTAGCATATACTAAGTTGATCTTCTCTATATAAAGATAATTGAAAATAAATCTTGATGAAGAATCCGATGAGAGAGGGAGTAGGAGATGAGATGGTTGTGGTGGGAGGGAGTTTATGGGGGTAATAGCCACTATAATCCAAAAGTTGTACTTTGGAAATTTATATTTATTAAATAAAAGTTAAAAAATCAAAATACAAAAAAAAAAAAAGAGTTCTCGGTGTTTAGCCCCTGCCACCCACATGGGAAACCTGGAAGAAACTTCTAGCTCCTGGCTTCATCCAAAGAGTTGGCATAGAGGTGGATGGAAGTCAGGAGAAGACAGAAGCAAAAGTGAGCACTGTGGCTCCCCCTCCACCCCAGGTCATCTGGAGGAATCTTAAAGCTGCAAACTCTATCAACAGCATTCCTGACCTCAGTGCTCCCCTCCAGGGCAAATAAAATTTGTCTCAGGCCTTAGTCTGACACAGGTGTGGGCTCCCAGAGCAGGAGGCACTGCTAGGCATAGAGGAGGAGCCCCCCCCCCCCATTTAACTCTTCTAATCTGAGCTCTGGGTTGAGGCAGTTGAGGGGGAAGCTGAAGTCAAGGATGATGTGCTAACTGCAGAAGAGGGAACCTGAGGGGCCTAGTGACAGAGTCAGAGGCCTTCCTAGTCCAGAGCTGACCACAGAAATGAATGGGCATGGAAGACTGAGACTTTCAAGGCAGATGTTCAGAAAGGCATGGGTTGGCCCTGAAATGCTGTAGTTGGGAAGGAGGAAAGACAGAATCCGACAGCCAGGATAAGGAAAGCAGCAGGCTGATGAGAGCTTTCCCAGGGGTGCAGGCACAGGCAGGTGAGTGTGGAGGGTGGGTAGTGACAGTGTCCTGAGTGTGCCTGGGGCATAAAGGAGACAAGAGATGGGCAGTGGGCTGGTGGAGCAGAGGTGGGTGCAAGAGTCAGGAAAGAGGGGATGGGCGATGGGAGAACAGGGTGGTGCATCTTTGGCTCTCATATCACCTATTGCTACTGTCTGGATATACACAATTTCCTTAAAGAGAGGCAGGATTCAGTGGCACCAGATGCTTGGAGTCTACAAGGGCTGGTAGGCAGAAGTGCATGCTCTACATCTTGGGGGGCAGGCAATGGATGTGGGTCCCATGGATACACACTCTCCTTGCTGGGGAACCAGCACAACACTGGAGCCGCACTGCAGCCACCTGGGGTCAACAGGAACCCCCAATTTCTGAGCAACCTGGTGGCTTTGATGGCCCCCTCAACTCCAAGCTCCGCGGCCAGCTAGGGGTGGCCCTCTATAGTACCCAGTGGTTCTGGCCTCGCACTGCACTCCAAGGCATGATGCTGCCAGCTGGAGTTGAGGACCATGAGGATAGGGGAGTTTGGGAATAACATCACCAGAGGGATCTCAGACCCTGTGCTGCCAGCACAGGTAAATCTACCTGCAGCACCAGTATCCCATATTCTGTACTAATTCCATATTTCCATTCTCTGCAAATGATCCTGGGAAAGCAGTGGAAGATGGCCCAAGTGCTTGGGCCCCTGCACCCCCATTGAAGGCCATCAAGATGTCTTGGAGCTCCTGGCTTTATCCTGGCCCAGCCAGTGGATAGAAGGTCTCTGTTTCTGCTTCTCCTTCCATCTCTGTAACTCTGCCTTTCAAATAAATACATAAATCTCTTTTTAAAAAGTTAAAATTGCCAACTATTTTTCAAAGATGAGTGATCTTAAAACTCTATATCTGGTCTATACTTCTTGATCAAAGCATCCTGGTTAAATGAGTGACTATGTTTTCAATGATGAGGAGTCTTATTTTGAGGGAATGTTTTAAACTTCAGATGATTGTGGTTTTTTTTTCTTCATATACAAATTCTAAATTAAATCTTTGAACTTTGGAATTTCCTGTTGGATTTCTTGAGGAATAATATTGTATATAATGCACTGTCAAGTTATTTAGGGATATTTCAGAGTCTTCAAGACTTCCCTCCTACACCTTGACAATGCTACCTGTGTACCTGGGTCAACCATCACACTTGGAACTGAGTTTCAGGGCTGATCTTTCTCATGGCCTAAGGCATCATCAGGTCAGGAAATGGGTTAAAAATGGAAGGTTCTGCAGCCAATGAACTTCTGGTGCCATCTCATAGAGGCATTGGTTGGTGCCTTGGCTGCTTCACTTCCAGTCCATTCCCTGCTAATCTGCCTGGGAAAGCAGCAGAAGATGGCATAAAGCCTTGGGCCTCTGCACCCATATGGGAGATTTGGAAAATGCTCCTCAATCCTGGCTTCAGATCAGCCCAGCTCTGGACATTGCTCTCATTTCAGGGGTGAACCAGTGGATAGAAGTTATCTCCCTCTCTGTGTGTCCTCCCTCCTCTCTGTGTAACTCTGCCTTTAAAATAAATGGTTTTTAAAAAAATGGAAGATTCTGCCATATAGGGAAGGACCCTGAGTGAGAGATTTAGAAATATTCAGGATGGGGTTATTCAGTAAGGGCTAGTTGATTCTATCACTGGGATTATTTTATTCCATAACCCAGAAGTATTGCCAGGCCTGTTCTTCCTCAAATTGGAGATCAAACAGGAAATGTTTGTTATCACCCCTTCTTTGTTGAAATGAGCAGAAATGCCTGACTTGCTGTCACTTTTTATCTTTATTCCATGCCAGGTGAGACCCATGGCTTTATGGTAATGCTGTATGGTATGAAAACTGCCATGATTTGATTCCTATTCCTTAGAGAATGAATGAACAATCATTTTCTGTAGTATTCCTTGGTTGTAATATAAATTTGAGGGGAAAAAGTACAGCCAGAAAATTGGAACTTAACTTGTAATACCACTTTATAGCTAAAACTATTGTGTCATGTGTGTGGTAAATAGATATCCCTTATGTTGAGGATTTTATGGCAGCTTAACCAACTACTACTGAGAGCCCACTGTAGGGCAAAGCCTGCCAATCTTTTGCTGATCTCATTCTGGAGCATCAATCCAGCAAAGAAGCTGGAATGTGGTAACCCCTTACTGCCCACTGTCTTCTTTTTAAGATTGATTGACTTATTTGGTAGGCAGAGTTACAGATGGAGAGAGAGAGAGAGGTTTTCCATCTGCTGGTTTTCAATCTCCAATTGGCTGCAACAGCCGGAACTGAGCTAATCCCAAGCCAGAAGCTTGGAGCTTCTTCTGGGTCTCCCACCCAGGTGCAGGGACCCAAGCACTTAGGCCATCTTTCACTGTTTTCCCAGGCCATATGCAGACATCTGGATCAGAAAAGCAGTAGCCAGGACTTGAACCATATGAGTGCCCATATTTGATGCTGACACTGCAGACAGAGGCTTAACCTACTACACCATGGCACAACGCTCCCACAGAGTCTTCAGACAGGGGAATCCACTTCCAAAAAGGATCACCAGTTGACAGAGGCCAGTGCGTATTTGGGTGCCACTGAGGTGGGGAGGTGGGTATGCTCACAGGGATAAGATGAAGAGGATGGAGCAACTGGGGATGATATGGCACATTGCAGGAAACTTAGATTGTGCATAAAGGCATAGCCCAGACCTCATACATCCTGTCCATACTGTGAGTCTGGTCTGTGCTATGATGCAGATCCTGGGTGCTGAGACAGCCCAGGTGGTACAGAGAACATCAATGAATGTGGCTAGCAGTTCATTTATTTGCTGATTGCTGTCATTTGTGTATCTGCTCATGGAAATGACTAGAGTTTTGAATTCCTTGTGTTCCTTCTCCTCGATGCACGCAACTTCTTTCTGTACTCCATGTGTTATCTCTGGGGCTTTTGATAAGAAATGCAGGTAATTTGGCTAATGTCAAAATTGTGTGCTGAATGGTCCTTTGTCTTGGATGCAGATCTCAAATGTCCTGCCAACATCTATGATATCCAAACAGTGTCACTGGTTACAACTGCAGCATGGTCTACACCCTGCACATTTCCTCACTGAGCAAGACAAGTTAATAGACATGTAGACAAGATCAAGTGGGTGATGATAGCAAGCATGCCACTCCCATAAGCTCAATGCAGACAGCAAATTAGCACTAGGGACAGTATAGTTGTTATAGCAGCATCCATCATCAAGGTAAGGAGCAGATGTTATAGTTTTCAATGGAATCCATTAGAGAACTAGGGAGTGGTGGTTGGGTTTTAGTTAGGGGCATACTGATGGACAGAGGGGTCAGGTTCCATGGCCATCAACCCAGCCCCAAATTTCTCACAACAAATAGTCCTTTTGCACTGTAGTCTTTCATTATGATGCTTTTTTTTTTTTTGGAGTTTAGCTTTCCCAGCTTTTTCTATTTTTTTTTAAATGGGAAATCTGCCTTATTGATTTTATACATTTCTTCTTCATAAAATAGTTTTCATATCTGATAATTTCCATCTACCACTTTTAATCACATGACTTCTTGTATACTGTGTTTTCATTTTCAATCATTTCCTAATATTTTATAATTTCCCTTGAGATTCTTTCCAGTCCATAACTTACTAGTTGTTTTTTCCAAAATGTACTGCTTATTTTCCACCTATTTTTCAACTTCTCAAATAGCCTTCTGGTTTTGGCTTTTAGAATTTATTTTGAAAAAAAAAAAAACCTTTGAGAGAGACAGAGAGAGAGATTGCCCAGTTGTGGCTAGCTTCCTAAATACTCACCACTGCTGGAGTTTGTCCAGGCAAAATGGATCCAGAAATTCCATCCAAATATTCCACATGGGTGGCAATGATACAATTTCTGCAGCATCACCTGCCTTCTATCAGGAAGCATATTAGCAGGAAGTTGTAATGGGAGCAGAGCCAAGACTGGAACTCAGATGCTCTGATTTTGACTTGGATATACCACACATTATCTTTACCACTGGACCACATACTCATAATTGTTGTCAGAGAAAATATCTTAAATTATTGCAGTCCCTTAAAGTTTATTCACATGAGGTTATGATGTAGCAAATTGTTTTCTGTGGAAAATGTTGCATGCAATGCAACTGAATGAAAGGCATCTTCTCTTTTTTTAAAACAGTTTCTTTCATTTATTTATTTTTTAAGATTTATTTGAAATTCAGATTTACACAGAGATAGGAGAGGCAGAGAGAGAGAGGAGGGTCCTCCATTCAATGGTTCACTCCCCAGTTGGCTGCACTGATCTGAAACCAGGAGCCAGGAGCTTCTTCCGGGTCTCCCATGTGGGGGGTGCAGGGGCCCAAACACTTGGGGCATCTTCTACTGCTTTCCCAGGCCATAGCAGAGAGCTGGATCAGCTGGGTTTGGAACTATGCCCACATGGAATGCCAGCTCTTCAGGCCACGGCATTAACCTACTGTGCCACAGTGCCGGCCCCAGGTATATTCTCTTGATTAATGTGGTATGTATCAATTAACTTAGTTGCTTTATTATATTCAAACCTTCCACATCCTTTTCAGTCTTCTTCTTAGTTGTGCCACCCATCACTAAAAGAAGGATACTGGCAAATTCAAGCACTGTTGTTGATTTTGCTTATCTCTTTGTCTCTTTTTCCTATAATTTTGAGCATTTCTGTAGGAGAATATATATATATCTATATTTGCTATCTTATCAAAGTTTTTTGATATTTCTAGTACTCTTTATCTTTAGTAACACCATTTATTTTGACATTTTATGTTTATTATTGAGGTGGCCAGCCACTATAACTCTCTCTCTCTCTCTGTGTGTGTGTGTGTGTGTGTGTTACATTTTGGTATATCTTTGTTTCATTGTTTAAATTTTCAGCTCTTTATATATGTTAAAGTTTTCTTCTTCTGTATACAATATATTATTTGATCATATTTATTTGAAGCTAGTATTAAAACCTTTGACTTCAGAATATTTCTTTATTTTAAAGGCATAGTGACAGAAAAAAAGAAGGAAGGGCAGAGAGAGATAGCTTTCATCAACTGTTTAGTTTTCAAATACCCACAAAGTTTAAGGTTAGGCCATGCTAAATCCAGAATATAGAATGCCCTTTCAGGTCTCCTAAAGGGTGATATCAAACCATATTGGCCATCATACATTGCCTCCTAGGTACATGAGCAGGAAGATGAATTAAAAGTGTAGAGATGCAGAAACTCAAACCAGGCTCTGTTGGAGATAGATGCATCACAAACAGTGGCTTAACCCCTGTACCAAAATTCTCACCCCAATCTTTGTGTTTTTTTTTTATTTTTTTAATGTAACTAACAAATTGTTATGTATATTTGTGGTTAAGTACATTATTTTTTGATGAACAAGATTATTTGTAAGTTTAGTCATCATACATAGTTGACCTAAAAACTTCAATAGAAAGATAAATTTTAAAATCACTTAAAAAAATCGCTTGGAAGGCTATCTTTAGGAAAGTGATTTTCCTAGGACAATAACCAGATATAACCTAACCAGACAGCATCTTAATTGGCAAAGTTCCCATAAACTGGAGATGTGTGTGGCTTGCTGCTGCTCTACATCAGGATTACACTAAGAGTTGCACTATAAGCTCCATAAGAAAAAAGAATATCTGCATTGTTTCCTCTTGGTAGAAGAGAAACTAAATCTCAGTTTTGAGATCAACCACAACACAATAAAAGCTGCACTAACTAGATGAGAATATTAATAACAGAATTCTGGTGTGAATATGTTTATTTTATTCTAGAACACTTACAAATGGAATCCTCCAGTTACTGTTTTCATTACCAGCTGGGGGGTTAGTTAACTTTTGGTAGAATGAGGAGTTATGCAATGTATATTGCACAAGGAGTTTTACTACAATGAAGACAAGTGCAGTCTAGTTAGAAAACCAGATGTAAATGGTACATGTCTATGACAAGACTCTCCACCACTTGTGAATGTAAAAGATTAATTTAAAATGTTGACACTACAATATATAAAGGCACATAGTGTAGTCTATAGGTGCCAGATTTACGTTTTTTTTCTTGAAGGGAACTGTAAGATACACTGCTGTAGTTGTGACTTGGATCTTCACTCTTGTAAAAGTCCATGTTTTATCACCTTGCACAGGGGTCTTCTTAGCAAGGTCTAGAATTACCTGGGGATGGGACGGGGCCCCTGCAGCCTCTCTGCCTATGGCTATGCGGAGTAGGGGGCGTGCCGCACAAACAGGGTGGTCGCGCCTGCAGGCTGGAGAGTCCATGAGCATTTACTGAGCACCTGCTGTGTGTAGATACTAGACAAGCAGGGAACACAATACACAGGAAACCCTGGCCACGCCTCCGTTCCTCGCCCCGCCCCATTCCACCACCCAGCCCCGCCTCGTCTCCGCCCCTTCTGTTTCCCGAGCCTATCAGAGCGCGGAGGAGGTGGGGATGATCTATATATTCATGAGGCTGCCTGCTGATCCATGGCTGGAACTTACGTTCCTCTTCAGAGCCTAGGCGATTGGGATGTCAGGAGTGACGTCTGAAGTTATCCTTAAAGGTGCAGTACCCTCCCTGACCCCAAGATGGCTTTGCCGCCCTGCGTGAAATCCTGGCAGGCGAGGGGCGCTCACTGCCCGCCAAAGTGTTCAGCACCGGGGGTCGCGGACAGCTCCAGGGAGCCTGGGAACCGGTCCAGGCCCTCAGCCCGCCCCCGGGGACAAGCGCTGATCTCTGCCCGTCACAGCATCGGGGCTGCTGTCCGGGGCGCCTCTGGTTCCAGATAAGCTCTGGCACCAGTCCACCGCCAGGTCCTGTAGCTCTGTGGCCACACTAGGTCCCCAGCGCGCCCCTTCCTGTGCTGGGTGAGCACCTGCCCGGCCCCGCCTGTGTTCCCCGCGGTGGCCGGCAGAGGGCGCGCGCGAGCGTCCGAGTCGGCCCTGTTCTCGAGAGCCGGGACAAACTTAACATTAACCAAAAACGCCTCCCCGCAGGGGACACGAGGGTGAGGGAGCCCTGCCGGCTTGGGTGCGTGGTGGCCAGGCCCGGAGGAGGCCAGCCCAGCAGAGTTCACGCCATGTAAACAGGGCTGCGTGGAAGTCGCCCAGCGTCCGTGTCCCCAAGCGCAGGACACAGGGTCCACACTGGTCCTGCTGGGACGTGGAGCTCAGTGCAGGAAGGGGCTGCCACGGCCACGCGAGTCTGAGTGGGAGAACGAGTACATGGTCACAGCCCAGCCTGGCGGGCCGAGGCTCCATCAGGGCCATTGTAGAGACGGGCAAGCTGAGGCTGGAGTGGGGGAGGGTGGGCCCGGCTGGGGGCTGCTTGGTGCAGGGCTATGCTGACTTGAGAGGAACGTGCATCCTGCTATGGCTGCATGGAACATTCTGGAAGCATCCCTGTCAGGTGAGCCTGGGGTTATCCGTGCGCCCTGGCTGTGTGGGCTCTGGGTCTGGGTTAGGGGCTGGCACACTGAGGAGGGGGCTCAGGCAGTCCCAGCAGCCCCTCCAGCATTTCCTTAAAGGGCCCGGATGTCCGTTCCCCAGCTGAGGCTGAACAGGGCCGGCTGCGTGGCTGGGGTCAATGGGGGCCGCTGTCCAGAGCATCCTGAGCAGGGCAGAGAGAGGCCGGGCCCTGGCCACACCAGCTCCAGCCCCACACATGGCTGAGTGCCAAGGGAGCCAACCCCGCACAACGCCATCTGCGCTGCCTCCCCCGAGAAGCCCTTGGCCGGACGGGGGTGGGGTGGGGAGGAGCCCCCTGCCACCGCTGCGCACCTGCCCCCGCCTCCCCCGCCCCGTCCTGTTCGCCGGCGGTCACCCCCGACCTCCCTGCGGGCTCTCGGTCCGGGTGGGGCCCTGGTTGGGAGGGGGCTGGGGTCCCGGCACAGTCCCCTCCCCCCACTAAGTGCCCTGCCCCCCCGCGTCCTCTACTCCCGCCCCAGAAGTTTCTCTCCGCCTCCGCCGTCCGCGTTTCTGCGGCTTCTGGGTTCTGTGGCTGGGAATTGTTGGCCGTGATCTGATTTTTTAAAGAGAGATTGATTGATCTGAAAGTGGGAATTGAGGGTGGGGTGGGGTGGGGAAGAGATCCTCCATCCGCCGGGTCACTTCCCAGATGGCCGCGCCGATCAGGAGCCAGGAGCTCCACCTGGGTCTCCCACGAAGGCTCAGGGGCCCAAGGACCCGGGCCATCCTCCACTGCTCTCCCAGGCCACAGCAGAGCTGGATCAGAAATGAAGCGGCCAGGACTCGAACCCGCACCCAAATAGGATGCAGCCCTGCAGGCGCCTGGCGCTGTCGCCTCTTTAATCAAACCTCCGCTCGCCCTGTGCTCTGCTCTGGGCCCCTGTTCGGTCCGGGCGCTGTTAGAACCCCAGGCCCTGAACGCGGCCTGGGGGCTCCGCCCGGGTTCATGAATTCTTCCCCTCTAGGGCTTCAGCCGCGGAGTGGGGGCCGCCCGCCTCCCCCGCCAGGCACCGCTCACCATCTCCCGGGGAACGCGCAGCGCGGCGCGTGGCGGGCGACGCCCTGGGCCAGGGTCCTCGCCCTGCCCTGCTAAGCTGCTGGGCCGCGGCCTCCGCTGGTGGAAAATGCGCCGGGGGGGGGTGTGGGGAGGTGCTCCGGGTGAGAGGGGGCAGCCGCGGCCCCTGCCCTTCTCCCCCTCCTCTCCCACCCACCTCGTCTTGCTTCCCTGGGCCCGCAAAGCCCTGGGGTCATCCTGCACAGTGACCACGAGGCTCGGAGGCAAATGACGGCTGGGGGCGGGGCCTCAGCAAGGAGTCCCGCACGCGCCGCGTCCCTGCTGTCCCAGGCCCCTGCAAGACGGGCGAGGCCACGGTGAAGTGGCAGCTGTGCTACGAAATGATGGCCAAGATGTGGTGGATGGTGAGTGGGCACCGGGCCCACTTGGGCCAGCGTCCTGGTCCCGGGGCCATGTGGCCGGCTCGGCCCCTGTGGCCCCCGCGGGGGGTCTGTGGGAAGGCGGCCCCCAGGGGCTCTAGGCAGGGCCGGGGTCCGCTGCGTAGGCAGGGCTGGGGTCCGTGGGGCCGGGCTGGTGACCGAGAGAGGCCCACGCCGTCCACCCGGGGACTCATAGCCTGCGTCCGGAGGCCCGGTCTTGTCCCCCTTCGGGAAGCGGCCTGGGTCTCACGGCCCTGGCTCCGGGGCCCTGTTCTCTGCAGCCGCCAGGCAGGGCTGGGGGGTCCCCGGTCCCCGGTGCCGAGTTCCGGGGTCAACTTCAGCTGTGGGTCTCCCCTTGGCCAGCATTTATCATGCGCCTACTGTATCCTGACCCCGACTCGGGTGCTCAAGAGAAGGGCAGGTGGGGGCGGCGGGGGGCAGGGCCCGCGTGGGCCTGGGCGGCCGCAGAGCCGAAACGCGACAGCTGGCAAAAAGGGCAAAGAGAAAAGACGGCTGAGGACAGGGCCAGTGCCAAGGCCCTGGGGCAGCACGGAGCCAGGAGGCCGGTGTGGCTGAAGCAGAGCGGGGGGGGGGGGGGGGGGCACAGCAGAGGCCCAGGCTCCCGTTCAGGGGGTTATGCCCCCTTCCCCGAGAGTCCGGGGCGCAAGTCAGCGGGGGGGCTGTTCCTGCAGAGGTGCGGCCCAGGGGCACCTAAGTGCCCGTCCCTCCCCAGCCTTTGGCAGGAGGCTGGTGCCGCGTCACCCCCCCCCTCACCAGATCCCCAGCACAGCGCGGCCGCCTGGGGATGCGGAGGGGACCACGTGCCCGCCAGAGATTTTATAAATGACAACATACCAAGGGTGAACAGGGGTCACAGTCAAATGAGAGATAGACACTGGAGAAAATACATGGGTTTCAGACATAGGAACGGGGAGACATGAAGCCTGATATGGCTGCAGGCACATAGGGATGGAGATACTGGGGCAGACAGGACCTGCACACACATGGAAACATGTAAGAAAATTAAGGGATTGCAGAAAATCAGTGCTGAGAGAAAATCTGCATCCTTAAGTGAATATACTAGGACACCACAAACTAATCATCCCCACTTCCTTCTTAAGAATTAAAAACAAAAATGATTAAGAATATTTAAGTAAAGTTAGGAAAAGGGTAATAGCAAACATCAATAAATTGCTGGTTTCACAAAAGTACTACAGATACATATAAGCAAAGAAAAACATTCTTTAAAATATTAACAAAATTGGTAAGCCAGTAGCTAAGTTTAAGAAATGGAAACAGTGCTATTCTTTACAGGGCTTATAGAACTCACCAAGATATTAAGGTTTAGTCAAATTCTTATGAGTAAAGTTTGACTCCAAAGAGGCAACTAACAGAATGGGAGAAAATATTTTCAAACTATCTAACTGATATAGAAACTCAATAATGACAACAAAATAAACAATCCAGTTAAGAAATGGTGCAAAGGACTTGAACAGATTTTTTTTTTCAAAAGATCAAATTCAAATGGCCAACAGACACATGAAAAAATTGACTATGATCACTAGTCATCAGGGGACTGAAAATAAAAACCACATTGAGGTTTTTACCTTACCCCAGTTAGAACAGCTTCATATAGCAACCAAAAAAACAAAAAACACTGGTAGAGATTGGGGGGGAGTACCGTAATACACTGGTTGGTGGGAATGTTAATTAGGACAGCTGTTGTATAAAACAGGATGGAGATTCCTCATAGGACATGAAGCAGGAGGTAGGATGGCAGCATGAGTGGGAGGGAGGATAGGGTGGGAAATAGCACTATGCTCCTAAATCTGCATTTATAAAATACATGAAATTTATTTACCTTACATAACTAGAAAATTCTTTAAAAATTGACTCCAGAGTTAAAAATTTGCTACACTTTGAAACCCAATTTCCAAAACCACAAATATAAGATGAAATAGGAAAATTCCTATATAATTGAATAAGTGGAACCAATTTTTGGAAATCCAAACCAATCAAGAAACATGTTCCACAAACAAAAATCAGGGTCCAGACTTATGAAACATTATACACTTCTAAGAGAAAAAAATAAGTAAATAATTTTAAAAACACTGAATTTCCCTGACTTGCTCCAAGTGGACATAGACAGAATATTTTTCAATGTTTTTGAAGCTAGTGTTACACATATGATACAGACAAGACCAGGATATGCAATGAAAATGAAATAAAAAAGCATATCTTTCATAAACTGAGGTACATATATCTGAGTAAAATGTGATATGGGTTCAATCATACAGGAAAGCATAACAGATCAATAACAAGTGAACAAAACTAAAATTTGAAGATTTTTGGCATTCTCAAACAAACCCTATAAATCATCCAAATAGGGGAAAAGGAAATTACATGACTATTTAGATTAAATACTAAACAGCATTTAATAAAATTCAGTATCCACCCAGAAAATAAATCAACTTGTAGCAGAACAGGGAAACACAGTGACTTCCTTCATGTGATCAAGACAGTCTAAAATGGAGCACAGCACACTACTTAATACAGGGCCAGTGAAAGCTTTATCTGGGAACAGACCTGGATGTGACTGCCTTCTCTCCCCATCCCTTCAACACTGTACTGGAGGAGTGGTCAGGAAATCAACAAAAAAGAAACATAAAGTTTAAATATCAACTTTTAAGCAATAAAACTCAATACATGTGGATGACACCATTATATGGAGAGATAATCCACTCTAACCCCAAGCCAAATACAACCAGTAAGTGAATTTAGCAAGACTACCAGGTAGAAAATCATTATAAGTCACAGCAAGAAACAGAAAACATTAAAGGACAAAGGCAAACTAGCAAACAGGTATCTACAAGAGGAATTTAAATTATGTAATATGTTTAAACATTATTCAAAGTCATACTAAACACATATGCATGCACACAAAGGACACAACAGAGAAATGACTCCAGAACATGGAGAAAGCAAAGACCCAGAAGTCAATGAAGCCCCAGTAGGTCAGGAAATTCTACCTCACCTGAGTGCAGCTTCAGATCACCCGGGCTGCACAGGAACATGGAGGCACCCCAGTGGCTGGGGACTCCAGCAGTAGAGGAGGCGGCTTCAGACCCCAGCCCAGCTCCTCACTCCCCTCACCTGGCAACAGTCCCCCATGCCCAGTATGCCAGGGAGCATAATGATTGGCTACTGCTTTATGACATCATCCATGCCCACCCACTTTGCAAACTGTCCAACCAGGCACCCCTCAGGGGAGGGGCAACCATGTAATCTTGCAAGATCTTCATGTCACAGTCTCTCCCAGGCTGCACTGGGAGAAGTGTCCCTGTGGTGGCTCAGCTTTCTCCCCTCTGCAAAGAGGGAGCCGGAGACTTGAGAAGCAGGAAATGTGGAGATCTTAGGGACTGGTGTCTGAGAAGGGGGAGGTGGAATGGGTGGATCCTGCTAGAACTGACTGTCCTGGTCCCTTGACTTGGACTTCCCCATGGTGAGCTCCTGAATCTGCGGACTCCACCAGGCGAGGGCTGGGCTGGCTCTGGAATATGGGCGGCAAGCCCTGTCCCTGCACAGCAACTTCAGCTCAGCACCAGAGCCTTCTCTTTTGAGTGGCTACAGTGCCACCTCTCCTCAGGTTGTGCAGTGAGGACAGGAGGGTGATCAGGGAGAATCTGGACTTGGAGTACAGGATCCATGCAAAGAGGAACTGGGGTCTGTTGGGGTCCTGGTCCCTCCTTTCTCCCCAGTGGTATACAGTACCACAAGCTCTAAATCAGAGAAGAAACAGTTTAGACTCAGGTTTTCTATCCAGGGATTGGGAAGGGCATCTGCTGATGAACTTGTTGGCAGAATTCCGAGGCAGCTGCAGGCTTCACCAGGACACTTGAAGGGTTGATTCTGGTGAAATTTCACATAAGAGGAAATCGGGGAACGCCTCCCTGACAGTCCAGTGTAAAATATCCTTGCACCTGTCTTCATTTTACATTCTTTAAGCACCGCCATTGGGTTGAGTATGCCTTTGCAAACTTTGCAGGGTGATGTCACCTCCACTCACCCTCATCCCCTTTTCCTTTCCTGTTTTTTTTAACTTTTATTTAATGAATATAAACTTCCAGTGTACAGCTTATGGATTACAATGGCTTCCCCCTCCCATAACTTCCCTCCCACTCGCAACCCTCCCCTCTCCCACTCTCTCTCCCCTTCCATTCACATCAAGATTCATTTTCAATTCTTTTATATACAGAAGATCAGTTTAGTATAAAGATTTCAACAGTTTGCACCCACATAGAAACACAAAGTGAAACATACTGTTTGAGTACTAGTTATAGCATTAAATCAAAATGTACAGTACATTAAGGACAGAGATCCCACATGAGGAGCAAGTGCACAGTGACTCCTGTTGTTGACCCAACAAATTGACACTCTAGTTTATGGTGCCAGTAACCACCCTAGGCTGTTGTCATGAGTTGCCAAGGCTATGGAAGCCTTCCAAGTTCACCGACTCTGATCATATTTAGACATGGTCATAAAAGACAGAGTGAGGATAGTAACCGATGATCCTAAGAGTGGCATTTACCAGGTTTGAACAATTGTACGGCATTAAGTGGGGAAGAGGACCATCAGTACACCCAGGTTGGGAGTAGAGCCATTGGTGGTAGAGTAGAGGTTTTTAAAACTGCTGTGGATGATGTTCCAAGAAGCCCCCATGGCTGAGGCTCCAGGAGTGTCTCATGGATGTCATCCCCTAGGTCTCATCCCAGAGGGCAGCTATTGGTCCTGAAGCTTCTCCTGGGACTTGTTGAAAACTCTGGGTACACCTGCCATCTGTGTAGCTAAGCCCTTGGGACATTAAAGTTTTCCTCTAACTGCAGTTTCTACTCTGGGAGACGTATTAGGAGTCAGCTAAGTAGATGCTGGTGTCTAGGGGACAAGACAGAAATGATTTGCTCAGACTTGTGAAGGGAGAAGGGCTGTCAGAGAAGTCAGGGCAAACCCTCCCTAGCTAACCAATGCCAGACCTGAAAAGCAAATGCACTTTGGGCACACAGCAGTTTGTTTTCACTTCCAGGGAGTTTGTATAGACTGTAATGTGTGCCAAGTGAGATTGTCTGCGAGGGCAAGACTGCCTGTGGAGAGAATGTTTAGGATTTGAGGATTTGCATCTGTAGGATGATAAAATATACATTTGATATTTGTCCACATTTTCTGGTGCAGAGATAGCAAGTGATGCATTTTAACACATATTTTGTGATTTTCTTTTACTGAGAAGATAAATTAAAATATCTATGCATCCATGGATCCAATGAACTTTATACTCAACTTTATATTTTTAAGAATGTTGACATTGTCAGTACTGCTAAGTGTATCCAATTTTTTTTCCTCCTGTGAATTTTACTTTTCTCTCTCACATAGTCTCAATGTTTGTCATGACCATTATTTTTTACTGTGCTGTGGTGCCAAAAATTGAAAAAAAATACTTTTATGAAGCCAATTTTCCCAAAGACCATCAGGATGCCAGCTGTTTTCTAAAGAAGAATAAATATTTTGAGCATTAAATATGATTGCAGACCAGAAATTATTGTGTAGTTTGTCACTCAGAGGCTGCTCAAAAGTTTCTTAATGAATTTGTGCCCATATCACATGCAATGTGTATTGTTCCAGGAAGCAAGATGCTTCTTCGTATTGGCTATCTTAAGGAAGTCTATTCTGCCCTTGGTAATCCTAATAGTTCTGATTTGGGATGCAGAGAGAATGCAGGAGAGCTAAAGCTAATTTTTATGGAAGACCAGTCAGTTATGGTAATAACAAGAGGGATATAATGGGCATTTTCATGTGTCCCTTTCTCATTTGTTTACTTGAAAATCAATTGGGAACAGAGAAAGGGAGGGAGGGAAAGAGAGAGAGAGAGAAGCTGCCATTCAATGTTTCACTTCCCAGATGGTTGTAATGGCCAGTGCTGTACCAAGCTAAAGCCAAGAGACAGGAGCCAGGAGGTTTTTCTAGGTCTCTCACATGGCTGGCAGGGCCTAAGCACTTGGGCCATCTTCCACTATTTTTCCCATGCCATTAACAAGGAACTGGATCAAAGTCAGAGTTAGAGAAATCCACTTACCATTTCTGAGATGTGTTTACACAATGCCCTTTTTTGTCTTGATTTAACAAAGTGAGAAGTGTTGTCTGGTGTTGAGAGCGTGTGACATACTCCCACATGACATACTCATACATCTCTTCAACAATGTAAGTCTGGGCCTTTTATTGAGGTGAGGCCAGCTCCAGTCTTCAGGGCTCATTTTGCCTTTCTTACTCATTAGCTACACATGGAAAGATTTCCTGTATTGTATTGCATTCTGTTTTCCATTAAGTAGTCCAGTTAAAAGATATACTCATACTCTTTAGAAAATTATGTAGCATTTTATTAAAAATCACCTTTATAATTCACATGAAGCCAAAACATTGAAATAAATTTCCAGAATGCAAATCCAGCAAAAAAAACGATCATTATCCAGTCAGGTCTTTGTGATTTAGAAAATATGTTCTTGATTGTAATTCATCAACATTCCCTTGTATCCCAGACTTGAAACTCAAGTAGTATGTCATGGAACAAGTACAGAAGCCTCAGCCATTCTTGCTCATTGCCCAATCTTTGGGCTGCTCTTTGTGAAGTTTCAGTTTTCTCATATTGCTCTTGCTTACTCCATTTACCAGGGCCACAATAACAGATGAGAAACAGGATGTAAGAGCTAAGACAGGGGAATGAGATGCACTCTCTTGAACATGGGTGCTCTTGTGCAGGACTGTATGTACTTGGAAGTCTGAATAACTTCACAAGATTTGGTTTATTGGATGGTCTTATTTTTGAATGCTATGTTAATATTTTTAGATTCCTAGACTTTGATTAATGATTGAATAACTTCATGCAAGGCACATTGTAGGGAAAAGTCCATCTTCTAAAGGAAGAGATGTCACCACGTTGTTGATTATAGTCTTCACTTGAGAGAGTCATTTGTTATGGAAAAGAGTGATGAACAATTCTGATAATATCAGAGTAAATGCTCTCTAGAAAACAATCAGATATTTTCTAATTGCACTCAGATTCCTTTCCCATGGTTTGGACTGAGGAGATGGAAGAGGGAAACACACCTCCTCTGCAACACCAAGCACTGGGCTCTCACTCCTTTGCTGAAGGAGCTGTGATTCCCAAGCTTCCTACAAATACAGACACCATTTCTCTCTTTCACCTCTCTCTCTTCCTTCCTTTCTCATTCTAACAAACCCAGACAATGTTTTTATTGGAGACATCTATCTATCTTTAAACTTTTCATGATAAAAAAATCAATGAATTGACTACAAACTCATCAAATCACATCTTTATTCATGCTTATCTAGGATTAACATTTAAATATGGATACAACAACAAACATAAATTCTCCATCTACCATCTTCTCTATTTCATGGATCTGACCTTTTATGGACAAGATATTTGTAGATTTCCCAGCCATATGATCACAAATATTAGTTGCCTTCTCTCTCCAAGGAAAATGAGTACATTCAGACTAAGTTATCTTAAATATTTTCTTGGATGTTTATTCTTTTGTCTGTGCATCATTCTGGTGTATTGGAACCTCAACTACTTGTCAAGACACATTCTTTGTATCACTAGATAAAAGATCAAGGATGAGAAACATTTTCTCATGTAGTGACATTTAGAGGTCACATTCCAGACAATACATAAGAGTGATGTGATCATAAAAACTTGTCTCAGAAAAGTCAAGTTTATAAAGGAATGTTGAGTTTATAGAGGAATGCATGAGGCAAGAGCTAAATGCAGCTCTGAAACACATGGAAACAGGACTACCACACAGAGAGGTTTAAGGACTTGCCCAAGGTCACACAGCTAAGTGGTTGAGGAGAAATTTAAGCTACATTGCTTATGATCCTGATAATCTAGCTGCTTAAACACAGCATAATAATTGTGAAAATTCACTGAGTACATCCTATGAGCCAGTGTGCAGTGACTTGGCAACCATGTTCCTTACTTCACACTGAAATTACCCAGATACTATGTGTCTATGCAGTGTGCTAGCTCAAAAACAGTGTAAATGCACCCTTGTTGAGATTAAAAGACAAGATGAGGGTCCAGTGCTGTGGCACAGTGGGTTAACGCCCTGGCCTAAAGTGCCAACATCCTATATGGGCACTGGTTCAAGACCTGGCTGTTCCACTTCCAATCCAGCTCTCTGCTGTGGCCTTGGAAAGCACTAGAAGATGCCCTGAGTCTTTGGGCCCCTACATCTACATGGGAGACCTGGAAGAAGCTCCTGGCTCCTGGCTTTGGAACAGCCCATCTCTGGCCATTGCAGCCAATTGGGGAGTGAACCATCAGATGGAAGACCTCTCTCTCTCTCTCTCTCTCTCTCTCTCTCTCTCTCTCTCTCTCTCTCTCTCTCTCTCTCTCCATAACTCTGACTTGCAAATAAATAAACAAATCTAAAAAAAAGACAGGATGAGATTTTTGACAGAGTAATATTGGGATTGGCATCTGGGTGGTGGGAATAAGACTTGCCCTGTGGAAATTTTAATGAGAACATCTGCCCTGTGTAGATGCTGCCTCGGTTCCACACCATAGGGTTCATCCTTTTCAGGGGAAGCAGAAGATGGATCCTCCCTTCTCCTTTTCAATAACAGATTCCTTGATTTCTCAGTTGAGCACACCTGTTGTCATAGTGTGTGACCTCGAGGAAATGTTCTTTTAAAATATTCATCTATTTGAGAGGTAGAGAGAGGGAGACAAGTAGACACAGAGAAATCTCCCATCCATTGATTCACTCTTCAAATGTCTGCAGTGGCCAGGACAGGGCAGGACCTAAGTCAGGAGCCAGGAACCCAATCCAGTTCTCCCAGGAGGGTGGCAAAAACCCAATGACTTGAGTCATCACTGCTGCCTTCCTGGGTGAAAATTAGCCAGAAGCTGGAATGGGGAGTCAGATCCAAGCATCAAAGCTAGACACTCTGGTATGGGACAAGACATCTTAACTGCTAGGCCAAATGCTGAACTCAAGGAAGTGTTCTTAAAGAGGAGCACACACTTTTTTTTAAAGATTTATTTATTTTATTTGAAAGAGACACACAGAGAGAAATCTTCCACCTGCTGGTTCACTCCCCAACTGGCCACACTGAAGCCAGGATCCAAAGCTTCTTCTGGGTCTCCCATGTGGGTGCAGGGGCCCAAGGGCTTGGGCTATCTTCTACTGCTTTTCCAGGCCATGACAGAGAGCTATATTGGAAGTGGAGAAGCCAGGACTCAAACTAGCACCCATATGGGATGCTGGCACTGCAGGCAGCAGCTTTACATCTATACCACAGTGCCAGCCTGGGAACATACACTTCTTATTTGCTGTTGTCCTTTTGGGTGGGTTGGAGAGTGGGTGACTAGAGCTGCAGGATCCATTTTGTACTATGAGAGGACCTTTGTTTTAAAAAGACTTATTATTTATTTGAAAAGCAGCATCACAAAGAAAGAAGGACAGGAAGACAGAGAGAGGGAGGAAGAACATCTGCTGGCTCACTGCTCAAATAGCTAAAACTTCCAGGCCTGACCAGGCTAAAACCATGGGCCAGGAACTTCATCCAGGTTCCCATGTGGGTGCAGGAGCCTAAACACTTGGGACATTCTCCACTGTCTTCCCAGTTGTATTAGCAGGGAGCTGGATCAGAAGTAGAGCAGCCACTGGCACTGTGGCTCAATAGGCTAATCCTCTGCCTGCAGCACCAGCACACCGAGTTCTAGTCCTGGTCGGGGTGCCGGATTCTGTCCTGATTGCTCCTCTTCCAGGCCAGCTCTCAGCTGTGGCCCAGGAGCGCAGTGGAGGATGGCCCAGGTCCTTGGGTCCTGCACCCACATGGGAGACCAGGAGAAGCACCTGGCTCCTGGCTTTGGATCAGCATGGCATGCTGGCTGCAGTGGCTATTGGGGGGTGAACCAACAGAAAAAAAGAAGACCTTTCTCTGTCTCTCCACTCTGCCACTGTCCACTCTGCCTGACAAAAAGAAAAAAAAGAAAAGTAGAGCAGCCAGTTCTGGAACTGGCACCATTATGGGATGCCAGAGTCATAGAATGTGGCTTAACCCATTACACTACAATGTCAGCCCCTAAATTACACTTTTAAAATTTTATTTTTGCCTGCTATTGAAGCTGAAATAAACTCTAATATACACAATGCTGACAGGAACTGTGATGATCTCCATGGGCAGGTGAAAAAATGAGGCTACAAGAACCTGAATAACTGTTTCAGGGCCACACAGCCAAGTGGTAAAGGTGTGTTTCCTCTGCCCCTTTTTAGGCACTATACTACATTCACCAAAAGACTAACCCAAAAGATGAAACCCCAGTGGTCTTTTGTCCTTAGGTAGGTCACCTTGTAACAGCACAAAATTGTGAATCCAACTCTTTAGTGGCCCATTGGCTGTCCATGCATAGTTTAGTTCAAAATCCTTTCTATAAACACCTTACAGAGAATACATGCTGTTTTGCTGAAGATGTTTAACTTCAAGTCACTAAAAGCCCAACTCAAACTGGGTTGAAGAATGAGGAGTTTAGACACAGAGGGGTCCTAGGATTGATGAATTTGGTGGCTCAGGGATCTTGTTGAGAACATGGGCTCTTTTCACCTCTTTTCTGTGACATATAGCACTAGCATTATCTGAAAGTTGATTCTCTTTGCGGCAACAGGAAAGATGGTTTGGAGTAAGCAATTCAGATTATCCACTCTTTTATTTATAGCAAGAAAAGAGAAATGGATTTTCTTCTCTTTCTTTAAAAGCTGAGGTGGGGATGAGTGTTTGGAACAGTGCCTAAGATGCCTCAGGACACTTTCAACCCAAACTAAAGTGCCCAGGTTCAAGTCCTCTTAACACTTCCAATTAAACTTCCTGCGAATGTGTGCTGCCAAGTTCATCAAGGGAGGCAGAAGGTGATGGCTCATATAGTTGGATCCCTGCCACAAATGAGGGAAACCAGATTAAGTTCTCTACATGGCAGTGGATGGAAGATCTCTTTTAAATAAATAAATAAATAAATAAATAAATAAATAAATAAATAAATAAATAAATAAAATACACAAATAAATTAATAAAACCAAAGTAGAAGCTGATGTGGTGCAGTAAGTGGGTTAATGGTCACTTGTGATGGCCATATCCCATATTAGAGCACCTGCAATCAAGTCCCACTTCTGCTTCTGATTGAGCTTCCTCTTAATCCACCAGGGAGGCAACAGGTGATGGCCTAAGTATGTGAGTTTCCTACCCTCAACTTGGCTGAGTCCTGGCTTTGCAGACAATTGGGGAATGGACCAGTAAATGGAAGATCTCTCCTTGTTTTCTCTCACTCTGCCTTTCAAATAAATAAATCTTTAAAAAAATCTAGGAAGAATTTTCTCACCAACCATCTCTTGTCCAATAGCAATGGCTGGAAGTATGTTCTGAATGAGAAATTAACAGACAAACTGCCATCAAGGCCATGGGTACATGGCAGGGCTGCTTGGGGCAGACAGTTCTATAACGTTTTAGGAGGAATGCTCTCTCTGGACTAAACACTCAGAGATATGCTCTGCACCTTCCCTCCCTGCCCTTGCAGTAGCCTTCAGTAATGGCTAAATGTCCCTGCCCCAGGATACTGCTTTCAAAACTGTCTGTGGCCACAGAGAAGAGGTGGCCTGGGGAGTGGTCACTGAGGAGAGGGGAAAGGCTGGGAACCTCAGGGATTCCTTTTCCAGGCCTGGAGACCCTGCTCCTATGTCATAGGTCTGCAGCAGAGCATGCCTGTCACCTCCCTCAGCCTTTGACACCTCTATTAATATTGCCCATGACTACATTAGACTTGGGGATCACAATGGGCTGTCCACTATCTCAAGTCAAACTCCTAGGTTTGCCTCAAAGTCAACTCCTCAGAGCATCCCTCCCAGGAGTGAGGTTGGGAAGAAAGCTCCCAGCTGGTCAGAGGCTTCTGATCTGACCTGTGTTTGGTGGGGGGTGGCCTGTCCCCATCTATGAGTGGGACCTGTTCCCTCAGCTGCTGCTGTAGCAGCCTGACCCTTGGTGTCTGGGAGGATTCACCAATGAAGCCTCTGCAGTGTGTGTGTGGTGGGGGAGGGTGGTCAGGTGGCTGCTGTCCCCATTAAAATGTAGTAGTGGAAACACTGTCCCCAGGCACTTCTGGGTGAGCTCTGTGCTTGCTCTGCCTCTTCTCCAAGGACTCATCCAGGATGTACCACTTCTCCATGGGCCCCTCGTTTTCTTTTTTAAAAAGATGTTATTCATTTTTTGAGAGGTAGAGCCACAGACAGAGAGAGGGAGAGACAGAGAAGGAGATCTTCCATCTGCTGGTTCACTCCCCAAATGGCTGCAATGGCTCGAGCTGTGCCCATCCAAAGCCAGCAGCCAGGAGCTTCATCCAGGCCTCTCATGTGGGTGCTGGGGCCCAAGCACTTGGGCCATCTTCCATTGTTTTCCCAGGCTATAGCAGAGAGCTGCAAAGGAAGAGGGGCAGCTGGGACTTGGACTGGCACCCATATGCAATGCTGGTGCCACAGATGGAGAGTTAGCCTACTATGCCACAGTGCCAGCCTCTGAAATTTTTCTTTACGGGGGGTGAAGGTATGGGTAGCATAAGGCTTCAGGTTCTGCCTGTGTGCTAAGGGAAGGTAACCATAGAGGACCAAAGGAGCTACACCATAGAATCCCAAGGTTCTGTGCCTGTTCTTATCTCTCTGCTTCTTCTCAGGTAGTTTTATTCTCTTTCTGGTTGTGAAACATGTTTCTGTCATCTAAAGATTGTGAGTCCTGCATTAGCTGCACACACACTTTTATCTAGGGCTGGCTGGTTCGGGTGTTTTTCATTCTTCTCCTGCAGTCTCCATGCTGCCTCAGGGAGTGCTAGCCTGTGGTCATTACAACTTTTGACTATTGGGGTCTCACCCACAGTATTAGATAAGTACATCTCTAAATCCATTTAAAATAATTTCTGTGTTTAGAAATGAAGAGGTTGCCATTACTGATTTGACTACATGCCTGTTTAAATGACTAACTCTGGGGCCAGTGCTGTGTCTTCAGTGGGTTAAAGCCCCAGACTGCAATTCTGGCATCCCATATGGGTGCCAGTTCCAGTCTCGGCTGCTCCTCCTCTGATCCAGCTCTCTGCTATGTCCTGAGTAAGCAGTAGAAGATGGCCCAACTCCTTGGGCCCCTGCACCCACATGGGAGACCCAGAAGAAGCTCCTGGCTCCTGACTTCAGATGAGCTCAGCTCTGGCTGTTGTAGTCATTTAGGGAGTGAACCAGCAGAATAGAAGACCTCTCTCTGTCTCTCCCTCTCTCTGTAACTGTCTTTCAACTAAGTAAAATAAATCCTTAAAAAAAGACTAACTCCACCTGCTGCACAACACCTGCCCCAGAACAACATCTCTTAATCCCATCTCATTTACATAAGATGAAGAAAGGGTTTTTGCTACTCTGAAGCTGAAAGTAAACAATCTCTTGCCATTTTCTCATGAGGCTGTGGGCCTCCACAAGGAAGAACTGCCTATAGGCACATCGTCTCCTTACCCCCCAAGTCAGTGGACTGCTTATGTTGGCTTCCTAGACAGATGTCTCAAAGAAGTGCACACAATGAGGTCTTAAGATCCCAATCCATGACAAACAGGGCCAGAACTGTGCCTTCTCACTCATGCTCATTTCCATGAATGATTCGAAGCACCCCTAAGTGAACTGTTTGTATGTCATCCACCTATAAAGTCAGGAGGTAAGTAACCCACTCCTTATAGAACTAAGGTACATACACAGTTCAAAGTTAGTGCTTGCATGACTCCATTTATAGAGGCCAATCCACAATAGCAAAGGTATGGAGTCAACCCAGATATCCATCAACTGGTAACTGCATAAAGGAAATCCATTATATGTATTACTCAGCCATTAAAAAAGAAATGAAATATCCCAACAAAATGGATGCAACTAGAGGATATTACACTAAGTAAAAGAAGCCAGCCCAAGAAAGGAAAATATCACATTTCTGTTATTTGTGGAATTTAACAGAGAGACTATAAAAGTTGTGTGGATGTCATATCATTTGGTATTTAGTTGTAAACATTACTTTATTGAAACATACCATGTAAGTGACAAAACACTCATCTTTCCCCACATTAAAAAAATGGAGAAGAGGGAATTGTGAGGCCTCTTGGGGTACAAGTAATATTTTTTCTTAATTTGGGCTCAGGATATGAGTGTGCTCAGAAGACAAAAACTCATTTACAAGTATACTTATGTGCATTTCTTGATATGTACACTGTATTCCAATAAAATGTTCAAACTTTTTTTAAAAAGGAAAGTGGCATGGATTAAAAATTTGAGCCCCTGAACTCATAATTATATCCCCCAAAGTCCTATGTTACTGGTACTAGGCCAGTGGAAACTTAATCCAATTATGACATTAAGAGGTAGGGGCCTTTTGAAAGTGACTGGATTAGGTCATTAAAGAAACTGAGTGCTGGGGCTTTATAACAGACAATACAGCCATGGTCAAACTGTGCTACCTGGGAACTCAGCCAGCAAGAATGCTGTCACCAAAGGTGGAACCAGTGGTACCCAATTCATCGTGAACTGTCAATCTCCAGAACCATGAACCAAAGTATCTTGCTAAAGTCAGCCTGCCTCAGGCATTTCACTATACTAGTGAAAAACTGACAAGTACAATTGTTCACTCCGAGTTTATAAGATTTCAAAAAAATCATTCGAGCAAGGGAAAGAAATCCCATTGGCTAGTTCACTCCCAAGTATCTGCAAATGTGGGGGCTGGGCTGGGTTAAAGCCAGGAGCCCAGAACTCAATCCAGGTCTCATCCAGGTGGATGGCAGGGGCCCAACTTCCATAGCCATCCTGACATCTGCACTAGCAGGAAGCTGGAGGTGGGAATGGAACCCAGGCACTCCCATGGGTGCCGAGGGCATCTTCACCACTAGGCCGAGCCTCTCATTTTCTGAAATAACAATCCAGAGGGAATGAAGTACACCATACCAATGACATGAAGATTTTCTTTACACTTTCCTGGACTGCTTGAAAATTCCTGTCCTCCGAGAAGCACATATAATGTTTAGCACTAGGATCTCCTGCAACATTTTGGTCTTCACTTGCATCATGCTTCTTCTGGCCAGCTTGATCGGGTATTAGGTACTGATGAGCCCTGGCCCTGTTCCTCTAAATAACAACCATCAAGGAGCACAGGCGTAGGCTGCACAGCACCTGCAATGGTGGTCGGCCTGTATGCTTCCACAGCAGGTGCACATCCAGTCTCTCCTATGCTATGTATCACTGCCCTGGCTCTGTGTCGGAGGCCCCAGGGAACCCCAGACAGGTTCAGGCTGAATCTTGTCAGGGCAGGGGACCAGATGGTTCAGATTTTGTATCTGCCAGGTGACAGCCTGGGAGAGCACGGGGTAGATCCTTTACAGGCCTTCCTCAACTTCCATGGGATCTTTGCCAACAAAGAACAGAACTCAGTTCCAGAGAGTGTGGGTCAGTATGGGAGAGGTGGGGAAATTCCTGGGATATGGCAGGCCAACAAGGAGGTGGTCTGATGACTCACCCAAGGGTTCCATGCTCCCCAGGTAGCTAAGAGAGCTGAGCTTTTGTTTGGGCTGGGAAGGGGGTGGGGGCAGGGATGAGGGAGCAGAGTGTGTGAGTGGGAAGGAGGTTTTCACTGTATAATTCCCTGGTCTAGTGATTTTCCAATGTAACTCCAGGTCAGAATAACCCATACAGCTTTGAAGAACACCAACCCCACAGGAAGCCGCACCACTGGAAACTTCTGGAGCTTTTTAATATGGACTTCCCAACATTAGAAAGCAAAGGGGAGGACCTGTGTGGCTTCAGTGAAGGCTCTTGGAAGCGCTGGCTGCCTGCAGCTTTAACAGCATGACTTTAGGGGCTGGCACAGTGGCAGAGCAGGTTAATCCTAATTCACCACCCACAGTGCTGATATCCCATATGGGCACCAGTTCAAGTCCCCACTGCTCCACTTCCAATCCTGCTTCCTGCTAATGCCTGGAGAATCAGCTGAGATGGCCCAAGTGCTTGGGGCCCTGCCACCCAAGTGGGAGACCCAGAAGAAGCTCCTGGCTCCTGGCTTTGGATTGGCCCAGCTCCAGTCATTGCAACCATTTGGGGAGTGAACCAGTGGATGGATGATACCTCTCACTCTTGCTTTGTAACTCTGCCTTTCACATAAATAATCCTTAAAAAATGCACTACTTTAAAAGGTAAACAATATAAATTCATCAAGGGCATTTAATCAATTAAATCCCACATTCATTATAACAAAACTTAACAAATTCAAAACTTTAAATATGTGCATTTTATTGTAGCAAAATCATCTTGATGCCACTATAAATTTTTAAAAATCCCCTCAAGCACACCTCCCGGGAATGACTAGATGAAAAAGCATAAAAACAAAGGTGATGCATCTTAAAAAAAATCCACAGCATACTTCCAGATGTAGGCAAATTACAGGTCTCCTAATTCCGAGGACCAAAAGGCAGAGAGGCGCACACCCGCTAACAATCGCCAGGTACCGCGTGGCCCTTTCCTGACTTGCACATTGGCAATCACATAATCACAGTTGGATAGGCACACCTGGAAGTGCTACCCAATAGCAGAGAAATCGGAGATACACAGAGTCATGTCACTAGACCCAAGGTATGAAGCTAGACAATGTCAAGTCTGGATTTAGGTGCAGGCTCTCGCACTTGCTGACACTGGCGTGCCAGGGCCACAGGCAGAGTGGCTGCTTACACACTGGAAATGTATTCCATCTCATTTCTAGAGGCTGCAAGTCCATGATCCAGGTGCTGGGAGCTGTGGTGCTCCTCCTCCTGTGTCCCTCAGTGTGCCCTCTTGTCTGTGTGCACACATACCTGCTGTCTCTTCTAGTTCTAAATGGACATCAGTCAACTGGATTAGGCCCCTACACTAACAGCCTCATTTGAGCTTAATCACCTCTCCAGAAACCAGGTCTCCAAGCACAGGCACATCCTGAGGTACCTGGCTGGGATTTCATCTATGGATTTTAAGGCATGCAAGTCATAATACTTGTTGACCAGGTCAACTCAGCCATCCCAGGCCTTCCTCAGTTTCTTCAATTCTGTTTATCAGTTTTGGGCACCCAGAATCCTCAGGTAACCAGGAGGAAAACTAATAACAGAGAAGTGGTGACACACTCCTTGACATGTCTAAAGCAGAGTTCTTCAGCCTGAGAACTCAAGCTCCCAGGGGAATCACGAATTCAGCTCCTCCATCATTTTCCCGCATCTCTTACTGACTGCTTTCTCCAAACTGTATGCATACAAAAGAGCAAGAGGTGAAGCTCAAATGAACAGCAACATAGCTAGGAAGGCAGAACTGCGGGTGCATTTCAGCCATCCTTGCAAACACAAATGGCACAGTGACACAATGATGACCCCTCAGAAGACCAACAACAGCTCTAACTGAGCGGCGCTGGCACACGACACACAGTAAGCCTGTTTGGTATTCAGTGCAATCCTAAGATATTGCTTCACTTAGTTCTCCAATCACATGAAGAAAATATTATCTGCATTTTACAGGGGGCAGGAATGGGTGCACAACAAGGTTAAACATTTTCCTGAAAGGCTGAAAAGTTTGTGACTAGCTTGCAGAGCCAGAAGCCTCACTGACAGCTTCTAGCCTAAAGCCCAGGTTCTCCACAGAAGGCTGCCATGCAGCCCGGGAAGTTCCAGCACCTGGTTCCATCCCCCTTCAAGCTTGGTGGAGTACGTGCTCAGCAAACACGGCAGTGCAGTCTGGGAGACAGACTACGCTGCAGAATCTGTGTCCTTTATGCAGGGCCAAGGTTTTCTTAATGGAGCATTACCGGCTCCTCGGACTGAACGCTCTCATGGCATCATGAGTCTCCTTCTTCTCCAGGGTCTAGCACCCTGGGTGCTCATGTAAGCTTGAGCAACTGCTTGTTGGACAGCTGAATCACAGAGCGTTCTTCCTTGAGGGATGGCAAAGAGCACTCTGCGGTCACTACTGAATGACAACACTAACAAGCAGCAGCCTTTGGAGAAACTTCTCCTGTGGCCCAGAATGGAGAAGCCTGAATTCAGGGCTCTGTCAGTTCCAGAACTGTAGGATTGCCTCACAGGCCACAGCTGACAGGGGATCAACTAAGCACCCCACGTGCCGATCGTGTGCACTGGGCAACCAGACGGGCCCACAGGGACCCATCACGGTGGTCTCACTCTGCCTGTGCCTCCAGGAAAGCCACTCATCTGTGCATGTGACACAGAGTGTCACAATTCCAGGAGGAATGGAGACAGCTGATAAGGTTGCTCTGAGTCACAGCGGGGTTGCTGGTCAGGGCCTCTACATCATAAAAAGGAGATATATTGAGAGAAATCACACTCACTTTTATTTTCTCGAGAAGATACTGTGAGCTGTTTGCATCTCCTCCCTCTCCGCTCAAGTTTGTCATGCTAGGAGGACCCAGGGAGCTTTTGCCACTGCCAATGCACCAAGTAGATCGTTCCTAAGCTGCTCCGAGTGCAGGGGAGGCAGGGGGGCAGCGATGGGAGCTCTGCCCCTCGCTCTGTTTCCACAACAGGGACCTGTGGGTGGGCAGTGCGTTCACCTGGCAGCTTTTGCATGCGCTGCCTTGAATCAGCTATTTATTGTCTTGCCTGCCTACAGCACAGGGCCTCACCAGCAAATTCAAAAGACTTCTGACATTTTGAAAAGAAAAGCAAAGGAAAGGATAACATTTCAGTTTTGCTTCTGCTCCCCTTTCTGTCTGAATTAATCTCTTCAAAGGTCTCAGAAATCTGAGGTAGGCAAATTCACTAAAATAGGAAAGACTTATGGCCAGCGCCGCGGCTCAGTAGGCTAATCCTCCGCCTTGCGGCGCCGGCACACCGGGTTCTAGTCCCGGTCGGGGCTCCGATCCTGTCCCGGTTGCCCCTCTTCCAGGCCAGCTCTCTGTTGTGGCCAGGGAGTGCAGTGGAGGATGGCCCAAGTTCTTGGGCCCTGCACCCCATGGGAGACCAGGAGAAGCACCTGGCTCCTGCCACTGGATCAGCGCGGTGCGCCGGCCGCAACATGAATACCGCGGCGGCCATTGGAGGGTGAACCATCGGCAAAGGAAGACCTTTCTCTCTGTCTCTCTCTCTCACTATCCACTCTGCCTGTCAAAAAAAAAAAAAAAAAAAAAGGAAAGACTTATTCCAGGTTAACTTCCCTAACTGAAGGCATTCTACAAATATTTTTTCCTAGGCAGAACACTGTGGCATAGCAGGTTAAGCCACCACCTGCAGCACCAGCATCCCATATGGGCACCTGTTCGAGTCGTGGCTGCTCCACTTCTAATCCAGCTCCCTGTTAATGTGCTTGGGAAAGCAGTGGAAGATGGCCCAAGTGGTTCGACCCCTGCCACCCATGTGGGAGACCTGGAAGAAGCTTTGTGCTCCTGGCTTTGGCCTGGTACAGCCTTGGCTGTTAAGGCAATTTGGGGAGTGAACCAGAAGATGGAAGATCTCTCTAAGTCTGCCTTTCAATTAAAATTAAAAAATACATCTTAAAAAAATAGTTGACCGGTGCTGTGGCTCAATAGGCTAATCCACCACCTGTGGCGCCGGCACACGAGATTCTAGTCCTGGTTGGGGTGCTGGATTATGTCCTGGTTGCCCTTCTTCCAGGACAGCTCTCTTCTGTGGCCAGGGAGTTCAGTGGAGGATGGCCCAAGTCCTTGGGCCCTGCACACACATGGGAGACCAGGAGAAGCACCTGTCTCCTGGCTTCAGATCTGCATGGTGCACTGGCAGCAGCGCACTGGCCACAGTGGCCAGTGGAGGGTGAACCAACGGAAAAAGGAAGACCTTTCTCTCTGTCTCTCTCTCTCACTGTCCACTCTGCCTGTCAAAAAAAAATAGCCATCTAATGCCTTGCTCAAGAGAGAAAATAAAGAGGTATACAAATACCTCCTTAGCTCTATAAACAGCCAAATCTAAATCTCAATTTATCTGCTCACCATAATCCACCAGTATTAAATATAGACAATATACAAAGCACTGGCTAGATGCTTGAAGACTTATGAAAGGAATGTCCGGGTAATCCCCTGTGCAGCATCAGCACTACGAAATGCAACTTTTGTTTAGACTCCCTTCTCCAAGAGGTCTCAAGTTTCCCTACAATATGGAAGAACAAACTGATGCTTCTAACCTTTATGTTAAAACATGCTGGGGGAGAAGCTCTTATCTATGACTCTCTACTGACACATTCAGGCTTTTAAAAAACCAAGTGAGCTCAGAGTGACTAACTTCCTCCATGACCTGATTAACTTTGACACGAGCCTTTCAATCTCAACACAGAGAGCTGAAACATGTGCTCAGGGAGAGCAGGAAGATGACCATATTCACACGGTCTGGCAGGAGGATCAACAACAGTGAGACAGAGAGGTGGCAGCTAATGACAAGTCATGTGGGTTTCCTGGGGTGCCCTGCCCCAGTAGACCATGCGAGACTCTGCACACTGAAAAGGAAAATGAAGAGAAGCTATCCAAAGGCCAACGCAGTGGTCTGGACATCCGGCTGAAGCAGCTCATTAAGGCTTAGCAATTAGCCAGTGTCTTTATCCAGTTAATTTAAAACAGGAAGCCCTGAATTTCCTTAAGGCTTCACTAGTGTTAGTTCACCAGAACTGACTGTTCAACTGCAGAGATTCTTTGTGTGTGATTCCTTTTCCCCTGAGAGTTATGGCTAAACTGTTCTCAAAAATAGAATCTCTTGGCCAGTGCTGTGGCTCAACAGGCTAATCCTCTGCCTTGCAGCGCCAGCACACTGGGTTCTAGTCCCAGTCGTGGTACCAGATTCTGTCCCAGTTACCCCTCTTCCAGTCCAGCTCTCTGCTATGGCCCGGGAGTACAGTGGAGGATGGCCCAAGTGCTTGGGCCCTGCACCCCATGGGAGACCAGGATAAGCACCTGGCTCCTTCCTTGGGATCAGTGCGGTGTGCTGGCCACAGTGCACTGGCTGCGGCAGCCATTGGAGCATGAACCAACGGCAAAGGAAGACCTTTCTCTCTGTCTCTCTCTCACTGTCCACTCTGCCTGTCAAAAAAAAAAAAATAGAATCTCCTGGGCTAGCGCCACAGCTCACTTGGCTAATCCTCCACGTTGTGGCAAGGCTACCCCGGGTTCTAGTCCTGATTGGGGTGCCAGATTCTGTCCCGGTTGCTCCTCTTCCAGTCCAGCTCTCTACTGTGGCCTGGGAAGGCAATGGAGGATGGCCCAAGTGCTTGGGCCCTGCACCCGCATGAGAGACCAGGAGGAAGCACCTGGCTCTTGGCTTCGGATTGGTTCAGCATGCTGGCCATAGTGGTTATTTGGGTTGTGAACCAATGGAAAAGGAAGACCTCCCTCTCTTTCTCTCTCTCTCTCTCTCTCTCTCTCTCTCTCTCTCTCTCTCTCTCTCTCTTTTTTCCCCATTTATCTGAAAGGCAAAGCAATCAGAGAGAAATCTTCCATCTGCTGGTTCACTCCTGAAATGGCCTCGACAGGTGTCAGGGGCATTAGCACTTGGGCTATCTGCTGCTGTTTCCCTAGGCACATTAGCAGGGAGCTGGATCAGAAGCAGAGCAGTGCTTGTATGGGATGCTGGCATTGCTGGCAGTGGCTTAACATGCTCTGCCACCATGGTGGCCCTGCCTCTTTCACTTTTAATAAACACAGAACCTATGCCTTTGAACACATGGAGAAATGTGAATGCTGAGCACCAGCTCTGACGTCTGGGGTTGGGGGGAAGAGAATTCCTACCACAAAGCAAAGAGGGGTGGACTCACAGTTGTCAGCTTCACACTCAGGGAATCCACTGCACAGCAAGCGCGAGTTTCAGGGTACGGGTTCTGCTCAGGCTGCACTCTATTCAGGGCAGCCAGTCACTGAAAAGAGTGCTGGGTTTGGAACTCAGACAGGAGGAAGAGAGAACAAGAGACTCGGCTAGCTCCATGCCCATGATGTAATTGCACACACAGCAGCCCATGTACAATCCATGGCTTCTTTTCCTGGAATAAAAGTGGATCCACTTACATGGCTCTCTGGTGATGAACTGAGGTACAGAGTTGGGCAGAGGAGTGCTGGTATTTGGAGTCCCTACTAGTTTGTTCTTGGCCATCTTTGTGTTTGCCTTAGCAAACTCAAGTTGTAGTGTTTGCGGTATTTCAGGATCGAAGCGGATGCCCTTTGGAAATAAAGAACAAATGGGAGATGTTTTCATTTCCTTCGTGTCAAACCAGAATGATGACAAAATAAACACACCAGCACACTTTGGCCTGTCCCTCAAAAAAGCCCAACGAGAGCTCTCACTCTCACTGCTTTCAGGGAAATACACAAAAATCCACAACACAGAGGGTCCAGAAAAATCAAGGAATTTAGCTTATTTAATTACAAACTTCAGTTACCGGATTTTCAACAAACCCCTTTTTTTCTGGGAGAAAAAAAGAAAAAAAAACTTTCTAGTTCAATTTTCAAACTTTGGGTCAGCAAATTCCTAGCACCGTTAAAAATGTTGAGGAACCGGCCACCAGTAAGAATGAAAATTGTGACTGATCCAATGAGAACAAAGTACTGTGTAGCTCTGACATGTGGCATCCAGGAAGACTGGGCGACCACCGACGTCCATACACTGATGTAGTTAACAGAGTTAATTTCTCAGTGTTTTTCATTACCTATAGGTGGAGAACAAGATCCCCACTCCCTGTCTAATCATGGAACTTTATAATGGTAATACAAGTACTCTGTGTTCCTCAGAAGAAAGGAAGTAATCGTCTGTCAGATTTCAATGTAACAAATATCCTTTGAGTCCAGTTAGCTTATAAACTCATATAAAATCTAAATGCCTTGCTGTAGTAAAGTTCTGACTTTGATTAGAGCTGCCCTGCTGGCTGCATAAAGAGTCAAAGATTATACAGGCCAAAGGGAACAGTAATCACAATTACCCTTGATCCTATTATTGCCATTTACAGAAAACCAATCAAACTCAACAAAATAAACCACTAACACTGTTAGAAGACAAGATTCAGGTGCAGCAGGTTAAGCCACTGGCATCCTGTAGAGGCTTAGAATACAAGCCACATTCCTCTAACATCTTTACCAGCAATACCATATTTGGTAACCAATATCCTGCTCTGCTGAGTTTCTATCCATAGAGGGCAGTGGAGCCAAAAACTGTTTAAATGACAAAGGAGGAGGAAGAAGATGAGCAGGAGGAGGACACAGAGAGTTGCAGGGGAAGGGAGAGCATGGAAGAAGAGGAAGACAAGGGGAGAGGAAGAAGACAGAGACAGGACAGTCATGAAAAAGAAATGCTTTGTGCTTTTAATTAAAACCTAGTGATATTCTTCTCTGGCTATAGTACATTCACATCAAATGCTATCAGGGTAAAGTTACTGCCAAGTGACAATCATTCCTTCTCTCACTTGTAATTTATGAAGAAAGAACCTTCCTCTTCCTTATCTATTCATGCACAATGGCGATACATGAACTGTAGGATAACATGTTACTAGCAAACAGCTGGGTGTGACCGACCAGCTACGCTGACCGCCAACAGGCTCAACCAACCCAGGCTCAGCAGATGGTGAGCTCTCTGCCCAAGGCAAAGCCGGCCCACCTGCTGGTCCCTCTGTGGGAAGGGCCCTGGGAGTTGGTCTCAGTGTCCTGCACGGAAGCAGGGTTACTATGTCTGGGACAGATGCTGCCCAAAGTGATGAGATGCATTCCTTCTGGGAATATCAAGCTGAGTGTGCAGGTAACGAAATATCAAGCAAGCTGAGTGTGCAGGTAACGAAAATGGAGATGGCAAGGGCTGAGTCACTTTGATAGGTTTGCAAACCATCAGCTACCCCAGGGTCCTTACAAATGGCCAGTCCATCAGTCCTTCACAAGGAGTTTTAGGGCAACAAAATCATCCATTTACAGAAAAAAAAACTGGTGAAGCCTTGGGCAGTCCTGGGCATACTTTTTTTTTTTAAGATTTATTACTTATTTGAAAGAGTTACACAGAGAGAGGAGAAGCAGAAAGAGAGAGAGAGAGAGAGAGAGAGAGAGAGAGAGAGAGAGAGAGAGGTCTTCCATCTGATGGTTCACTCCCCAGATGACCACAATGGCCGGAACTGTGCTGATCTGAAGCCAGGAGCCAGGAACCTCTTCCAGGTCTCCCATGTGGATGCAAGGGACCAAGGACTTGGGCCATCTTCTACTGCTTTCCCAGGCCATAGCAGAGAGCTGGATCGGAAGTGAAGCAGCCGGGTCTTGAACCGGTGCCCATATGGGATGCCAGAGCTTTAGGCCAGGGCATTAACCCACTGCGCCACAGTGCTGGCCCTGGGCATACTTATTTTAAATGGCCATAAATGGGACAACCAGTCTGTTACTAGTAACACTGGTGACCTTCAAGATGGGGGAAGGAGGGCAGGAGGTACACATCTCTGTACAATTTTTTTCTGAAATTTTTACAAACATACATAATTAAAAATACTTATTAACTTGAAAGGCACAGTGACAGGGTGGAAGGAGAGACAGAGATGGACAGATATCTTCCATCTCAGTTGGTTCACTTCCCCAAATGCCTACAATATCCAAAAGCCAGGAGCTTGAACTCCATCTGGGCCTCCCACCTGGGTGACAAGGACTGAAGTGCTGGAACCACCACACCTGCTGCTTCCCACAACACACATTAGCAGGGAGGTGGTTCAGAAGGAGTGGGCAGGCTCCATCCTAGGCACCTGGATATGGGATGTGGGTGTCCTGAGTGGCAGCTTAGCCCTATGTACTACACTGTCCCCCTTTTTATTTTTTTTAAAGTCATAATTGAGATCTCAAATACGTGATTTCCCATGGAGGGGTAGTAGAGTCAGGGGCAGAACAGACATCCTGGTACACAGCTAGGTTGGTCTTTCTGTTTCTAAGCTTTATTCAGAAATGTCATGTTTATAGAAAAGCTGCAGGCTATTCCTGTGTGGTTCTCTTCCTTTTACACAGATGTGAAGCTTTTTGCCCTTAACTGTGTAATAGTAAATTACAAGGATGATGCCCCTGTACCTTCCACTTCAGTTGATTTTCTAAAATCCAGGACATCTCTTCATTTTCCTGATCCAGAATGCAATCCAGAAGTACACTCATCTGCTTTGTCTCCTTTAATGTGGAAAATTTCTTCAGTCCTCATCTTTGCGACCCTGGCATTTTAGAAGAGCACAGGATATTTACTTTGTAGAATGTCCCTCCGTTTGGGTCTAAGATTATGCATTTTGAGCAGGAATATCACAGAAGAAATGTGTCCTACTCAGTGCATCCTACTGGGAGACCCCTGTGATTTTTGGCCCCTAACTAGTGACATTTTTTCCTCTTAAAACCAGTAAGTATATTACAGAAAGACATTTGAAGACCACAGAAATCTGTTCTCATCAAATCTACTAGTTTTGACATTTATGAATGGCTCTTACCTGAAGCAATCATTACTGTTATGGCTGCCAAATGGTACACTGGTCAGCTAAGCATCTCTTTTGCAAACATCAGTTTCCTACTCCATGGGAAAGCTTTCACTTCCACCTTATTCATTCATTCATTCATTCATTCATTCATTCATTCATTCATTCATTATTCACTTACATCTGTAGTATAATTTATCAATCACTACTATTACTACAGTCAGCTCTCCTTACTCCTGAGCTCCAAATCCACAGATTCAACCAACTGTATTTAGAAAACTAAAAATAAACGATTGCATCTATACTGAACACAAACATTTTTTCTTGTCCTTATTCCCCAGCATACAGTATAACAATGATTTACATTCTCAGCATTGTAGGTAATCTAGAGATGATTTAAAACACAGGGGGAGAAGGCGCTTGGCCTCTGTGGGTAAGGTGACTGCGTCCCACATCGGAGTGCCTGGGTTCAATTCCCACTTCCTTCCTGCTCCTGACTCCCAGCTTCCTGCCAGTGCAGACCCTGGGAGGTGGTGGGGATGGCTCAAGTAATTGGGTTCCTGCCACCCACATGAGGAACCTGCAGTGAGTTAATGATTCCAGCTTTGGTCTGCAAGTTGTGGGCCTTAGGGAGCTTTCTGTCTCTCTCAAAGAAATAAAGTACACAGGAAGATGGGCTTCAGTTAAATGCAAGTATTTTGCTATCTCCAGGGGCCCTGGAAGCAATCCCCCATGGAGACAGAGGGCTAAGTGTATTCTAGTGCTCACATTGTATTAGGGTTGTGCATACATACACATACATGCACAAAAACATGGGTGCCCGAATCCATACCTATTTCTCTGTATCATTTAGGTATTCTGATGTGTTTAGATACATTAAAGTTTATACTGAAAGCACCAATACCAGCGTAATACTAATGGTTTAACTGTAGCTTCTCCTTTGCATTATCTATAACTCCCTGGAGACCAGGAAAAACAGCTCTCATTGTCTACTACATATTAATTTATCTGTACAACCGAATGCCATTAAGAAATTTCAGAATTGCTAACCGACAGCACTATAAAAAATAGACCTATTAACTAAAGTTCAGTATTTCCTTATAATTGTTTTTCTCATTAGCCTAAAACCAAACAGCCAGTATGTACATTCAAGAATTCTTGGGGTCCCTTCTCCCCATTCCTTTCAGGGGCTGTGTGATGCACTTGAAATACAGTTTGATTCTGTTTCTGTTTATATTCACTTTGGGGTCTTCCACTACCTTGCTGACTCAATATTTTCTATTATCTACTTTGCAGGTAAAACGGTTGATCCATTTTTACAGTGGACCCATCAACCCCGTCATCATTGTGTTTACTCATCTTAGTGTGTTTTAGGAGTGTTGAACAAAGTGCTGAAGAATCAGGATTTGAACTACTTCCTGTACCCCCAACCTGGCCGCTTGCAGTGACTTCCTGAAATACTGCCCTTCTTCACAGGAACTTCTGGGTAATCAAAGCCTTTTAATAACATTGACTGTAGCTGTTTTTAAAGTTAATGTTCCATTTTTAAGTGAAATTTAGGAAATAACAATGACAAAAATAATCAGAGCTGAAGATGCAGTTAAGAAACACCACTGTGAGAGGCTGGACCTGGGGGAGCGGACGGCCTCAGGCTGAGCCATGTCTCATGCCTCACTTTTCCTGGTGAATCCTGGGCCTCAGCAAAGTCTCAACATGGGCAAATTCACAATATCCAAGAACACCATTCCATTAGGAGAAATGATACGAAACTACTTCCCTACTTGGAAGTAACATTCTGGGGCTGCTGCTGTGATGTAGTGGTAAAGCTGCTGCCTGTAGCACCAGCATCCCAAATGGGTACTGGTTCAAGTCCCGGCTGCTCCACTTCCAATCCAGCTCCCTGCTAATACTCCTGGGAAAGCAGCAGAGGATGGCCCAAGTCCTTGGATCCTTGAACCCATGTGGGAAACCCAGATGAAGAGCCTGGTATTTGCGGAGTGAATCAGTGGATGGAAGATTTCTCTGTATCTTGACTTTCAAATGCATAAAATAATCATTAAAAAAAGAAAGTAGCATTTCCCTAGGGCCACTCATTCTACAGCCAATGGTCTCAGCTCTCCTCTGTGGGACAGCCATGTCATTTATTCCTTGAAGTGACCGTGAAGGTCATAGCCTAGCAGAGCATCCTCCACACTCAGATCTAGCCATCAGGGGATCTGATGCACACACACAGAACCAGGTCAAACTCATTGTATTATTTTGGGGGCAGAGTCTAGGATAAAAACAAACAGCAGCAATGTCCTAATATTCAAGCCAGCACACTGCCAACACTTCCCAGGTTGATTCTAATGAGCTTCTCACTGTCTGTTTCTTCATGCCCAACCCCAAGTAGAAATGCATTTCAGCTTTAAGAACACAGAGGTCCAGAAACTCCAGTCTGGCCAGCTGTCCACAAGAAAAAGGAGAAACAAATTATCTCGCCTTAGCTTACAGGACTTTAATCAGCTCACTCTTCCTAATACAGAATGAGAAAATTGTCACCACAACGCACAATGAAACCCTGTTCAGCTCTCCTGCAGCCTTCTGAATCTCCCATTGAAGTAAGGGTGAACAAGGAGATTCCCACCTAATGTCCAGGGAGTAAGAACAAACCTGAGAAAGGCTCGGGTCAAGGCCAAGTGTGCCATCAGTCAGAGATGGCCTCCTTTGCACTGACCCTCCCCCATCCCCATCTTCCTTATCTTGCTTTCTGGCTGGAAATCCCAGATCCTGTGGGCACTGGAGTTCAGATCCAGATCTTCAGGTTTTCCCAGGCAGGGCAGCCTCATAACCTGCTGTTAAGGGCCTCTGGATCTCTGCCCTCCATCATGTGGCCTTCTGATCACAGAAGGCTTTTCTGATTGCAGACTGAGGCTGTGTGCCAAGTGTTCATATTCTTATTTCTCTTTATGAAGCTGGTCACTCTCACACTGCAAGAGTAAGATGTCATGGACCTTTGTGGGGTTGGAGGTCAGTGCAGTAAACCGATTTTTTTCCCATTCATCAGGAATGGCCAAGCGTTCAACGAGAGCTAAGCAAACCTGGCAGATCACCCTCAGCAGCGGTGCATACTCGGAAAGCTGTCCAAAGGGAGCAAGGAGCCCAGTGTTCAGGAGTGACAGTAGGGAATGATAAATATATCATTCTCTGGATGCATGGAGGTTTTCTAAGACATCAATGCACAAGTCTGCTGATATAAACTTAACCATCTGAACTTCTCAGCAAGTGTCCTCTGTAAGAAACATACAGTGGTCCAACACCGTGGCCCTGCCCTGTGGCTGACTGGGACAGGTAATAAATACATGAGCTGAGAGAATGCTTTCTGTTGCCAGTCTTTGTACACATTGCACTCCAGTCACAGCAGCATAGGAAGAAACACCAGAACATGCCAAAAAGACCTCATTTATTCAATCTCAAAAATGCAAGTCCTTTACCGTGAAGCAGCCAAACAATGAGGTCTATTTTATTCATGCCTTAAGTTTCCACTGAACCAATTTAATGTTGACTTAAATGAAAATTCAACGGTCTATTTAAAAAATTGCCAAACTATGGTATGGTATTACAAGCATTTTAAATGACAGCTTTGGAGTATAATTCATGTCCGACATTCACCCTTTTACACATTATTATTCCATGATTTTCAGTATAGTCACAGAGTTGTGCAAGGATCACAATATAGCTTTTGAGTCCCCTCCAAAGAAACTTCATACTCACTGCTAGTTACTCCCAATTTTTCCTCTTCCCCTCCAACCCTTGCCCCCATAATCACTAATTTACTTTCAATCTCTATGGATTTCCTTACATATTCTGGGTATTGCATAAAATGGAATAAAAAATATATAGTCTTTTGTGACTAGCCTCTGTTACCTAGTATGTTTCCAAAGCTTATCCATGTTGTAGCTCATAGCAGTGTGCCACTATTTTTCATTGCTTAGTAATATTCTATTGTATTGATATACCACATTTATTTACCCATTCATCAGCTGATGGGCATTGGATTGCTTTGATTTTATTTTTTAAAGCTGGTGTGAACATCATGTACAAGTTGTTATGTAAATGTATGATTTCAATTTCTGGGAGTACAACTGCTAAATTGTTAAATATATAACTCTACACTAACTTTTTCAAAAGCTGTGACTATTTGCTGAAACACCTATACCATTCCATTCCTGATACAATGTGAGAATAGCCCAGTCCTTGCCAGGCTCTTGTTATTGTCTTTTTTTATTTTTTATTTTTTTTATTTTTTTTTTGACAGGCAGAGTGGACAGTGAGAGAGAGAGAGAGACAGAGAGAAAGGTCTTCCTTTTGCCGTTGGTTCACCCTCCAATGGCCGCCGCGGTAGCGCGCTGCGGCCGGCGCACCGCGCTGATCCGATGGCAGGAGCCAGGTGTTTATCCTGGTCTCCCATGGGGTGCAGGGCCCAAGCACTTGGGCCATCCTCCACTACACTCCCTGGCCACAGCAGAGAGCTGGCCTAGAAGAGGGGCAACCGGGACAGGATCGGTGCCCCGACCGGGACTAGAACCCAGTGTGCCGGCACCGCAAGGCGGAGGATTAGCCTATTGAGCCGCGGCGCCGGCTGTCTTTTTTTATTTTAACTACCCTAGTGCGTATGAGGTGATATCTCCTTGTGGTTTTGATTTACATTTCTCTCTGATGTTCTATTTTAAAACAATCTCTAAAGAGGACCCAGAATAAAAGCCTTCTACTATTTTCAAAGAGCATTTTGGTCACAAAAAAGGAACTATCTAAGGCATTACAATCTTTTGGCAATATAAAATGAAGCAAGGTTGAAAGAGCTGCCTTTGCATTTAAAAGTTAAAAATACTAGTTACAGATCTAAATTGCTTTCTGAAAGCAGATAGGCCATTTCCATCAGAAATTGGGGATATTCCAAGGACTTTCAGGGACCAAATCTGTTTATAGGTTTTTGAGTACAGGCATCATGAAACGTTCAGCCAGATTAGAAACAGACTCTATGCAAGGCATAGTCAGGTCCCCCCCTCCCCCCGAGACTGAGAAAACAATTGTTACATTCAGCTGGAGCCTCAAACCACTCGAGGGTGAACAGCACCAGAACATCCCCTGGGTGATGCTGCACAGCCAGTTGTATGCATTCATTTAGAGACAGCAGCATGGGGAAGTTACAGCAGGGCTGCATGCCACAAATGGAGAGGGTGGTGTGACAATTGGAGGAACTGGAGAGGGGACAGGGGACCAATGCCACAATTCAAAAATTTCTGCCAACACAGACAATGGATGAGTTGAAACTTTGTAGAATTTAAACACATCCAGATGAGCTGGTAGAGAATGGGGTAGGTTCTCAGATGGGCTAGGAGTAGAAGGCTATTACATAAAGCAGCAATTCTGGGACTGGCACTGTGGGTAAAGCTATAGCCTGAGATGCTGGCATCCAAAGTGGGCAACAGTCTGTGTCCCAGCTACTCCACTTTCTATCCATCTCCCCTTCTAATGGCCTGGGAAAAGCAGTGGTGAATGGTCCAGGTGCTTGGGCCCCTGCACCCATGTGGGAGACCTGTCAGAAACTCCTGGCTTTGGCCTGGCCCAAGTGGCCATTTGGGGAGTGAACCAGTGAACAGAAGCTCTGTCTCCCCCTCTCTCTCTAACTCTTTCAGATAAATAAGAGCAACTCACAGAATTCTCAAGCTGTCCCTTTTTGGGATCTCACAGCTGTGGGTAGTGCACCTCACTGTCCCATCCCCACCTCAGCCTAGGGATATATGGAAACATTTGGGGGCTGTTATGTGACTGAAGACTGAATGGGCATTAGGAGGAAACGGTAACAAGGTCATGTGATAAGCAGGATGGTCCCATAGAATCTAAGTAACTGCCTCAGCCAAGAAGTGACAACCTCCCCACACTAACTTAGAAATCAAGATTCATGAATGTTAAGCCATCTGCCTACAGTCCCAGTTAACTATCAGGAGAATCCACATCAGAATTCAACTTCCTGAGTCCCCTGACTGGTGTGCCTCTGCGAGAACCCTGCAATTCTGTCAAGTTCATTATTTTACAAAGACTACATTGTTTTCAGATAATAACCAAGGCTGTTGTTCAGTTTCCAATGTGTTAAGGCTTAGGTAGACATGGCTTCCAACAAAGAACGAACAAGTGAGCGGGAGGATCTGTCAGATGTAAACTGTATTTCATACTTTTCCTAAATAAGGACATTGCTCACAGAAATATCGGGACTGTTAGTGCAACAGCCTGGGCTGCTGGGTCACTGCCATTGAGAAACTGTATGAGACCAATTACGTCTTGTTCTTTTTCTTACTCCAGCTTCTTCCAAGCACTTGCCCTGGCTTTACCTTAGAATAATCTGATTTAATGTTCACTGTCCTCCCTGTGTTAGTCTGAGGCATGTGGAAGTATGGGTCCCTCTCTGTTGGTAAGACAGCTATGTTAGACTTGAGAGATTCCTTTCCAAGGGCTGTCTGTGGCCATGGAACCATATGGGTCTCGTTGATGCTGGGCTACGAGTGTGGGTACAATTCTTTGTTCTAGGAAACACTGCATTGCTAAATATTTTATGTTCTCCTTTTATTGTTCTTAACCTGCTGAATTTTTAGACATCTGTATTATTGTTTCTAAACCAGATGTTTCACCAAATAAAATGAAACTTCTTGATTTGGAGGTTTCTTACTAAAGAACAGAACAGGTTTTCTTGTCTTGCCTAGAGTGTTACCATGGGTTTATCCTGAATTTTATGCCCATGAAACTTCTTCACAGCTAATACCTGTAACAAGTTTAGGCTTGAGAATTATGCCAATTAGCTTGGTCACAATAGAGAAGCCTAACCTCATCCTACATTAACCATGCTAGGTCTGGAATAAAAGCATCTCAATTTTTCCTAGTGGGGCTGGCACTGTGGCATAGAGGGTAAAGCTGCCAGCTGCAGAACTGGCATCCCATATGGCTACCTGTTCAAGATCTGGCTGCTCCGCTTCCAATCAAGCTCTCTGCTATGGCCTAGGAAAGCAGAGGAAGATGCCCAAGTCCTTGGGCTCCTACCCATGTGTGGGGGACCCAGAAGCTCCTGGCTTCAGATCAGCCCAGCTGCAGCCATTGTGGCCATCTGAGGAGTGAACCAGAGGATGGAAGATCTCTTTTTCTCTGCCTCTGCCTTGCTATAACTTTCAAATAAATAAATCTTTAAAAAATCTTTCCTAGGGGCCAGATACTTTCTAAAATATAACATTATCTTGGCTTTATTTACTTGATTTTTTAAATGGAGGGAGGGACAGAGAGAGCAAGCGAGCACTCTCATTTACTAATTCAATCCCTACATGTTAGTATTGGCTGGAATTGGGGTGAGCCAAAACTGGCTCCAGGAACTCAATCCAAGTCTCCCACATGAGTGGCAGGGACCCAACTACTGGACGGATCATTTACTGCCTCCCAGGGCCAGCACTGGCAGGAAGACTGAAGCGGGGAGTGAGAGCTGGGAATCTAACCCACACATTCTGATATGGGATGTGGGGTCTTAACTGCTAGGCTGAATGCCTTGGCTTTACTTTTATCTGTGAACAATAATGGCACTGCAACTCACACCCTCTGCATAAGCCAGACTTTTAGGGTAAAATCTTTTTTTATAAAGATTAATTCTATTTATTTCAAAGACAGAGTTACAGAGAAAGAGGTAGAAACAGAGAGAGGTCCTCCGTCCGCTCGTTCACTCCCCAGCTGGCAGCAATGGCCAGAGCTGCACCGATCCAAAGCCAGGAGCCAGGAGCTTCCTTTGGGTCTCTCATGAGGGCCCAGGGGCTCAAGGACTTGGGCCATCTTCTACTGGTATCCCAGGTCATATACAGAGAGCTGGATCAGAAGAGGAGCAGCCGGAACTAGAATCAGCACCCATATGGGATGCCAGCGCTTCAGGCCAGGGCTTAAACCTGCTGTGCCACAGTGCCAGCCCCAGGGTAAAATCTTTAAATTGACTAAGGGATGGATATGTCTGCCCTGATGACAAAACAGGGAAAGTCTCATTTATGTAGTCTGAAACCACAAAGGAACCAGGAGGAGATGGTATTGCCTGATCAGCCCTCTTCTGTATATTGGCAGGGGTACTGAAAAAACTAGTTGTCTAGGAGTGCGTCACCCATTGTTAATTAGGAAGCCACTCTAAAAGCTCTGGAAAATTATAATTACAAAATAAACATAGGTGGTGCAAAAGAGTTTTTAAGTCCATGCACAGCTTTTCCATATGATCCATTTTCTATGAACTATTTGAAGCGCCCTCAAATAGTGGTGATTATGAAATAGGCACAGCAACTGAGCCACCGATTTGGCAGAAGCTCCCCCACATGAGAGTCTTACACTGCGGGAATTAGGAATGTGGATTTGTTGTACCTGAGTGAGTATGAACAAAGGAGCTCTACACATTGATAAAATTTGATGGTCCTTTATTTGCCAGCGGTGGAGAGTGGGCTCATGCCCTAAAGAACTCTTGACCCTGAAGCCTAAAGCAACAGGGTTTATAAAGGAAAAAGCCACAAAATCAGGAGGGGAATTCATGGTTGCTAGGAACAGGGGGGAATATATGGTTACCGGGGTCAAGCTGACCTAAAACCTATGCAAAACTAGTATCAATTATAATCATGACAATACCAGTTACAATCTTATAATCCTGACATTAATCCAGGTAGTGGTTTTAATTATATGTATGTAGGACATAGACAAATTACATTTTTTTTCATTAACCCAGGTGCAACCTTTCTACTTTTAAGCTTTAACAATTATGCTAGGGGGTTTCTATGCTCTGCCAAGCATGATGCAGTGGACTGCTATTGTTCTACTGTTTTAGATCATAGATTCAGACCAGAGTCTCACAGTGGTCGGGGGGTGCTTTCCCAGAGTAGAGTCTTAAGTGCTCCAAAATGGAGTGCCTACTGTCAAGGTGCTACTTCAGATTCACAACCTAAATGCCCATCAACAGTAGACTGGATAAAGAAATTATGGGACATGTACTCTATAGAATACTATACAGCAGTAAAAAAAATGAAATCCAGTCATTTACAACAAAATGGAGGAATCTGGAACACATCATGCTGAGTGCAATAAGTCAATCCCAAAGGGACAAATATCATATGTTCTCCCTGATCGGTGACAACTAACCAAGCACCAAAAAGGAAACTTGTTGAAGTGAAATGGACACTATGAGAAACAGTGACTTGATCAGCCCTTGTCCTAACTGTTGGTAAACAACTTAATACTTTATCCCTTTTGGTATTTTTTTTTTGTCCTACTTAATACTATTGGTTGAACTCTGTAATTAACACACAGTTATTCTTAGGTGTTTAAATTTAAGTGAAAAGTGACATCTGTTAAATATAAGAGTGGGAATAAGAGAGGGAGGAGATGTACAATTTGGGAAATGCTCAATCGGACTTGCCCCAAACAGTAGAGTTAGAAATGCACCAGGGGATTCCAATTCAATCCCATCAAGGTGCCATGTACCAATACCATCTCAGTAGTCCAACTGATCAATTTCAGTTCACAATTGATCACAATGATAGGTCTAGCAGTGAAAGAGATCACATAAATAAGACTAGTGTCTTCTAATACTATTTGATAGAATTAAGAAGGAGAGAACAATCCAACATACACAGCAGACTCATAGAATGGCAGATGCCCTAAACAGCACTCTGGCCTCAGAATTAGCCCTTAAGGCATTTGGATCTGGCTGAAGAGCCAATGAGAGTATTTTAGGCATGGAAAGCCAAGACACTCTGGCAAAAAAAAAAAAAAAACCCACAAAACTAAATGAAAGATCTCTGTGAGTGAGATGCCAATGGAAAGAGGAGAGAACTTCCACTTTGACTATGACCTCATTTAAATAAGATCAGAGTCGGTGAACTCAAAGGGCTTCCATAGCCTTGGCAACTCATGACAAGAGCCTAAGGTGATTACTGATGCCATAAACAAGAGTGTCAGTTTGCTAAGTCAACAACAGGAGTCACTGTGCACTTACTCCCCATGTAGGATCTCTGTCCTTAATGTGTTGTACAATGTGAATTAATGCTATAACTAGTACTCAAACAGTATTTTACACTTTTTGTTTCTGTGTGGGTGCAAACTGTTGAAATATTTATTAATTTATACTAAATTGATCTTCCGTATATAAAGATAACTGAAAATGAATCTTGTTGTGAATGGAATGGGAGAGGGAGTGGGAGATGGGAGGGTTGAGGATGGGAGGGAAGTTATGGGGGAGGAGCCATTGTAATCCATAAGCTGTACTTTGGAAATTTATATTTATTAAACAAAAGTTAAAAAAAAGGAATGTGGATTCAAACACCTCCCCAGCTGACCGTGAGAATGTTGTCTGTGCCTCAGTTTCCTTCAGCCATAAACTGGGAGTAAAAATGGCCCCTAGCTAATGGGGCTGACTGTAGGACTAAATGCATGGTCAGATGCATCCCACCTGGCACACCATACACATTAACCCATGTGGCCAGTGCTTGTCACCCACAAATCATTCCTCCAGATGGAAGCTGCGAGGCTTTCTTCTCCCTGTGCCATTTGGGAGAGGTATTTCTCAGTTGTCTAACAGAAGGTTGACTCCTTTCTGCTCTGAGAGCACCCTGCTGGAAAGAGGCAGCCAATACCCACACAGTTCTCCAGCCTGGTGCTGTGTACTTTCAGTGTGTTCAGGGGACATTCTGATACCACGTGGATCGTGGATCAGTCTCTCACAGCAGCTGAGGTGTGTCCTGCCTCTCAGCAGCCCTCCCTCTAAGTAGCCCCTGGGCTTGAGCAGTAGCTGCAGGGACGTCATAGGAGAACCAGGCAAATGTGCTTTGGAGGTGTTGGGGGAGGAGAGGGGTCTCCATCTGATCTGATCATCCATGCCAGGCAAATAGCTTTTCACCACAGCACACTTACTGTGTGTGAGTCAGTCAGTGCCATGCTCACAACCAGGCCTTAGGAGAAGCTGTAAACTCCAATTCCAACATGTCAGCAGAATCAACGTTATAGCAACATTTATTTTCAAAAGGGTTGAGAGGGCAGGATGACTTGAACTTCTGCCACTATCGTGAAAGGGATAATGGAAAGACCTGGGCTCTGACCATGATGGGAAGCGGTGGACAGCTGAGCCAAAGACAGTCAGTGCTCCATTCAAGCAGTATTTTACAGAGACCTGGAAATAGACGTTACAGAGACAGAAATGCAGGGCAGAGTGCAGATGGTGCTGCCTTCCTCAGGAATCCTTACACTGACATCTCACCGGGAAGACTTTGAAGCTGACAGGGGTCAACTGCCCAAGCACTGACAAAGCGGTTTTGGAGCGCTCTAAACAAATCCTGACTGCCTGCCACCTCCCCCTCCTCCTGCAGCTCATGGCTAGGACAATGCACAGGTCCAGGGGCATCATCCACTCCTCTCTGCTTGCATGGATGCCTTTCACTCCTGCTACCTCTGCTCGAACGAATGGCACCAGCAATGAAGCTTAACAGAAAGTAGACTCTAGGCAATCACGTTCAAGTTAGTGAGGCTTCCGACTTTGAGAAGGTCTTAGGGTGGTGATATGGGGCAAAGCTATAAATAGACTTTCAGTAGTCTACATCTGCTTAGCATTGGCCAGAGCAACGGGTCAGCAGACTCCCACATTTTGATGGCTGACTTCACTTATTTGGGAAAATAACAATGAGGAGATGTCTCCATCAAGTTCCTCCTTGGACTTGACCAAGACTTTAAGGCTGTCATATCAACAATTTCAGAGATTAGTAACAGCCTGAAGCCACAGAGTGTAACTCCTGTCAGTGTGAACATGTAAGTCATTTCTAGATTGTGTGGGTCATCTCTGTAAAGCTCACATCACAGGTTTAAATCAGTGAGCTTGGAACCCAGGGAAACAACAATAAAGCCCATGATAAAAGAATCAAGACCTTGTCCTTAGCCAGTCTAGACAATCGAACCAGGTCAGCTTAAATGATTTATGCCTTTAATCATGTCACATTCCTGACAGACAAGCAAGGGCATTTATGCGTGAATTCATCATCATCAATTACAACTGAAAATGTAGCTTAAATCTCATTTCCTAATTATAATTAAAACCATTTTCATTCATAAATGCAGAATAGGACAACTTGTGTAAAGTCAAAATCAAGGATTGACCTGGGAAGGGTACACCTGGAAATACTCATCTCAGAGCCAATTAGATGACAGAAGGTGACTTCTCCAGGAAAAAACAATACAAAATTAAATACTAATTTTCTAAATACTCAAAAGGAGATGGACCTGCTTTTTCATCTACCTACACACATTGTGCAAATACCAGGCCACAGACATGCATTATGGAAGTGCTTTATAAACTCCAAGACATGCTAAAACCCTGTGCAACATACAAGTCTCAGAATCACACCCACCTAGGGAGTCTGTGTCCATGGGGGAAAGCATCTGAGGAATACAGGACACCTGTAAGGCAGGCAGACTGAGAGAATGCCCGGAACAGGCTCTTCTCTGACCCCCACCCTCAGTGTTCCTTGGGTCACTTGAGGACTCATTTTAACCTTCTGCAGGTGCTTTAAGCATCACTCTGCTAAGTTTACATCGAGATTTTATTAGTGGCTGGTGTAGTAGAATGTGGGGGAGGGGAGGGAGAGAAAAACAGTGTTGACATAAACAAACTCTACAACTGAAACAAGACAGTTGCCTGAACTTTCCACAAATGAAAAGACTTCCATTTAAAGTTTAGACACAGACCACAATAAGCCTCTGACTATATTTTTAGAGCCCTGTTTCTGCTCTCCATTTTTCAGCAGTGAACTGCCCAACACAACCAACCTTGGGTAATGCTAATGAAGTGAAATACCAAGAAGAAGCAAAAAAACATCTACACTCTACTTATTGACTGTTAAGCCAAGAACACTGGATAATGAAAATCCCTAGAAAGAAAAGGCTATATACTCCATTTTACATATTAAAATATTTTTATAAGCCAATGGATTCTAACTCCAACTTTACTAAGGATAAACATGAATTCCACCAAACAATAATCAATTTGTATTGGTGGCCAGGGTCATTTCTAACTTCATTATAGGGAATCTGATGAATTCAGCTACAATACAGAAATGAGAAAAGAGGGTAGAATTTGCTCCTTAAACCTATTTTTATGAAAACCTCTACGAAGTCAGGAATCTCACTGTTTGCTAAAAAATAAAACAGTTCAGAGAGAATGGATTTGTGTGTGGCAGAGGGAGGTCTTTGCCTGAAAAAGACACCCAGGACCACCAAGGTGGTGGTGAGAAAAGGAGGTGCAGCAGGTTGGAGAACACTGCAAGCTCCAAGGAGGGGCGCAGGAAGTGCCTCAGCATTAATTGTAAGTGGATGTTCAGAAACTCTCTGAACCCAGTGAATGCTGGGATTCTTAGAGAAGTTAATTTAAAGCCAGTTTGTAAGAAAGGGCACCTCCAGAGGCCTGGTGTTGTGGCGTAGTGGGTTAAGCAGCTGCCTGGGAGACTGGCTCAAATCCTGGCTGCTCTATTTCTGATCCAGCTCCCTGCTAATGCACCTGGGAAAGCAGGTAATGACCCAAATGCTTGGGTCCCTGCACCCATGTGGGAGACCCATAAGAAACTCCTGGCTTCTGCCTGGCCCAGCCCTGGCCACTGCAGCTATTTGGGGAGTGAACCAGTGTCTGTCTGTCTTTTAATAATAAAAATAATCCTTTCTGTTTTTTCTTTTTTTTTTAAAGATTTTATTTATTTATTTGAGAGGGAGAGACTGAGAGAGAAAGGTCTTCCCTCCATTGGTTCACTCCCCAGATGACCACAATGGCTGGAGTTACATCAATCCGAAGCCAGGAGCCAGATACTTCTTCCTGGTCTCCCATGTGGGTGCAGGGGCCCAAGCACTTGGGCCATCCTCCAATGCCTTCCCAGGCCACAGCAGAAAGCTAGATGGGAAGAGGAGCAGCTGGGACTAGAACTGGCACTCATACAGGAAGCCAGTGCCACAGGCGGAGTATTAACCAAGTGAGCCATGGCACCAGCCCCTAATCTTTTCTGTTTTAAAAGGGGACTTTAGTAATAAGAAACAATGTGTTGTGAATGACATCATCACCCTTAGTCATCAGCATTTTCACCACTCATTGAGTGCCAGTGGCTTTAAAAAAAATACCCATCTCTTGGCCAGCGCCGTGGCTCAGTAGGTTAATCCTCCGCTTTGCGGCGCCGACACACCAGGTTCTAGTCCCAGTCGGGGCAACGATCCTGTCCCGGTTGCCCCTCTTCCAGGCCAGCTCTCTGCTGTGGCCAGGAGTGCAGTGGAGGATGGCCCAAGTTCTTGGGCCCTGCACCCATGGGAGACCAGGAGAAGCACCTGGCTCCTGGCTTCAGATCTGCGTGATGTGCCAGCTGCAGCAGCCATTGGAGGGTGAACCAATGGTAAAAAGGAAGACCTTTCTCTCTGTCTCCCTCTACTGTCCACTCTGCCTGTCCAAAAAAAAAAAAATACCCATCTCACTTGCATTGGTCTTCTTACACTTTTTTTTTTTTTTTGACAGGCAGAGTGGATAGTGAGACAGAGAGAAAGGTCTTCCTTTTTACCGTTGGTTCACCCTACAATGGCTGCTGCAGCTGGCGCATCACACAGATCTGAAGCCAGGAGCCAGCTGCTTTTCCTGGTCTCCCGTGTGGGTACAGGGCCCAAGGACTTAGGCCATCCTGCACTGCCTTCCCAGGCCATAGCAGAGAGCTGGCCTGGAAGAGGGGCAACCGGGACAGAATCCGGTGCCCCGACCAGACTAGAACCCAGTGTGCCGGCACCGCAAGGTGGAGGATTAGCCTTTTAAGCCATGGCGCTGGCCATCTTCTTACCCTTTAAGGTAGTTTATCAGCAGTGGCAACATAAGACTGGGAAGAAAATGGAAGCTTCAAGAAGAACTTTACATCAGGAAGTGGCAGAACCTGGCTTCCAATCAGGTCAGCCTGATTCCCACACTTCAGACCTGGCCATCCCGGCTCTCCTCTCATCTTCCATAGCAAGGCTGCCTGCCCATTTCTCAGGGGTGTCCCTATGACCTGTAACCTGGAAACATCTGGTCTGCAAAGTTGGGTTCTGGGGGGCATCATTATATTTCTGCTTCCTAGTGTTGAAAGTGCATGTAGAAAAAATGCTTTTCCACTGGGCTTTTTTAAAAATTTCTCATTTGTTAGAAGAATATTTGAGTGCATGATGTGAACTCCTTTCAATTTGAACTTCTCATATTCCACACTATGTTTCAGAACATATTCTTTCTCAGTGTATTTAATCATTCATTCACTTTTAACTGATGTCTTGCGTATCACATAAGTAAAGAAGTGGATTAAAGGATTGAAAATACCGGACCATAGGTCACCTGTTTACCTTAGGAATTTTCCACACTAACTATTTTTCTAGGGTTTATTACCTTGATCTTTTAAAGCACTAACCTTAAAAATCAACTTGCTCCACAATGGCCTGGAAAGAAAAATGTTAAATCTTTTTCAAGATTTACAGGCATCACCTTATTTCTTCAAAATGTCCTCTACTGGGGCCAGCATTTTGGAGCTGCAGGTTCAGCTGCTGTGTGCAATGTTGGCTTCCCATTCAGGCCCAGTCTGAGTCTGGAGCTGCTCTGCTTTTGATCCAGCTCTCTGATAATGTACCTGGGAAAGCTGCAAAGATGGCCCAAGTGCTTGGGCCATGCCAATAATGTGCAAGATTCAGATGTATTCTTGGCTCCTGGTTTCAGCCTGACCCAACCCAGGCCATTTGAAAGTGAACCAGCAGATGGAAACCTCTCTCTCTCTCCTCTGTTACTCTGCCTTTCACATAAATAAAATATAACATTAAATTTTTACAAGAGAAATTCCACTGCTAAAATTTTACTTTCTGGTCTTTCTTACTAGCTTTTTGAGACAGGTATCATAGATTTTCAGATTCAATTAATTTAATCATGCTCACCAGAATTCAGTTTTATTTTTCCCTCTATTTCTGAATGTATTGGGCATTAGATGTATTTTTTCCTTGTTCTTATTTTACATATAGAAAATCTGAGTATCTGTGATTCTATGATTAAAACTTTGAAATGAATCCCTGTAATTATATTAATTGTAATTAATTTGTAATGTATATACTTGTAATAAAAATGCAATAATTGACAAATGTCATGTCAAAACAACTTATTCTACTTTGAAGGGGTTATGCCCCAGTCACTGCCTAAGGTTCCTTTTAAAAACAAAACAAAACAAAACAAAAAAAAAAAACAACTCATTTTTATTTCCAATGAGGGATTGTAGTGGTGAACATAGACATCTCTCATACATTGATTCACTTCCCAAATGCATGCAAGAGTCAAGAGCCCAGAATGCAATCTTTGTTATCCATGGGGAACCCAAGTACTTGCACCATCACCTGCTGCCTTCCTAGTACACAATAATTGGAAAGAGAGCTGGGAGTCGAACACAGGCACTTCAGTCTTGGATATAGGCATTTAACTATCATCTTTTTTTAAAAGATTTATTTATTTACTTTGAAAGTAAAAGTTGCAGAGAGATCTTCTATTCACTGGTTCACTTTCCAGGTGGCTTTAACAGCCAGCACTGGGCCAATCCAATGCCAGGAGCTCCATCTGTGTCTCCCATTTGGGTGCAGGGGACAAAATACTTAGGCCATCTTCTGCTGCTTTCCCCAGGCTGTGAGCAAGGAGCTGGATTTTCTTTTTTTGACAGGCAGAGTGGACAGTGAGAGAGAGAGACAGGGAGAAAGGTCTTCCTTTTCCATTGGTTCACCCCCAAAATGGCTGCTGTGGCCAGCATACCACTCATCCAAAGCCAGGAGCCAGGTGTTTCTCCTGGTCTCCCATGTGGGTACAGGGCCCAAGGACTTGAGCCATTCTCCACTGTACTCCTGGGCCACAGCAGAGAGCTAGACTGGAAGAGGAGCAACCGGGACAGAATCTGGCGCCTCAACCAGGACTAGAACCTGGTGTGCAGGCATCACAGGCAGAGGATTAGCATATTGAGCCATGCACCGGCCGGGAGCTGGATCTTAAGTGGAGCAGCTGGGTCTCAAATTGGCACCCATGTGGAGATGCTAGTGATGCCACAATGCTGGCTCCTCTTAACTGCATCTTAATTGCTGTTTGAGACACCTGACCATTCCTCAGGTTTTAAAATGTTATCACACATTTTAATCACAGAGTATGTGAGTGGCTTTGAGAGTGAAGAATCTCATTCTAACACTGGCTTGGCATCTTAGAGAAAGATGTCCCAGCAAATCACTTCTTTTTTTTTCATTTCTTGATCTACAAACAATAATTAAATTTTTGATTTACATTTACAACACAGGTAAAATTACTTGTCTTGGTATTTTCCTGAAATATCTGAAGAACCACAGAGAAAAGGCGGAATCAAATGAGAATATTATTTTTAAAAACTAGTACAAAAAACTTTAAACAAGTAGATCCTTCCCCCTTCCAAAAAAAAAAAAAAGCCATAATGGAAATTCTGAGAGCAATTTCACATGACCATGTAGAATCCGATGCACTGTTTTATCTAGAGAACTGTGCATGCCAGAACTGTCCACACCCTTGTCACTGAAATACATATCAGTGTGTGTGGGAAACTACAGTTCTTCCTGCCCCTTCCCCCAGGGAAAGGATGATTCTCACTATTTGGCTACATTTTCTTCTTCAAACTTCCTTAGGATCCCTTGGGCCAGTGTTGCATTTTCCAGTTTGCTGTTTGTCCAGTGCTCAGGAAACACAACCCACTCTTCAGACACTTGATTACTGGGTATTCAAAGCAACTTGTAAATTAAGTGCTACACCATCTAGGAAAGTATCTTTAATTTCATCTATTTATTTTCACTTTATTTGAAAGCCAGAAAAACATCTTCCATCTACTGGTTCACTCCCCAAATGCTTACAACAGCCAGGGCTTGGGGAGACCAAACGCAACAGCCTGGACACCATCTGGGTCTCCCACCTGACTGGCAGGGAGCCAAGTGCTGCCTCCCAGAGTCTACATCAACAGAAGATGCATGGAACCAGGCACACCCATAGGAGATGTGGGCTTCCTGAGAGGAGGCTTAGCCACTGCACCGCAAGCTTGCTCTCTCCCATTGCCCACTCCTCACATGGTGCTTTAAAAATCGAAAACTGCAGTGCTATTAAAAAAGATAGCAAAGCACAGAAAAAAATACTGAACAGATCCAAAAACTAAACACACATTGCACACTTGCTAACAATGCCTTTGTTTTCCATGGTATTTGGGTGGTGAGTCACTTTTGATGGCTTATTTATTGAGAGGAGCCCATTTCACATTTCTTTGGGGGGGGTTTGACGGGATTGGGCTGTGTGTCAAGCCCGGAAGTCTGGCGGCTCTGGACTGGCGCAGGCCTTGCCCCTGAACCAGTGACATCAAATGGCTGTCTTAAACCTCTGCAAGTCAAGAGCATGCAGCAATAAACAGACATAACAGATAAACAGCACTTCAGGCTCATGAGTTCATCTGGCAGTCTTGTGGATTTCCCATCCAAAAGTCCCAGCTGGGCTCTTACTAACTGGGCTGCTCCAGCCACTTTGAGCAACAGACCAAGAGAAACTTAGGGAAAATTTTTAAAAACTGCTAAGAAACATATCAACATGGTGCCGTGTAGGGATACACCATCTGGATACATGTATTTGCGAAAAATTATGTTTGGTGGAAATAATTCACCTAATTCACAAGCCATGCAAATACTGAGATCCAAATTCCTAACTCACACAAGCTGTCAGGAAAATGTGTGTTACAGGAAACAGAAACTGTTTTCCAGGCATCTGTCTAAGCAAAGCCAAAATATGCCTGTCTGGACTGTTCTGGGATACCTCTGTCCTGAAGAGTTTGTATTGGTACGTGATGATTGCAATCTTTTGGCTAAGAGAGCATAGTTTCTCTTATCTGCAGGAGTTCTTGCTTTGCTCATTTCCCATTAACATCCCTAGTCCACAGATGAGGAGCCCAGCACAGAATAGCCAAGCAATGCCCAACTGTTTAGAATCTTGGTCATTTAACAGAACTGAAATCATACCCAAAGCTGGAATCACTGTGGTGTACAGAACTGTTTCTTCTGAATGGTAGAAATTTAAGGAGACTTTAGAAATCAAGTTTAAATCAAGTTTTCTTGATTATATCACTTTAATACTCTCAAGTAATTTCTACAAAAGTTTCTTCAAAAGTATTAAAGATTTTCCTCAAAAGCCTCTTTATTGCAAAGCTCTACTGAATCAATACATTTATTCAATAATCAAGAAATAACTTGGGACCAGCAAGTGATGTAGTGGGTAAAGCCACCATCTGCAAAGCCAGCATACCATATGGGCGCTGCTTCAAGTCCCAGCTGCTCCACTTCCAATCCAGCTCCCTGCTGTGGCCTGGGAAAGAAGTAGAAGATGGTTCAAGTCCTTGGGTTCCTGCAACAACATGGGAGACCCAGAAGAAGCTCCTGGCTCCTGGCTGCAATCATTGCTGCTCTGGCCATTGTGGCCATCTGGAGAGTGAACCAGTAGATGGAAAAGTTACCTCTCTGTGCTTCTCTGTAACTCTGCCTTTCTTTTTTTTTATAGTTTTTTTTTTTAACTTTTTTTAATGAATATAAATTTCCAGTGTACAGCTTATGGATTACAATGGCTTCCCCCTCCCATAACTTCCCTCCCACCTGCAACCCTCCCCTCTCCCGCTCCCTTTCCCCTTCCATTTACATCAAGATTCATTTCCAATTCTATTTATATACAGAAGATCAATTTAGTATAAAGATTTCAACAGTTTGCACCCACATAGAAACACAAAGTGAAACATACTGTTTGAGTACTAGTTATAGCATTAAATCACAATGTACAGCACATTAAGGACAGAGATCCCACATGAGGAGCAAGTGCACAGTGGCTCCTGTTGTTGACCCAACAAATTGACACTCTAGTTTATGGCGCCAATAACCATCCTAGGCTGTCGTCAGGAGTTGCCAAGGCTATGGAAGCCTTCCAAGTTTGCCAACTCTGATCATATATAGACAAGGTCATAAATGGCAGAGTGAGGATAGTAACCAATGATCCTAAGAGTGGCATTTACCAGGTTTGAACAATTATACAGCATTAAGTGGGGAAGAGGACCATCAGTTCACACAGGTTGGGAGTAGAGCCATTGGTGGTAGAGTAGAGGTTATGATTACAAAGGAATGAGGCCCAAGTGCACTAGACAGGGCCTAGAACAAAGGACAGAGTCATTATTAGAGGAGCTAAGAAAGGTGCTGTCTAAGCTACAAGTAATTTTTCTGATTGAGAGGCAAATAGAACCTGATAGAAGGGGCTTGATAATAATCTGGTGGGCTTTAGGCCTTGTAAATTCAGAGGCCCAGACCTATCTATCTCTTCACATGGGGTATATCCTAAGGGAGGTGTGAACCTCCTAGGGGAAAGCACTCTGTTGACTTTCATTACTTGGCTGGCCTGGGAGGAGAGCTGGCCAGGTAAAGGTAGGGGGCATCTCGAACAAGAAATTTACAGTTCTGCCTGCAATGTTGCTGACCCTACTTGACCATCCCCTCAGCTGCAGTGGTCACTTTGGAAGTTGGGCTGAGTGAAGGGCTTTTCAGCTTAGAGCCAATAAGATCTGTGGCTCTGACCTGGGCATCCTTCGAATCCAGGGCAGGTCCATTTCCAGTGATCCAACTCTTGGCAGAGCTGCCAGGGCTCTTCACAAGCTGACTTCTGCTGAAGCCCAGGCTTACCACATTGAAAGCCACTGCAGTGGACTGGCCTGTTGGGTCTCCTTGAGGGCAGATCACTGCACAGATCAGCCATTAATAGGCCTGCCACCCATTGCTTCTGATGCCGAGCTTTCTTTTCCTCCTGGTTTGTGTTAAAGCAGACCAGACGATGCAAGTCAAGGGAGTGCCCAAGTCCCATCTCTAATCTTCGGTGGCCTGAACTACAAGTCTATAGTCACAGGCATGTTCTGTAGTAGTTTTTCTAAGGTAGACAATGCCCATGAGGAAAATTATATTCTCACTTTAAAACTTTCTTTCCCTTTGGTCTGAAAGGGAGGTTTTTTCTACTTACTGTATACTTCGCTGATGGCAAAGTGAATCTAGCTATGAGATTATTATTTAAGTTCTTATTTTGGCTATGCTATTACAGAAAAATGTTAGCCATCTCTTTTATAAGGTCTAAAGATTAAATTGTGCATCCTACAGATTCCTTCATAATAGAATTAGTTTCCTACCTTGAAGAGAATAGAGAAATGAAAGAACAAAACCTCTTGTTGGTTGATGAGTTTATAATTTTAAACATGGCAACTTAAAGTCTTTTGTCATCCACAGTTATATATGATCTGCTGCTCATAAAACTAAAGCGTTGTTGGTTCTGTGTTTAGCTGTCCTCCTATAGGTTCCTATGGACTTTTTCCAGCCACTTTTATTGTATTCAGTACTTTGGGATGGCTCTGTAAACAGATGAAGCCAATAATGTATTAACAATACCAACTGAGAGGAAATATGGTTAACTGAGGTTACTAAAAAGAAAAAGCAATTCAAATCAATTGGCAATCTACAAAAAGAGTTAAAGATTTTAAAAGCTATTATTAAAATTGCTATATTGGTCTATTATGCTATATTATATGTGTGTACATATTGTATGTCCACATGGGGAAATTTTATTAAGAGTTTTATTTTAAATGGCTTATAGATAAGATTGTCCATAAATTTAAACTGCTAAAATCAGTCAAAGATACATTTTAATCTGTGGGACCTGAATCTGTGTATCATATGTTTTAAACTTGTTGGTAGAAAGAAACTAAAAACATTTTAGATGGTTGTGCTTAAGTTTACTGGCTAAACAAACTACACCATGCTAGATATTTAAGAGGTGTTTTCAAATACATGATTCTTAAAATTTATAGAAGGCATTGGACCTTCTGGTAAATGTTTTCTTAAGTTGTTATCTAATGGTTGAAACGGTTTGCTAAGTATTCATGTGATATTGCTATTGTCAGCAAGCGATCTAGGACTTGCTCCCTCATTTCTCTATTCTAAGCCCAACTTGTTCTTTCATTTCTCTATTCTCTTCAAGGTAACTCTGCCTTTCTAAGGAATAAATAATTTTTGAAGTAGTAACTTAATACTACACATATTCTCAGCTCCTCTTAATTTTTCCATTGATTATGAAGCTTCCTTCAATTGCAAATCTCAAGGAAATTTGTCTTCCTCTTCTTCAAAACAAAAGTGTTTTCATTTCTTCATTCCAAACTCTAGATCTTCAGAAAATACCTTTCCTTCATGACTTACTAAATTATCTTGCCAACGGTTAGGTTTTTTCCCTCTTCCTTCTGTTATTTATTAACAGGTAAAACAAACTGTTTAAAAGTAACAAAGTCCTGGCCAATGTCGCGGCTCAATAGGCTAATCCTCCACCTTGTGGTGCAGGCACACCAGGTTCTAGTCCCGGTTGGGGTGTCGTATTCAGTCCTGGTTACCCCTCTTCCAGGCCAGCTCTCTGCTATGGCCTGGGAGTGCAGTGGAGGATGGCCCAAGTTCTTGGGCACCACACCTGCATGGGAGACCAGGAGAAACACCTGGCTCCTGGCTTCAGATCAGCGTGATGCACCAGCCACAGCGCACCGGCCACAGCGGCCACTGGAGGGTGAACCAACGGCAAAAAGGAAGACCTTTCTCTCTGTCTCTCTCTCTCTCACTATCCACTCTGCTTGTCAAAAAAAAAAAAAAAAAGGTAACAAAGTCCCATTAATCTGAAGAGCATCAAAGGAAAGAAATGTTACTAATCCCTGTTAAAAGAAACATTTTAATACTTAAGGAACTCAGATCTACCACGGAAAGCAGGCAAGAGCTTTCACCAGGGACAGGCCTTGGCTTGAAGTTGCTGCTTATGTTGCCCCTATCCTAAATGAGGGCTCCAGTTCACAAATCCACTGCTGTGCCTCCATTCCAGCTCCCTGCTAAAGCACCTGGGCAGGCAGGTGAAGATGGCCCAAGTCCCTGAGCCCTTGCCACTCATGAGGGAGACCGAGATGGAGTTTTGAGCTCCTGCTACAACCTGGCCCAGGCCTTTGAGGCCACGTGGGGAGTGAACCAGCTGATGAAAGATCTTTAACTTTGCCTTTCAAATTAAATAAATATTAAAAACTAAATAAAGAAGGCTTTACCACACTGAGTAGGATGGTTATAATTTAAAGAACAGAAAATTCCAAGTATTGGTAATAAAAGCAAAAAGGCAGCAACAACCCAAGCATCTGTCAACAGCTAAACAAAATGTGTGTGTCCATACAATGGGATACGATCCAGCCACAGAAAGAAACTACTTTTCTGATAATGCCACAGTGTGAATGAACCTCAAAAGCATTATGCTAAGGAAAAGAAGTCAGAGAAGGACAAAAATACCAACATTTAGGATAGGCAGGCTGGCGCTGCAGCTCAATAGGCTAATCCTCCACCTGCAGCTCCAGCACACCGGCACACCAGGTTCTAGTCCCAGTCGGGGCACCAGATTCTGTTCCACTTGTCCCTCTTCCAGTTCAGCTCTCTGCTGTGGCCCAGGAGTGCAGTGCAGGATGGCCCAAGTGCTTGGGCCCTGCACCTGCATGGGAGACCAGGAGAAGCACCTGGCTCCTGGCTTCGGATCAGCTCGGAGCATGGGCTGCAGCGCAGCAGCCCTGGAGGGTGAACCAACAGCAAAGGAAGACCTTTCTCCCTGTCTCTCTCTCTCACTGTCTACTCTGACTGCCAAAATAAAAGGATAGGCAAGTTCACAGCGACAAAAATGTGGACTGTAAGTTAGCAGGGGTGGTATTGCTTAATGGTTCCAGATTGTCTGCTTGGGGTAACAAAAAGGTTTGGAAATAGTGGCAAGAGTTGCATAACATGGTGAATACAATCACTGCCAGTGACTTCACATGGCAAAGCTGCTAAGAATCACAAAATGTTTGCATGTATTTTACCACAATTTTAAAAATCAACAATATATATAACCAAAACCTTCTGAACTTAACACACTTGAAATGAGTGAGCTGCATGGTGTGTGAATTATATCTATCAATAAAGCTTTTAAAAAACATTGAATTTGGGAGTGTGCTAGCAATTAAAGATGACAGATCAAGGAGAGTAAGTGCAGGGTAGAGCAAACTACTTGCAGGACTCTAAGCAATGCCTGCTCACTCTGTAGTAACACACAACAGCTTGGTAATATCACACTTCTCTAGTTCTGAGATAACTTACAGTAGGGTCTAAGATAAACTCTAGCCCAACAACAATTATTTAAATGCAGGGAGGAGGGTTATCAAATGAATGGCATAAAGCCTTTTAAGGGACTTTGTAAACAACATCCAGGCACTGCAGTTCTGAAATATAAACTATAGATCCTCCTCACGCATTGAAACACAATTTCTTCTGGGCAACCGTGGCAATGTTGGGGTCCTCACCACTGCTGGGAACAGCCCATACTGGCTTTCTCCACATCTGCTCAGAGTCTGTACCCACTCTGCTTCCTGTCTTCTTAATGCAGTAAAACTTAAAATTTTTAAGTTAAATATTCTGCTTTTACTAAGCCAGCCAACTCCAAATCTTGCTGCATTTGATTCACCTTCCAAAAGCATCAAGCAAATTGAAAATGTGCAGGGTGACCTTATAACTTTCAGTTCCTCCTTCTGCCAGCATGGAAATTACAGGACTGGCAAAACAAATACAGGCAAGTGAAGGGTGAGAGACAGGTCAGATATTTTGCTGTCAGGCTAAAGAATGGAGGCAGTTTCTAATCATGTGGATGCATGGCACCACAGATAACCTGAAGGAAAGTCTGGGTTCAGATTATTCTTAGCCCAATTTGGGAGTTTCACTATAAAAAAAAACATACTCTATGTACTTTAGAAGGCTGGAGTAACTCCCTGAAAACAAAGTTCAGTGTTATCACATACTTCAATCTGAGCATGTTTTTTCATAAAATTATCAAACTGCCTGAGGCATGGCCCAAAAATGGAAGAAAATAAAATGGATTTAAAAATCCATCATTTTGGGAAAAGACTTAATTATTAAGACTAATAACTGAACAAGCCAGTAACCAAGACAGAGGAATACTAACAAGAACAGCAGCACCAAACATGCAGGGGTGGTTTTTAATAACACTGTGAACTATCCTATAAGGAGGGATTACTGGGCTGAGACGTTAAGTTGCTCAACAATGGAATGAAACAAAACATTAGAACACTGAAGTCTCCCAAAAGGAACACAAGGGAAAGCATCTTTTAAGAGAAGCAAGGATAACTGACATGGGGTGGGGGTGGGGTGCAATGGCTAGGAGCATCCTATGTCTTTAACTCATCAGTTAGAAAAGATGACCATAAAAGGTCAAGTATGTTGGGTCAGAGAACATAAAAGCAAGCTTCATGATCAAGTTCATTACCTTGAAAAGGCCCATGCGCTCTGCAGAGTAAGCAAACCTTGCTCCTTGGTCATATACCAGACTACTGTGGCTGTTTGTGCTGGGCAACATGAATTCAACAGGCTTCTAGTGTCACCAGGAAAAATGCAAGAATGTTCCATGGACACAGCCAGCAGCAAGATGCTATCTAGGGCAGACAAGTGCGATGCAGTAGGCTCACCCATAGCAGACTCCTAGGTCCAACTCCAGATGCCCACTTGCTGACTGCACTGTAGGCACCCTCCCCCTCCTGTTTCTGTGACTGTCCCACTAGGAAGAGCCCTGAAGCACACAGTGCCTCTAACACCAGGCATGGAAAAAGCTAAGCTGTCCAGCAAGACATTGGCTAGAAGCTCAGCAAAAGCCCAGGTTCACTGACACCATAGGGAAAGTAAGAGTCTCCCCTCATAGATGCATGGAATAGAACAGAGTTAGAGCTGTTTTATTTAACAGCATAGATGATTAAGGGAAACTATGCTGCTGCCAGTGCAAAGAGAACAACCTAGAAGCAGACCTCAGAAGCAGAAAGCACAGGGACCTGGGGTCAGCTGGCCCAGAGGCGAAACAGCTTCTACACATCTGTCTGCAACAGAGACTCCTTGGGCTTCGAGAAAAATTATGCTTGCTGTATTATGTGTAGCATGGCAAGGACAGAGTTTGTGAGTAATATCATTTAAGCACTTGGAAAATATTACTTTAATGACCTGGAAAAACAAAGGAGAATTAAAAAAAAAGGCAAAACCACCTGACCCTTAGGAGTGCGGGACAACAGAGGTCATTATAAAAGCCTTCTGTGCTACAGTGAGTCAGGGACATCTTCATACTCACAGCAGACAGAAGAGAAGGCCCTGAGAGCCCATTCTACCAATGAGCTTCAACTGCTGTTACTTCCTTTGTAAAAATGATGAGAGAGCACAGTGAACTTCACCTAATACAACATGAAGAGACCCAGTATATTTTTGCATTGATAAATATGCCCCACCCAGCTAAAATAACATTAAAACCCTGCATAAACAGACACTGTGGTTTCATTTTCAAGCTATACCGAGACAACTATGCTTCTATTCATGTAATACAAAAATCATAAGTGTTTATCAAAACAATCAGTTAGACACCAGGCTTCAGTGTGCTACTGGGGCTCAATAAGTAACTAGTGAACACTTCATTCTGTGGGAGAGGAACAGAGTGGGCAGTTAGCCTGAGCATTGGTCATTTATCCTGCCATCCTAAAACACTCCTAGATGTTTAACATGAAAACTGAAATAGTAATTCAACTGGATTTTTTTTTTTGAGAGTGCACACATTTTTGTTTCACAGTCTACAATCCTTTCAAGTGGGTGTCACAGTGGCACATCAAGCCACACCAACAAACTCACAGGCCCCTCTGTTGGGCCTAAAGTTATTGGAAGACCAGGCTTCCAGCTGCCATGCTCCTATGGTCTGCTAACGGAGCAGCAGGCAGGACAACCTGCAAGCACCACAGTGAAAGAAAGCCAGCAACAAGCCCTAGAAACCCATCCCATGGCACTGAGTTACATTCAGTCTAGTGGCCATTCACCTTCTAGGAAGCATCCCATCTGCTCTGCACTGCATTAGCAAACACTTACACACTGCCACCCACAGCCTGACGTCACCGAGACTCCCCAGCATCTACACGGAGACTGCTTCCCCACCTCCCTAGGCTGAGTTCCATTTGCTTTGTGTTTCAGCAGACCAAAGGGCAGTGGTTACAACAATAATGCCAGGAAAAGCCTCTAAGCAAATGGTAGGTGATAGACCTATAAAGCAAATACTATACAAGTATCACTACTCAATTACAGATTATAATTATTATATCACAGTGCAGAACATCTTCTGGGGAAACCTTACATGCAAACATCTCATCAGTCACAGAAAAGACTATCACCTATTGTTTCTGTTTTTGTGAAGGCCACGTAACTAAAAGGGAAATTTCATGAAATAGGAAGAGCCAAGATCTGGATCAGTTCATGGCCTAGACCACATTGCTGCCAAGCCTCTGCTTTGGTCAAGAGCAGCAGGGTTTGCACACCACCACAGGATGTGATGGGGTGTAATTAACACCTGCACAGTGTTTCAATTGAAGTCAGCAGAAAGCAAAGTGTTATTTAATAACTTACATATCTGAGTGAGGGTCTTGGAAAAAACTCTTCAGAGGTCTAACAAAACTGCTCAGTCCCTCCTCACTGTGCAGTCACTTCCTTCAATTTAACTTCCTGTCCAGAAAGTTCTAGAAGGTTCCATGCCTTCCCACCACTCTCATGAGGAAACTCTTCTGATTATATAATTATTACATACTTACATTCAAAGCATTCTTTGCAGCTTCTGCTTCTGAGTGACTGTCAAAACTGACAAAACTTACAGGCTGTGGAAACAGAGAGGAAAATGCAGAGTAAAAATCAGGGATGTCTATGTTTGTGGACCAAGAGCTCAGATAAAAAATGACCACAGGCAATGGGCAGATATAAGAAAGCCAGTCCCAAAGAATCATGACTTATTACTACATGCAATGTGCCTGCTAGGTGCCACTGACTAAAGTCACTCCAGAAATGCATGTAAATTGATACAGTGCAAGGCACAGGGAACAGACTATGTGCTTAGTGTTGAGTCAGCTACAGAATGCAGGTGACACACTTCTGGCTGAGACAATCAGAGAAACACCTTGCTATCTGCATAGGAAATTAAAGGCTGAGTAGCATTTTACCCAGACAGGCAACAATGGTGATGAGGTGGGGTAGGTAGGAAGCACTGAGGAAGGGAGGCAGGCACAGCATGGTGCATTCTGCAGACAGGGTGGGCCAAAGCCCAGCAGGAAACTTACAGGGTAAAAACCAGGGATCTGATGTTGATTCCATGGGCAAGGATTAGCCACTGAATTAACATCACCACATTTTCTATTCCTCTTTCTCTCAATTCAGGCTGAGTTCCTCATTAGAAATCATCTAAACTCTTAAAAGAAGTCTCAATGATTAACCATATAATTTTTCTTCAGTGAGAAATAGGGAGATTTTTTTTTAATTCTCAACATCTACTGATTTGGCTGTAAAGAAGCACAAATCAGCAAGCAAGGCCCTTTTATTAATCTCTGGTCAAACACCATGTCATTTGCATGTAGGTGTCTAATTAACAACAGCCCTGGAATTCTCAATGGTTTACTATTTATTTACATGAAAGTATCTCAAAACACTTGTGCAGGGGCAGGCATTAGGTCTATCAGTTCAGAAGTCCACATTCCAAGAGCTCTTGTATTTTTAAATGGGCTTGACATTCGTATATGGTTATTTCATAGCATGCATTTTCCATGAACTTTTTGAAAATGCAGCACATGCATGAAATTCCATCTTCTCTCAAAACTAGAGTTACTCTGAGTGTTGACATCTACCATAGTCAGTTTATGTAGTTGTTTCTTTACTTTAACCAACTTGAAAGGTACAGTGAGAGAGACAGACACACACAGAGAACTCTCCTTCCAAATGCATGCCAACAGCTGATGCTGGGCCAGGCAGAAGCCAGGAGGCCAGAACTCCACCCAGGTCTCCTGTAGGAGCAGCAGGAGGCTGAGCCCTTGGGCCATCATCACTAACAGTGGCCCACTGTGCTGCACCATAACATCCTCCCCCAAGCTCAGCCTTTAGTTCCATCAAAATAAACTTATCCTTTATTTCCATTTTCCATGAATATTTTTGGGTACCCTCCTACTTTAAATAGCCTTGAGGTATAACTGATAGATGATGAAGTGTACATCTTAAATGCATGCAATCTAAGTCTTGGCACATTCATAACCCCTGGAACCGATCACAATCAAGTCATCACCTCCAAACCCTCCTCGTGCCCCTTTAGTCCTTCCTCAGTATTACTGAATAGAGCAACAGTCTATTTCTTTTTATTGATGAGTAATACTCTGTGGTATGGCTATTCAAGCTAGCCCATTCACCTGCTGTAAAAAAAAATCTGGTGGTCTGGTGGTCCATTTTCAACACAGCATGGAAAACCACCCTCAGCTAACCTGAAGATGTAGCCAAACTCACTAGGCAAACAGGATGTTATGGAGTAACCAGCTCACAAGGGGAAATTAAAATACAAGAGAAGGAAGGAGGAAGATAACTTTGTAACTCAGGTGATGTCTGGGAAGATTGCACGTGCCATAGTACTCTGACAATGAGGGCCTGGGGGAGCCTATGTGCTAAGATATAAATTGCTTGCTCCAGTTGTACCTGCTCATCAGAAACCAAATCCTGCAAGTCCAAGTCCATTTCTTGAGTGGACAGGGAAGGCTATTTCCCAAAAACTTGGGGGCTTGTCTGGGATCTCTGTGCCTGCATAGAGTAGAACCCCAGTAGAGGAGACACGTCCCACTGACTTCAGGTGGCCTGCTCTGTCCCACTGGCCCATCTCCCTGCAGTCACAGAAAAGCTCAAGACTTCAATTTAGGAGACAGCAGAGGTGACACCAGAAAGAAAAAGCAGGCACTGCAGGAACCAAACAACCTCGTATAGGAACCAAGGTAGGAAAACTTCAGCTTAAAAATACTGCCTTTCTGCTTTGGTATTACGTTGAGTGTGAGTGACTGACAAAGTATCCTACATAGAAAGTGAGTGTGGAGTCCCGATCTGTGGTTTTGTTCTCCCATGAGAGAAAGGACAGAGATGGGCAAAGTGGGACATGGGGTGTACAAAAACCTGAAGGACCCCAAATCTGGGAATCCAACGTGCTCGGGTAGTCACCCAAAGACCCAAAACTCCAGCCCAGTAGATGCAAAAGCAAGAGGATATTTAATAAAACGTTTGCGCAAACGGGCTCCCCAGCACCACACTCAGTCAAGAGAGCAAGAAAGCCCTGAGCAGGGGTTACAGCAGTTTTTAAAGACAATAGCCGGCCGGCGCCGTGGCTCAACAGGCTAATCCTCCACCTTGCGGCGCCGGCACACCGGGTTCTAGTCCCGGTCAGGGCACTGATCCTGTCCCGGTTGCCCCTATTCCAGGCCAGCTCTCTGCTGTGGCCAGGGAGTGCAGTGGAGGATAGCCCATGTGTTTGGGCTCTGCACCCCATGGGAGACCAGGATAAGCACCTGGCTCCTGCCATCGGAACAGCGCGGTGCGCCGGCCGCAGCGCGCTACCGCGGCGGCCATTGGAGGGTGAACCAACGGCAAAAGGAAGACCTTTCTCTCTGTCTCTCTCTCTCTCACTGTCCACTCTGCCTGTCAAAAATTAAAAAAATAATAATAATAAAAAAATAATAATAAATAAAGACAATAGCCACCTGATTAACATATGTATGTGGGGCATTAGGTGATTAGCTAGTTTGAAGGGCAAACTCTTGTTGCAATTTTATCGAGGGAAGGGGTAAGTTTATACAATGGTCACAGAACCTTATTGCAACTCTTTTCCAGACTTCTGCAAGTGTTATCGCGTGAGACAGTTACATAGAGCAGTTTCCCAAGGTTATTCTGCAGGTGGGTGGAGACACAGTTATCTTAAGGAATGGCTACTGTCAGCAGCCAAACTTTTTAACCCTTGCTAAAATATTATTTTAATATTTATTTTTAGCAGGGGTCTTACATTCCCTCCTCTTCTTTTTGAGCTGATTTTAATCCTAAAATCTAGGGTATTTCAGTAGTCTTGAGAGCTTGGTATTGTTGGGTTAACACCAAGGCTTGGATGACGGACGAATGAACTCGAGTAACTTATTAAGTATACACAGGCCCAATGTCAGCAGTAAAATCAGGATAACAAGGAGGCAGAGATTAGAGTAGTCATCCATGGGGACCTATTGAACCAGCCTTCAAACCAACCAAGCTGGGCCTCCCGGTCCCTTTGCCTTGCATCAGCCTGCTTTTAAGTTTAGCCATGGATTCCCTTATGACCCCAGAGTGGTTTACATAGAAGCAACATTCTTCCCCCAAGGCAGCACACAAACCTCCCTCCTTAAGAAATACCAATTCCAAGCCCCTTCTGGTTTGGAGGGTGACCTCTGCGAGGGAGTTGATGGACTGTTCTAATTTTGAAACGGACTGCTGTGGTGCCCGTAGGTCCTCACTTATGGCTGCTTGGAGGTCAGTGAGTTGGGAACCTTGTACCAGGGCAGCTGTTCCTGTGCCAACCCTAGCTGTGACCCCTAGTCCCAACATGACTGCCAGGGTTAAAGAAACAGGTTCCCGCTGGAAGCGGGTGGGATGTCTGTCATACCAGTCTTCCAGAGTACCAGCCGGGTGATAGTATACCCTGGGCACTACCTGTACCATGACACAGAAGTCATTGGTACGATTTAAGACTTTCGTGGATATACAGGGGGTAAGGCCCTGGTTGCAGGCCCACCAGGTTCCTGCTGCTGGGGTTAAATAAGAGTTGGCTCCTGTCTTTTGAATTTGAATAGCAGTTTTGCAAAGGCTTTTGTGGGATGGGGGGGAGGTTTCCTATACAAGTTCCTTGCCCTGAGACTTTCCTTTAAGATAAGCTGTGGCCATGAAGTCAAGAGGCAGTTGCCAATCTCTGTGGTATTTTTGTAAGTTCTGGGAGTTGCAATGCCTTCATAGTAGGGTGGTCCTGAAGCCAAGCATAACCAACAGGAGTCAGTTATATTGGGGTTAGTCTGATTGAGGGCCCGAAAGGCAGTACTATGTATAACTTGGGGTAGGCCAGCTGGCCCTGTGTGAAAGGGGGATTTCTGTTCTTTTAGGGCGGGATTTGGCCCCACCAGTAGTGGGTTGGGGGTTTGTATTTGTAGTCTAATTTTTAGTGTGAAACCTGGGTTATATCCAGACACATAAAATCGCAGCCCCCACATCCTTCCCTGTACCCAACCAAGTTGTGAGGAGCTTTTTCTTCCTTTTGCAGTAAAGGTGATGTTTAGTGGATTTTGGCTCATGTCGGAGGGCGTGGAGTTACGGAGCACCCTAATCCAGTCCTGACTGGAGGACGACTTCCACCAGACTGATCCAGTGGTCTCGCAACCCAGGCTTTACAATATAGGGACTTGGGGCCCCCACACTGCCACCTTTGCTGGGGGCTTCTATCATCCTTAGGGCATGAATAGAACTCCTGTTGGTGCAGTTTACGCCTTTTTGCCTGATAACTGTACCCCATTCCTCCAGGACCAAGTCTCATGCTTAAAATATTTTCGGTGGTCCCCCCCTTCCCTGAGAATATCAGTGGAGTCTCGATCTGGTATATCCCAAGTGTCCAGTCCTGCTACTAATTGGCATATATCAGGGTGTAAGGAGGGCCACCATGTCCATGGTGTGCCTATATGGTTTACAGACCAAACAACATTTCCCGTGCCGGAGAGCACTTGCCAAGAGAGCCTTCAGGGAGCATGGGGGTTGGTTACAATTGGGACGGGGAAAGTCAAAAGCATTATAAGCACTAAACAGTCTTTAAGAGTCTTATCTTGAGCGGGTTTTGGGTATGCTGAAGCTTCCATTGGGCTGGTCCGTCCGGGTTTCTGTGGTCCTCAGGTGGTGCTCACTTCAAGTGTGAGGTGTGGACCCAGGCAGCAATTCCATCTACATTGAGAGCAGTGGGGGTTGTCAGCAGCATGGTGAACGGGCCCTTCCAGCAAGGTTCAAGAGTCTTGGACTGATGTCTCCTGATGTACACAGAGTCACCGATCTGGAAGGGGTGTGGGACAGTTGTTTCTTTGGCATGATAGGCTGCAGCAAGAGGCTACCAGACCTGGTTCTGGATGACCTGGAGCACTCTTTTTTTTTAACTTTTATTTAATGAATATAAATTTCCAAAGTATAGCCCATGGGTTACAATGGCTTCCCCCCTCCCATAACTTCCCTCCCGCCCACAATCCTCCCCCTTCCCGCTCCCTTTCCCCTTCCATTCATGTAAAGATTCATTTTCAATTCTCTTTGTATACAGAAGATCAGTTTAGTATATATTAGGTAAAGATTTCAACATTTTGCCCATATAGCAACATAAAGTGAAAAAACTACCATTGGATTACTAATTATAGCATTAAATAGCAATGTACAGCACATTAAAGACAGAGATCCTACATAATTTTTTTTTTCAAATTAATTAATTTTCTATGCCATTTCCATTTTAACACCAGGTTGTTTTTTTTTTTCATTTCCAATTCTCTTTATATACAGAAGATCAATTCAGTATATAATTAGTAAAGACCTCATCAGTTTGTGCCCACACAGAAACGCAAAGTATAAAAATACTGTTTCAGTACTAGTTATAGCATCACTTCGCTTTAGACGACACATTAGGGACAGATCCCACATGGGGTGTAAGTACACAGTGACTCCTGTTGCTGATTTAACAATTTGACACTCCTGTTCATGGCGTCAGTAATCTCCCTAGGCTCTAGTCATGAGTTGCCAGGGCTATGGAAGCCTTTAGAGTTCGCTGACTTTGGTCTTATTCCGATAGGGTCATAGTCAAAGTGGAAGTTCTCTCCTCCCTTCGGAGAAGGGTACCTCCTTCTTTGATGGCCCCGTTCTTTCCACTGGGATCTCACTCACAGAGATCATTCATTTAGGTCTTTTTTTTTTTTCCATGATATCTTGGCTTTCCATGCCTGCTATACTCTCATGGGCTCTTCAGCCAGATCTGAATGCCTTGAGGGCTGATTCTGAGGCCAGAGTGTTGTTTAGGACATCTGCCATCCTATGAGTCTGCTGTGTATCCCACTTCCCATGTTGGATCTTTCTCTCCCTTTTTGATTCTATCAGTTAGTATTAGCAGATACTTGTCTTGTTTGTGTGATCTCTTTGACTCTTAGACCTATCAGAACTATCAATTGTGAGCTGAAATTGATCACTTGGACTAGTGCGATGGCATTGGTACATGCCATCTTGATGGGATTGTGTTGGAATCCCCTGGCACATTTCTAACTCCACCATTTGCGGCCAGTCCGATTGAGCATGTTCCAAATTGTTCATCTCCTCCCTCTCTTTTTCCACTCTTAGATTTAACAGGGATCACTTTTCAGTTAAAATTTAAACACCTAATAATAATTGTGTGTTAATTACTGAGTTCAACCAATAGTACTAGAACAACAACAACAACAACAAATACTAAAAAGGATAAAGTATTACATTGTACATCTAAAGTCAGGACAGGAGCTGATCAGTTCATTGTTGCTTATAGTGTCCATTTCACTTAACAGGTTTCCCCTTTGGCGCTCAGTTGTCACCGATCAGGGAAAACAAATGATATTTTTCTCTTTGGGACTGGCTTAATTCACTCAGCATGATGTTTTCCAGATTGCTCCATCTTGTTGCAAATGACTGGGTTTCGTTGTTTCTTACTGCTGTATAGTATTCTATGGAGTACATGTCCCATAATTTCTTTATCCAGTCTACTGTTGATGGGCATTTGGGTTGGTTCCAGGTCTTAGCTATTGTGAATTGAGCTGCAATAAACATTAATGTGCAGATGGCTTTGTTATTTGCCAAATTAATTTCCTTTGGGTAAATTCCAAGGAGTGGAATGGCTGGGTTGTATGGTAGGGTTATGTTCAGGTTTCTGAGGAATCTCCAGACTGACTTCCACAGTGGCTTAACCAGTTTGCATTCCCACCAACAGTGGGTTAGTGTCCCTTTTTCCCCACATCCTCTCCAGCATCTGTTGTTGGTAGATTTCTGAATGTGAGCCATTCTCACCGGGGTGAGATGGAACCTCATTGTGGTTTTGATTTGCATTTCCCTGATTGCTAGAGATCCTGAACATTTTTTCATGTGTCTGTTGGCCATTTGGATTTCCTCTTTCGAAAAATGTCTATTGAGGTCCTTGGCCCATCTCTTAAGTGGGTTGTTTGTTTTGTTGTTGTGGATTTTCTTGATTTCTTTGTAGATTCTGGTTATCAATCCTTTATCTGTAGTATAGTTTGCGAATATTTTTTCCCATTCTGTTGGTTGCCTCTTCACTTTCCTGACTGTTTCTTTTGAAGTACAGAAACTTCTCAATCTGATGCAATCCCAAATGTTAATTTTGGTTTTGACTGCCTGTGCTGTTGGAGTATTTTCCAGGAAGTCTTTGCCTGTGCCTATATCTTGCAGGGTTTCTCCAATGCTCTCTAATAATTTGATAGTTTCGGGTCGTAGATTTAAGTTTTAATCCATGTTGAGTGAATTTTTGTGTAAGGTGATAGGTATGGGTCTTGCTTCAAGCTTCTGCACGTGGAAATCCAATTTTCCCAGCACCATTTATTGAATAGACTGTCCTTATTCCAGGGATTAGATTTGGATCTTTGGTCAAATATAAGTTGGCTGTAGATGTTTGGATTGATTTCTGGTGTTTCTATTCTGTTCCATTGGTCTATCCATCTGTTTCTGTACCAGTACCATGCTGTTTTGATAACAACTGCCCTGTAGTATGTCCTAAAATCAGGTATTGTGATGCCTCCGGCTTTGTTTTTGTTGTACAGGATTGCTTTGGCTATTCGAGGTCTTCTGTGTCTCCATATGAATTTCAGCATCATTTTTTCCAGATCTGAGAAGAAGGTCTTCGGGATCTTGATGGGTATTGCATTGAATGTATAAATTGCTTTTGGGAGAATAGACATTTTGATGATATTGATTCTTCCAATCCATGAGCATGGAAGATTTCTCCATTTTTTGGTATCCTCTTCTATTTCTTTCTGTAAGGTTTTGTAGTTTTCATCGTAGAGATCTTTAACGTCTTTGGTTAAGTTTATTCCAAGGTATTTGATTGTTTTTGTAGCTATTGTGAATGGGATTGATTTTAGAAGTTCTTCCTCAGCCGTGGCATTGCCTGTGTATACAAAGGCTGTTGATTTTTGTGCATTGATTTTATATCCTGCTACTTTGCCAAACTCTTCGATGAGTTCCAGCAGTCTCTTAGTAGAGTTCTTTGGGTCCCCTAAATAAAGAATCATATCATCTGCAAAGAGGGATAGTTTGAGTTCGTCCTTCCCGATTTGTATCCCTTTAATTTCTTTTTCTTGCCTAATAGCTCTGGCCAAAACTTCCAGAACTATATCGAATAGCAGTGGTGAGAGAGGGCATCCCTGTCTGGTACCAGATTTCAGTGGAAATGCTTCCAACTTTTCCCCATTCAATAGGATGTTGGCCGTGGGTTTTTCATATATTGCTTTGTATTAAGGAATGTTCCTTCCATACCCAGTTTGCTTAGAGTTTTCATCATGAAAGGGTGTTGTATTTTATCAAATGCTTTCTCTGCGTCTATTGAGAGAATCATATGGTTTTTCTTCTGCAGTCTGTTAATGTAGTGTATTACGTTGATTGTTTTGCGAATGTTGAGCCATCCCTGCATACCGGGGATGAATCCCACTTGGTCTGGGTGGATGATCTTTCTGATGTGTTGTTGCAATCTATTGGCCAGAATTTTATTGAGGATTTTTGCATCTATGTTCATCAGGGATATTGGTCTGTAATTCTCTTTCAATGTTGCATCTCTTTCTGGCTTAGGAATTAAGGTGATGGTGGCTTCATAGAAAGAATTTGGGAGGATTCCCTCTTTTTCGATTGCTCTGAATAGTTTGAGAAGAATTGGAGTTAGTTCTTCTCTAAATGTCTGGTAGAACTCAGCAGTGAATCCATCTGGCCCTGGGCTTTTCTTTGTTGGGAGGGCCTTTATTACTGTTTCAATTTCTGTGTCAGTTATTGGTCTGTTTAGGTTTTCCATGTCTTCCTGGCTCAATTTAGGGAGGTTGTATGTGTCCAAGAATCTGTCCATTTCTGATAGATTTCCCTGTTTGCTGGCATACAAGTCCTTGTAGTAATTTCTGATGATTCTTTTTATTTCTGTGGCGTCTGTTGTTATGTTTCCCATTTCATCTCTGATCCTATTGATTTGGGTCTTTTCTCTTCTTTTTTTAGTTAGTTGGGCCAATGGGGTGTCAATTTTGTTTATTTTTTCAAAAAACCAGCTCCTCGTTTGGCTGATTTTTTGTAATGTTTTTTTGGATTCAATCCTGTTGATTTCTTCTGTGATTTTAATTATTTCTCTTCTCCTACTGGGTTTGGGTTTGGTTTGCTGCAGATTTTCTAGATCCTAGAGATGACTTGAAAGCTCATCTATTTGGTGCCTCTCCAATTTCTTGATGTAGGCACCTATTGATATAAACTTTCCTCTTAACACTGCTTTTGTTGTATCCCATAGGTTTTGGTATGTTGTGCTGTTATCCTTATTTACTTCCAGAAAATTTTTGATTTCTCTTTTAATTTCTTCTATGACCCATTGTTCATTCAGGAGCATGTTGTTCAATCTCCATGTGTTTGCACGTGCTCTAGGGATTCCTGAGTTGCCAATTTCCAATTTCATTCCTTTGTGGTCTGAGAAGCTGCATGGTATGATTCTAATTCTTTTGAATTTGCTGAGACTTGCTTTATGGCCTAGTATGTGGTCAATCCTAGAGAGGGTTCCATGTACTGCTGAGAAGAATGTAAAGTCCTTAGATGTAGGATGAAATGTTCTGTAGATATCTGTTAGATCCATTTGGGCTATAGTGTCATTTAAATCTACTGTCTCCTTGTTGATCTTCTGTCCTGTTGATCTGTCTATCTCTGAGAGTGGAGTATTGAAGTCCCCCAGTACTATTGTATTGGGGTCTAAGTCTCCCTTTAAGTCCCTTAACAACTCTTTTAAATAAGCTGGTGCCCTGTAATTAGGTGCATATATGTTGATAATCGTTATATCTTCCTGTTGAATGGATCCCTTAATCATTAAATAGTGCCCCTCTTTGTCTCTCCTAACAGTTTTTGTGGTAAAGTTTATGTTGTCCGATATTAAGATGGCTACGCCCGCTCTCTTTTCATTTCTGTTGGCGTGGTATATCTTTTTCCAGCCTTTCACTCTCAGCCTGTATGGATCATTGTTGGATAGATGGGTTTCTTGTAAGCAGCAAAAGGATGGGTTTTGTTCCTTAACCCAATCAGCCAATCGGTGTCTTTTAACTGGACAGTTCAAGCCATTAACATTCAATGTGACTATTGAGAAGGAGTAACTTTGCCCTGCCATTAGCCAAAGATACTTTCTAATATATGGATTGAGATTCCTGTGATCTTTTGGTGTGAGGTTTCCTTCCTTTACCTTCTTTCATATTGGTGACCGTGTTTCTGTGTTTCTGTATGTAACACATCTTTAAGCATCTTTTGCACGGCTGGACGAGTGGCGACAAATTCTTTCAGTTTCTGTTTGCTTTGAAAGGTCTTTATTTCACCTTCATTCATAAATGAGAGCTTTGCAGGATATAATATTCTGGGCTGGCAGTTTTTCTCTCTTAGCACCTGGGCTATGTCTCGCCATTCTCTCCTAGCTTGCAGGGTTTCTGAAGAGAAGTCAGCTGTGAGTCTAATTGGAGATCCTCTGAGAGTAATCTGGCGTTTCTCTCTTGCACATTTTAGGATCTTTTCTTTGTGTTTCACTGTGGTGAGTTTGATTACGACGTGTCGTGGTGAGGATCTCTTTTGGTCATGTTTATTAGGGGTTCTATGAGCTTCCTGTATTAGGATGTCTCTGTCTTTCTCCAAACCTGGGAAATTTTCTGCTAGTATCTCACTAAAAAGGCCTTCTAATCCTTTCTCTCTCTCCATGCCTTCAGGTACTCCTAGCACCCGAATGTTGGGTTTTTTAAGAGTATCCTGTAGATTCCTGACAGTATTTTTTAGATTTCTGATTTCTTCTTCTTTTCTTTGATTTGATTGTTTCCTTTCCTGTTCTCTGTCTTCTAAGTCTGATATTCTCTCTTCTGCTTCGTCCATTCTGTTTTTAAGACTCTCTAATGTGTTTGTCATTTGATCTATTGAATTCTTCATTTCATTATGATTTCTCATCACTATCACCATTTCTTGTTCCACTAGTTGTTTCAATTCATTTTGATTCCTCCTTAATATTTCATTTTCATGAGAGAGATTTTCTTTCTTGTCCATGAAGGATTTCTGTAGTTCAAGAATTTGTTTTTGAGAACTTCTTAATGTTCTTATCAATTTTTTGAGATCTGCTTCTTGCATTTCTTCTATCTCCTCATCTTCATAATCTTGAATTGGGGTGTCTTTTTCATTTGGGGGCATCATAGTGTCTTCCTTATTCTTGTTAGCTTGGTTTTTGTGTTTGTTGTTTGGCATGTTGGAGATATTTGGTTTCTTCACTGTGGTGTTTTTTCTTGTTACACTATGGCTTTATATTAAGTGGACTATCTGCTTTCAGTGGTGCCTTAGAGGCTTGAGATGAGTGTGGACTGAGAGCTGTGTTTGGTTCCTCAGGGCTGAGGGTGTGTCAAAGATGACACTCCCAGGTTAGGTGTGGTAAATCTCTCTCTTTTTTGATTCAAAAGGGAAGTAATTCCGCACAGCTGAACGTAATTGGAGGTAGTTAGCAGGCAAATGATATACCCACAGGAGCCAGAGATCGGAAGCTCTTTCCCAAGGACCACACAGGGAATCTGTGCTGCCCTCAGTGTGGGCTCCAATTCTCCTGCAATCTCCCACTGGGTTGCCAAGTTAGATGCTAATCTCCTGTTATTTCACCCCTCCCCCCAGAGTCAGGTTTTTCTGCTAGGCTCAGGGCCGGTGCAGACCTGAGGTCGCCCAGCTTATGACGTATGTCCAAAATGGCGCCTGCTCTGTCTTGCTCGCCTTTGAGAGGTGAGCGGAGAGAGAGAAACTTGTGTCCATATCAGTCACTTTTTTTTATTTTTTTTTCTCTCTCTTCTAGTTAGCCTCGTGAACTTTTCCCCACGGAGTTTCAAGCCTCGTTCCCTCTAGCCTCCTCTTTCCGCTTGCTCGCTGGTATCTCGGGCTATGGAGGTTCGGCTCACCTCGCGTTCCAGCGCTGGTGCATTGAATCTGCCGCTGGTGTCCCGAACTTGGGCTCCCACGCTCTCCACTCAGGTCCACTGTGAATCACTAGTTCCGGAAGAGTTTCCTCTGCTGTTTCATCCCCTACTCTTCCTTGACCCTGCAGTATCTCCACTTATATTAAACTTTCTCTCCCCCCCGGACTAATTGTGCTTCTGCCTATTCCGCCATCTTGCCCGGAACCCGACCTGGAGCACTCTTAATAAGGCCTGCAAGTTAGGGGCATTGACAACAGAGTCAGTGGCAGGATCAAGCAGACCTGTCATCGGTGGAGGCCCCCCATAAAGAATCTCATACATTGTCAGACCATGGTAAGAGGGGGTGTCCCATACCCGGAACAGGTCCATGGGGAGGAGTTGGACCCAATCTCTAGTGCCAGTTTCTAAAGCTAATTTGGTTAAGGTCTCTTTAATTGTTCTGTTCATTTTTTCTACCTGTCCTGAGCTCTGGGGTCTGTAGGCATAATGCAATTTCCAATCTATCCCCAGTACTCCAGCCACCAACTGACTTACCTGGGAGACAAATGCAGGGCCATTGTCAGACCCTATTACCTTAGGCAAGCCAAATTGGGGGAAGATTTCTTCCAGAATCTTCTTGACAACCACCTGGGTGGTTTCCCACTTCGTGGGGAATGCTTCTGTCCATCCAGAGAAAGTGTCTAAGAAAACTAGGAGATACTTATTTTCATATTTACCTGGCCTTATCTCTGTGAAATCAACCTCCCAGTTGGTTCCAGGCCATTCCCCTCTTATTCTGGCTCCCTCTGGAAACTTGAGATGTCCAGCATTTACCTTGGTGCAAGGGACGCAGGACTCAGTGACCTGCTGAACCAAAGAGTTGAGCCCAGGGATATGATAGGACTGTTTCTTTCTTTCTTTTTTTGACAGGCAGAGTGGACAGTGAGAGAGAGAGAGAGACAGAGAGAAAGGTCTTCCTTTGCTGTTGGTTCACCCTCCAATGGCCACCGCGGTAGCGCACTGCGGCCGGCGCACCGCACTGTTCCAATGGCAGGAGCCAGGTGCTTATCCTGGTCTCCCATGGGGTGCAGGGCCCAAACACTTGGGCCATCCTCCACTGCACTCCCTGGCCACAGCAGAGAGCTGGCCTGGAAGAGGGGCAACTTGGACAGGATCGGTGCCCCGACCGGGACTAGAACCCGGTGTGCCGGTGCCGCAAGGTGGAGGATTAGCCTGTTGAGCCACGGCACCGGCAGGACTGTTTCTTTTCTTGTAAGAGTGCCTTTAGTTTCTTGTGTCCTAGGTGAGTCCATTGATGAAGGTGAGTTACTAATTCCTTGGCCAGTTTTTGGGGTAGAACAACCTTTTTTTTTGATGTTTCCAGACCTCTGTCTGCTCAGCATACTCTGCTCCAAGCCGTTGGAATATATCCAAGTCTTGGTTGAGTAAGAGAAAGGGGATTTCTTTGGCAACCGGGTGGGTTTGATTGTCTCCAGTTGGAGCACCCGCTGCCCTAGGGCTGCTGCTCTAGCAGCTTCATCCACCATCCTGTTTCCTTGTGCCACGGGGTCATTACCTTGTTGGTGTCCAGGACAGTGAATTATAATTAGCTTTTTAGGCAGAAAAAGAGCCTGTGGGAGGTCTAGGATCTCTTGTTTATTTTTAATGTCTTTGCCTGTTCAGGTCAGGAGGCCTCTCATCCGATATATTTTCCCATGTACATGGGCAGTGGCAAAGGCATACCCGCTATCAGTGTAAATGTTGACCTTCTTACCCTCAGCCGCTCAGAGCACTTGGGTTAGGACCATGAGCTCAGCTCTCTGTGCTGAAGTCCCAGGCTCCAGGGCCGAGGCCCAGATGACAGTTTTTCCATCTACCATGGCCGCCCCCACCCTTCGCTCACCTTGGTGCAAAAAGCTGCTCCCGTCCGTGTACCAGGTGCATTCGGCATCTGGCATGGCCAGGTCAGTCAGGTCTTTCCGGGTTCCATGTGCTTTAGCCAGCACTTGATGGCAGTCATGGCTGACCTGTGACTTGGATCCCGGTTCCGGGAGCAGGGTAGCTGGGTTGAGAGAGACCGTGGTGCTGACCTGAATCCGCTCAGGGTTAAGCAACACAGTCTGGTAGTGGGTGATTCTAGCATTTGATAGCCATCTGTCTGGAGGCTGGCAGATGACAATCTCTATGGCATGAGTGGCCACTACAGTGAGGGGCTGCCCCAAGGTCAACTTGTCAGAGTCCTTTACCAGGACCGCTACTGCTGCAATCATGTGAAGGCAGGGCTGCCAGCCAGTGGCTACATTGTCCAGCTTCTTGGAGAAATATGTCACTGGCTTTCTCCAGGGCCCGAGCTTCTGGGCCAATACTCCTATTGCCTTCCCCTTATTTTCATCAATGTACAGTGTGTACAGTTTGGCCATATCTGGGAGGCTTAGGGCCGGGGCTGACAACAGGGCCCCCTTTTTTTTTTGTCAAATGCCCATTGCTGTTCTTCTCCCCAGTGGAAAGGATGTTGGACTTTGTGAGGGGGTCACTAGCTCCACAAACCCTGGGATCCAAAGACAGCAGAATCCCGCACTACCAAGGATCTCCCGCATCTTTTTGGCATCAGTGGGTGACAGGATTAAGGCAACTGCTCTCTTTTGGCCTTCAGTCAGCCATTGCTGCCTCTCCTCAAGAAGGCAGCCTAGGTAGGCCAGTTTTCTCTTACATATCTGGGCCTTTTTGGCAGAGGCTCTATACCCCAATTCCCCCTGTCTTTTTAGCAGGGCCCCAGTACCTCTCAAACAGTCCTGTTCGGTTTCAGCTGCCAGGAGGAGGTCGTCCACATATTTAGTAGGACCAGGTCTGGGTGGTTGACTCGGAAGTCGGCCAGGTCTTGGTGTAGAGTTTCATCAAACAGGGTGGGCGAATTCTTGAATCCTTGTGGCAGTCTTGTCCAGGTGAGCTGTCCTGAGAATCCTGTCTCCGGATCTTCCCACTAAAAAGCAAATATAGGCTGGCTCTGAGGACTCAGTCTTAAACAGAAGAATGCATCTTTAAGATATAACACAGTATACCAGACATGGCTCGGGGGCAAGGTGCTCAGTAAGTTGTAGGGATTAGGCACCGTGGGGTGTATGTCCCCTGTTCTTTGGTTGACCTCTCGCAGATCCTGTACTGGCTGGTAGTCCCCTGTGTTGGGTTTCTTTACTGGTAGTAGGAGGGTGGTCCATGGTGAATGGCAAGGCTTTAAAATGCCTAGTTGTAACAGTCTTTGGATGTGTGGTCGGATACCTTCCTTAGCTTCCTTGCTCATTGGGTACTGATGAATTGACACGGGAGTAGCTGAGGGCTTTAGGTCTATAATTGGGGGAGGCTGGTTGGCAGCCAGCCCTATTCCTGCAGTCTCTGCCCAGGCCTGGGGAAAGTCAGTGAGCCATTTGGGATCCAGAGAGGGACCAGAAGATGGGGGTCTCTCAAGCAACCGATGTTCATCCTCCAAGTGCACAGTTAACACCTGGAGAGGTTGCCCCTTTGAGCCCGTTACGGTGGCCCCTTCCTCATGGAAGTGTATCTGGGCTCCGACCTTCGAAAGGAGGTCTCAGCCTAGGAGGGGGTAAGGGCAGTCTCGCACCAACAGAAATGAATGTGTTACCTGCCTTGTGATCAAATGGAACTTTCGATCAGTTGTCCATCACAGTTTTTCCCCGGTTGCTCCCTGGACCCAGGATGTCCTGGAGCTCAAAGGCCCCGTTGCCTTGGTCAATACTGAGTGCTGAGCTCCCGTGTCAACAAGGAAGGTCACCGGCTGGCCCCCACATCAAGGGTTATCCTGTGCTCAGGCGGGGGTCTCTTGGCCCTTACCTACCTATTCATCTTCTTCCAAGGAGAGGACTGGAACAGGCTTCTTCTTGGGTCCCTGGGAATTCTTTGGGCAGTCCTTGACCCAGTGTCCTTTCTCCTTGCAGTAGGCACACTGGTCCCTTTCCACCCATGGCCTCCTTTTGTCTTTCAGGCCCCTTTTCTGTCCTGCCTTACTCTGTCCTGGATTCTGTACTACAGTGGCCAGAATTTTACTCAGTTCCCTGTTACGCTTTTGGTCTCTCCTGTCCTCCCTCTCTTCCTGCTCTTTATGTATTCTCTCCTCCTTCTCTTCTGGAGTTTCTCTTTTATTAAAGATCTTTTCTGCCTCCTTCATCAATTCCTGCATAGTATACCCCTGCAACCCTTCTAGCCGCTGCAGTTTGTTTCGGATGTCTGGTGCTGACTGTCCAGTAAAGGACATGATTACATCCTCCTGGCCTCCTCTGCAAGGGGGTCGAATGGGGTATACATGCGGTAGGCTTCCATTAGTCTTTCTAAGAAACCTGCCAGTGTCTCCTCAGCTCCCTGGACTACTGCACGTACCTTAGCCAAATTAGTGGGGTGCTTCCCTGCCCCCTTGAGACCTGCTAGGAGAACCTGGCGATAGAGATGGATTTGCTTCCTACTGGCAACCGTGGTGTAGTCCCAGTCAGGGTGGATCAAAGGAAAGGCCTCTTCAATTTCATAAGGCAGCTGAGTTGGTCTTCCATCAGCCCCTGGGATGTTCTTGCGTGCCTCGAGGTAGACACGCTGCTTCTCCTCAGTGGTGAGAAGGGTCTGCATAAGCTGCTGGCAGTTGTCCCATGTGGGCTGATGGGTTAACAGGATGGACTCGATCAGTCCTGTTAATGCTTGAGGATCTTGGGAGAAAGAGGGATTATGGGTTTTCCAGTTATAGAGATCAGAAGCAGAAAACGGCCAGTACTGCATCTGGCCAGCTACTGAATGGAGGGGGAAAACCTGTGATGTCCAGACACCCTCAGAGCCTCCCACGTGATCCTGGTGGAGACACAGATGGCTGGAAGGCGGAGAAGGCGCCAGGGCATCTTCCTCCTCCCCGTGGAGTCGGGGGATGGGGCCGGCAGGGCAGAGGGCATCGTGTGCTGCTCCAGGCATTGTGGAGAGCTCTGAGGGGGAGGAGGTTGAATGTAGGTGGAGGAGAATCAAAAAGTAAGAGGTCCTGGTCTGCCGGGAGTACTGGCGGTTTTTCAGGTTTTTGTTTCAAGATTTCCTCCAAGGGGTAAAGAGAAGAGGTAGGCAGCGCAAGAGAGGAGGGGATGAGAGGGGTTGAGGAGGCAGGAGGTGGTGCATGGTGGGAGGGGATGAGAGGGATTGAGGAGGCGGGAGGCAGTGCAAGGGGTGGTATCGGGGTAGGAGGCAATGGGGTGGAGACAAAAGGCTTCACCCAGGATGGGGGGTGCCGGGAGAGATGTTCCCACACGGTGATATAGGGAACCTGGTCAAGGTGTCCGTGGGGTCCTGGTTGAAAGACTTGTGCCTTGACCTGTGAGATAATATTAGCATTAAAAGTCCCATCCCTTGGCCAGCCAACCTCAAAGGTCAGCCACTCCGAGGAACAGAAAGTCACCCACTTCTTCTTTTTGACATCAATTGACTGATTGTGATCGCGGTGTTGAACTTCTTTCCAGTGGCCTAAAGTAAGGCCTAAAGGGGTGGTTAGTGTTGCCCCATGGGTACGGAGGAGGACAAAAAACAGACAGATGCACACAACACACAAGACGAGCCGCATGGCACCAAGTTGGTAGCAAACCGAAAGTACAAGTTCAAAAGGGAGCTGCCGGATGGCCAGGCTCTCCCTGGGAAGGAGAGAGGCACTTTCTCTCTCGTCTCCCCCAAACCACCACTGGAGCATCCCCCAGGGTTGGACCAGGGGTCTCAGGGCACGTCTGCCTCCCCCACTGGTTCAATACAAATTCAAGTCCCGTACGGGCACCAAGTGCAGACTTTTTTTTTAAATTTTTTATTTAGTAAAAATAAATTTCCAACGTACATTTTATGGATTACAATGGCTTCCCCCCATGATAATTTCCCTCCCCCTCACACCCCTCCCATCCCCCACTCCCTCTCCATTCCATTCACATCAAGATCCATTTTCAATTATCTTTATATACAGAAGATTGATTTAGTATATATTAAGTAAAGATTTCATCAGTTTGGACCCACACAGAAACACAAGGTGTAGAATACTGTTTCAGTACTAGTTATAGCATTACTTCATATTAGACCCTAATTTAAGGACAGATCCTACAAGAGAAGTAAGTACACAGTGACTCCTGTTGTTGACTTAGCAATTTGACACTCTTGTTTATGGCGTCAGTAATCTCCCTAGGCTGTAGTCATGAGTTTCAAAGGCTATGGAGGCCTTTTGAGTTTGCCGACTCCGATCTTATTCAAATGAGGTCATAGTCAAAGTGGAAGTTCTCTCCTCCCTTCAGAGGAAAGTACCTCCTTCTCTGATGGCCCGGCTCTTTCCACTTGGATCTCAATCACAGAGATCTTTCATTTAGGTCTTCTTCTTCTTCTTCTTCCTTTTTTTTTTTGTTTTGCCGCAGTGTCTTGGCTTTCCATGCCTACCATACTCTCATGGGCTCTTCAGCCATATCCGAATGCCTTAAGTGCTGATTCTGAGGCCAGAGCGCTGTTTAGGACATCTGCCCTTCTATGAGTCTGCTGTGTCTCCTGCTTCCCATGTTGGATCATTCTTTCCCTTCTTGATTCTATCAGTTAATGTTAGCAGAAACTAGTCTTGTTTGTGTGATCCCTTTGACTCTTAGACCTATCAGTGTGATCATTTGTGAACTAAAATTGATCACTTGGACTAGTGAGATGGCATCTGTACATGCCACCCTGATGGGATTGTATTGGAATCCCCTGGCACATTTCTAACTCCACCATTTGGGTCAAGTCCAATTGAGCATGTCCCAAATTGTACATATCCTCCCTCTCTTATCCCCACTCTTATATTTAACAGGGATCACTTTTCAGTTAAGATTTAAACATCTAAGAATGATTGTGTGTTAATTACAGAGTTCAGCCAATAGTACTAGAACAAGACAGAAAAAATACTAAAATGGATGAAGTATTACATTGTACATCAGCAGTCAGCACAAGAGCTGACCAAGTCACTGTTACTCATAGTGTCCATTTCACTTCAAGAGTTTTCCCCTTTGGATCTCAGTTAGTTGAAGCCAATCAGGGAGAATATATGATATTTGTCCCTTTGGGACTGGCTTAATTCACTCAGCATGATGTTTTCCAGATTCCTCCATCTTGTTGCAAATGACTGGATTTCATTGTTTTTGACTGCTGTATAGTATTCTATGGAGTACATATCCCATAATTTCTTTACCCAGTCTACTGTTGATGGGCATTTGGGTTGATTCCAGGTCTTAGCTATAGTAAACTGAGCTGCAATAAACATTAAGGTGCATACAGCTTTTTTATTTGTCAATTTAATTTCCTTTGGGTAAATTCCAAGGAGTGGGATGGCTGGGTTGTATTGTAGGGTTATGTTCAGGTTTCTGAGGAATCTCCAGACTGACTTCCATAGTGGCTGAACCAGTTTGCATTCCCACCAACAGTGGGTTAGTGTCCCTTTCCCCAAACATCCTTTCCAACATCTGCTGTTGGTAGATTTCTGAATGTGAGCCATTCTCACCGGGGTGAGATGGAACCTCATTGTGGTTTTGATTTGCATTTCCCTGATTGCTAGAGATCCTGAACATTTTTTCATGTGCCTGTTGGCCATTTGGATTTCCTCTTTCGAAAAATGTCTATTGAGGTCCTTGGCCCATCTCTTAAGTGGGTTGTTTGTTTTGATGTTGTTGAGTTTCTTGAGTTCTTTGTAGATTCTGGTTATCAACCCTTTATCTGTAGCATAGTTTGCAAATATTTTTTCCCTTTCTGTCGGTTGCCTCTTCACTCTCCTGTTTCTTTTGAAGTACAGAAACTTCTCAATTTGATGCAATCCCGAATGTTAATTTTGGCTTTGACTGCCTGAGCCTGCTGGGTCTTTTCCAGGAAGTCTTTGCCAGTCCCAATATCCTGCAGGGTTTCTCCAATGCTCTCTAATAATGTGGTCATGTCAGGTCATAGATTTAAGTCTTTAATCCACGTTGAGTGAATTTTTGTGTAAGATGAAAGGTAGGGGTCTTGCTTCATGATTCTGCATGTGGAAATCCAATTTTCCCAGCACCATTTATTGAATAGACTGTCTTTACTCCAGGGATTGGTTTTGGATCCTTGATCAAATATGAGTTGGCTGTAGATGTTTTGATTGATTCTGTTCCATTGGCTATCTATCTGTTTCTGTACCAGTACCATGCTGTTTTGATAACGAATGCCCTGTAGTATGACCTGAAATCTGGTATTGTGATGCCTCCAGCCTTGTTTTTACTGTACAAGATTGCTTTAGCAATTCGAGATTTCCTGTGCCTCCATATGAATTTCAGCATCATTTTTTCCAGATCTGAGAAGAAGGTCTTTGGTATCTTGATTGGTATTGCATTTAATGTATAAATTAGTTTTGGGACAATGGACATTTTGATGATATTGATTCTTCCAATCCATGAGCATGGAAGATTTCTCCATTTTTTGGTATCCTCTTCTATTTCTTTCTTTAAGGTTTTGTAATTTTCATCGTAGAGATCTTTAACGTCCTTGGTTAAGTTTATTCCAAGGTGTTTGAATGTTTTTGTAGCTATTGTGAATGGAATTGATCATAGCAGTTCTTCCTCAGCTGTGGCATTGCCTGTGTATACAAAGGCTGTTGATTTTTGTGCATTGATTTTATATCCTGCTACTTTGCCAAAGTCTTCTATGAGTTCCAGCAGTCTCTTAGTAGAGTTCTTTGGGTCCCCTAAATAAAGAACCATATCATCTGCGAAGAGGGATAGTTTGAGTTCCTCCTTCCCAATTTGTATCCGTTTAATTTCTTTTTCTTGCCTAATAGCTCTTGCTAAAACTTCCAGAACTATATTGAATAGCAGTGGTGAGAGAGGGCATCCCTGTCTGGTACCAGATCTCAGGGGAATTGCTTCCAACTTTTCCCCATTCAATAGGATGCTTGCCATGGGTTTTTCATAAATTACTTTGATTGTATTGAGGAATGTTCCTTCTATACCCAGCTTGCGTAGAGTTTTCATCATGAAAGGGTGTTGTATTTTATCGAATGCTTTCTCAGTGTCTACTGAGAGAATCATATGGTTTTTCTTCTGCAGTCTGTTAATTTGGTGTATCACTTTGATTGTTTTGCGAACATTGAACCATCCCTGCATACCATGGATAAATCCCACTTGGTCTGGGTGGATGATCTTTTGATGTGTTGTTGTATTCTATTGGCCAGAATTTTATTGAGTATTTTTACATCTATGTTCATCAGGGATATGGTCTGTAATTCTCTTTCAATGCTGCATCTTTCTCTGGCTTAGGGATTAAGGTGATGCTGGCTTCATAGAAAGAATTTGGGAGGAGTCCATCTTTTTCAATTGTTCTGAATGGTTTGAGAAGAAATGGAGTTAATTTTTCTTTAAATGTCTTGTAGAATTCAGAAGTGAATCCATCTGGCCCTGGGCTTTTCTTTCTTGGGAGGGCCTTTATTACTGATTCAATTTCTGTCTCAGTTATGGGCCTTTTTAGATTTTCTATGTCTTCCTGGTTCAGTTTAGGTAGATTGCATGTGTCCAGGAATCTGTCCATTTCTGATAGATTTCCCTGCTTGTTGTCATACAATTCTTTGTAATAATTTCTGATGATTTTTTTTTTATTTCTGTGGTGTCTGTTGTTACATTTCCTTTTTCATCTCTGATTTTATTGATTTGGTTCTTTTCTTTTTTTTTGTTAGTTGAGCCAATGCTGTGTCAATTTTATTTATTTTTTTCAAAAAACCAACTCTTTGCTTGGCTGATTTTTTGCAATGTTTTTTTTGGATTCAATCCTGTTGATTTCTTCTCTGATTTTAATCATTTCTCTTCTCCTACTAGCTTTGGGTCTGGTTTGCTGCAGTTTTTCTAGATTCTTGAGATGCGCTGAAAGCTCATTTATTTGGTGCCTTTCCAATTTCTTGATACAGGCACCTATTGATATAAACTTTCCTCTCAACACTGCTTTTGCTGTATCCCATAAGTTTTGATATGTTCTGTTGTTATCCTCATTTACTTCCATAAAATTTTTGATTTCTCTTTTGATTCATTGTTCATTAAGGAGCATGTTGTTCAGTCTCCATATGTTTGCATACTTTCTGGGGATTCCTGAGTTGCTAATTTCCACCTTCATTCCACTGTGGTGTGAGAAGCTGCATGGTATGATCCTAATTCCATTAATTTTGCTGAGATTTGTTTTATGGCCTAGTATGTGGTCAGTCCTAGAGAAGGTTCCATGCACTGCTGAGAAGAATGTAAAATCTTTAGATGTAGGATTGAAAGTTCTGTAGATATCTGTCAGATCCATTTGGGCAATAGTATCGATTAAATCTGCTATTTCTTTGTTGATCTTCTGTTCGGATGATCTGTCTATTTCTGAGAGTGGAGTATTGAAGTCTCCCAGTACTATTGTATTGGGGTCTAAGTCTCCCTTTAAGTCCCTTAACATATCTTTTAAATAAACTGGTGCCCTGTAATTACGCACATATACATTTATAATAGTTACATCTTCCTGTTGAATTGAACCTTTAATCATTATATAGTGCCCCTCTTTGTCTTTCTTAACAGATTTTGTGTTAAAGTTTATTTTGTCTGATATTAATATGGCTACACCTGCTTTTTCTTTGGTTTCTGTTGTTGTGGAATATCGTTTTCCAACCTTTCACTTTCAGTCTGTATGCTTCTATGTTGGAAAGATGTGTTTCTTGTAGGCAGCAAATAGATGGGTTTTGTTCCTTAATCCACTCAGCCAGTCTTTGCCTTTTAAGTTTAGATTTCAATCCATTAACGTTCAATGTGACTATAGATAGGTAGTAACTTTGCCCTGCCATTTTCCCAAAGATATTTGCTAGTATATGCTTTGAGTATTCTATGGTCTTTTACTGGTAGGTTTTCTTCTTTTACCTTCTTTCATATTGATGACTGTGTTTCTGTGTTTCTGAGTGTAACACATCTTCAGGCATCTTTTGCAGGGCAGGATGAGTGGCAACAAATTATTTCAATTTCTGTTTGCTGTGAAAGGTCTTTATTTCACCTTCATTCACAAATGAGAGCTTTGCAGGGTATAATATTCTGGGCTGGCATTTTTTCTCTCTTAGCACCTGGGCTATGTCTCGCCATTCCCTCCTGGTCTGTAGGGTTTCTGTTGAGAAGTCTGCTGTGAGTCTAACTGGGGATCCTCTGAGAGTAATTTGGCATTTCTCTCTTGCACATTTTAGGATCTTTTCTTTATATTTCACTGTGGTGAGTTTGATTACAATATGTCGTGGTGAGGGTCTCTTTTGGTATGTTTACGAGGGGTTCTGAGAGCTTCCTGCACTTGGATGTCTCTGTTCTTCTCCAAACCCGGAAAGTTCTCTGCTAGTATCTCACTAAAAAGGCCTTCTAATCCTTTCTCTCTCTCCATGCCTTCAGGAATTCCTAGAATTCGTATGTTGGGTTTTTTAATAGTATCCTGTAGATTCCCAACAATATTTTTTAGATTTCTAATTTCATCTTCTTTTCTTTGGTTTGACTGTATGCTTTCCTGTGCCCTGTCTTCTAAGTCTGATATTCTCTCTTCTGTTTCACTGACTCTGTTTTTAAGGCTCTCTAATGTGTTTGTCGTTTGATCTATTGAGTTCTTCAATTCATTTTGATTTCTCTTCACTATCACACTTTCCTGTTCTACTAGTTTCTGTGTTTCATTTTGGTTCCTCCTTAAGATTTCATTTTCACAAGAGAGATTTTCTATCTTGTCCAATAAGGATTTCTGTAGTTCAAGAATTTGCTTTTGAAAACTTCTAAATGTTTTTATCATAATTTTTTTGAGATCTGCTTCTTGCATTTCTTCTATCTCATCATCTTCATAATCTTGGCCTGGGGTGTTTTGTTCATTTGGGGGCATCATAATGTGTTCGTTGATCTTGTTCCCATGGTTTCTGTGTTTATTGCTTGGCATTTTGGAGGAATTCTTTGAATTATTTCCTTACAGTGTTTTTTTTTTTTCTTGGTATACTATGACTGTGTTAAGTGGGCTGTCTGCTATTGGAGTTGCCTTGGTGGCCTGAGATGTGTGAGGGCAGAGAGCTCTGCTTAGCTCTTCAGGGTTAGGCATGGTAGATCTCTCTCTCTCTCTCTCTTTATTTATTTATTTCTTTATTTTCAGGATGGAAGTAATACCACACAGCTGAGCAGAATTGATGGTAGTTAGTTTCCAATCTCTGGCTTCTGTGGGTATAGGAATCGTCTGCCTTTTTTTTTTTCCCACAGATCACCCAAAGTATCTGTGCTGCACTCAGTGTGGGTTCGGTTTCTCCTTCAGTTTCCCACCGGGTTGCTAAGGTTACTGAATTGTAGCATCTCTGCAGAGAAGTCACGTGACCTCCATGAGCACTCTCACCCCACTGTCTCTCTATTTTTTCCCCACCTCAGTTCATTAGTTCTACTTTTTTATTAAATCCTAACCTCGTGGTATTTCACCTCCCCCTCCCCACCAGAGTCAGGATTTTCTGTTTGACTTAATTTGAGCTCAGCTCTGAGTTCACAAGCGCGGCCCTGTTGCTCACAGCTCTGATGTCATGCACAGCCCTGAGGGTGTGCACCATTTACGTATATCGTGAATGGTGCCTGCTCTTTGTCTCTTGCCTGCCTTTGCTAGGTAGGTGGAGAGAGAAACTCGTCCGGACTGGCCCCCCCCACCCTTATTTCTCTTTCTTCTCTCCTGAAGTTAGCCTGGTGAGCTCTCTCTGCACAGCCTTCAGCCCCACTCTCTCTCTGCCGCTTCCTCAGCCAATGTCTGGGATCACTGAGCTCACCTCCAGTGTGGATGTGAAGACTCAGAGCTGGAGCCGTGAGCATCCTTGCTCTTGCCGCAGGTCGTCTGTGTCTCCTCCACTAGATCCAGAGGAGTTTCTTCTGCATTTTTTCCCCTGGGCCCTTCCCTGTATTCACTGCAATTCCTCTTATATCAACCTATCTTTCCCGGATTATCAATGTGCGACTTCACTATTCACCATCTTGGCTCTGCACCCCCAAGTGCAAACTTAAACACTGACCAGATGATGCAACCAATAAAACAAGTAGCTTACCTCCAACTGGTCACAGAATTGTGTCTGGGGGTGTCCAAATCCTGGACGAGCCCCCAATGAAGGACCCCAAATCTGGGAATCCAACACGCTCAGGTGGTTGCCCAAAGACCCAAAACTCCAGCCCAGTAGATGCAAAAGCAAGAGGATATTTAATAAAACGCTTGCGCAAATGGGCTCCCCAGCACCACAGGCAGTCAAGAGAGCGAGAGAGCCCTGAGAAGGGGTTACAGCAGTTTTTAAAGACAATAGCCACCTGATTAACATATGTATGTGGGGCATTAGGTGATTAGCTAGTTTGAAGGGCAAACTCTTGTTGCAATTTTATCGAGGGAAGGGGTAAGTTTATAGAATGGTCACAGAACCTTATTGCAACTCTTTTCCAGACTTCTGCAAGTGTTATCACGTGAGACAGTTACACAGAGCAGTTTCCCAAGGTTATTCTGCAGGTGGGTGGAGACACAGTTATCTTAAGGAATGGCTACTGTCAGCAGCCAAACTTTTTAACACTTGCTAAAATATTATTTTAATATTTACTTCTAGCAGGGGTCTTACAAACCTACACTTTGGTGGTTGGGCTCACAGGAAAACTTGAAGTGGTGTGCAAGAGCTCTCAGTTATGGGAGACTGAGCACACAGGGAAACTGACACACAGGGACCACTTGAAAATGGGAAGGATTCTAGGACTAGGAAAGTGGGGGCTCTTTCTAACTTTCTCCCAGACAGTCCACTGGGTATAATGCTGGGGTCCAAGGGTGAGGGGGATGTCCCTCAGACCAGGCATAAAGAGAAGCAAAAAATGATTAAGTACTGCTGTTTTATTTGGCCTAAAGACCCAAATGCTGAAGCCTTGGTCCTCTGGCCCAAGTTTTGCTCAGATGAAGACTGGATGTGGCAAGCTCTAATTTTCTATGTGAATGATAAACCCCATCCTTACAAGAAGAAATAGATCCTTCTTCCTGGTGGATGAAGCAGTTGACTCACATGTTCTCTCTCAAAAGGGAGGAGGAGGGTCCCAGCATAAAGCCTTGGGACCCCTTTATCATGCCTGCCCCCTCCCTATGTCTCTAAGGGTGGAGAACATGAAAAGCAAAGGGTGGCAGGAGGACAATCTGGGGAAGTTTAACATCTGGGGATTATGGAGAAAACAATTAAGACGGGCCAGAACAAAACTTCCCAAAGGTTGCTCCTGAGTGGAATAATAATGATCCCAGAGATTGAGCACAAATGCAAGATTTCAGAGTGGTAATAAATAAAAAATCTTCTCCCAGGTCACCAAATGTCACTAAGACATTTGAAATTCAACAGGATAAAGAGGAAGGAAGCCCCCTGTGCTTTTCTACAGAGACTTTAGAGATCAAATGAGGAAATACCCTGGGCTGGAGCCAGAGGACCCAGTGGGACAAGGACTTTTTAAAAGTTAATCTTGTAATTAAGAGCTGGCCTGATATAATAAAGAAATTAACCATTAGCCAAACATTGGTAAGTGGGATGAGAAATCAATTCAGGAGAACTATTAAGGGAAGAAGTACAAGGTGCAGTGAGTTTGCCTAGGCCAAAAACAAAAATGGAGCTCAGAAAGCTGAGGAGTCACAGGACAGAACACCAGACAAGGTCAGGCTGGATCTCAGGGAGGTCCCACCACATGGTGGGAGGAGATTGTTTGTGGATGGGTTGTCCTGAGTGACAGTGGAGGAAAGGAACTGGCACATGGAGAATTTATAACACAGCTTCTAGAAAGCCTCTTACTTTAAACAGAATTGGCTATGTCCATGAAACTGGTCATCAAAGAGGAAATTGATGTAAGTTATAGGAAAGACTTGCAGATGAAGCGGCTAAGCAAGTCTCCTTAGAAGGAATTAAATTATGTAATCTAATCTCACACATCCCTAGAGCCACACAAAGGACCTGGTTTACTAAAGAGGAGGGCCAGGAACTACGCAGAATAGGGACCACTCAAACTGCAGATGGAAAATGGGTGCTCCCCGATGGGAGAATAGTAAGTAAACCCATGATAAGGGAATTAACATCCATGTTAGATGTGACACAACACAGACTGTAGTGTGTGGGAATCAATACCATTGCTGACAAGTGTGTGGATGCTGTGTAACATGTCAGAGGATAAATACAATGACAGTCAGAAAACAAGCTGCATGAGGAAAACCTCTTGTGTTAAGGCCATTTCAGAGTAAAAGACAGGCTGCTAAACTAATCTTGGTAACTGAACTACTCGGGACCAAATGCCTCCCCATAGCATGCTTTAGGATTACGACGGCTCAAGAAGGGAGATGGGCCTGTGCCCTGAGTCGTTACATGGGCTCCTAACCTACATAGACCTCCTTGCATGGAAACCAAAAACCAGATCTGAGGAACCATGGACTGGCTAGATCCTCTACCTTGTCATTCGAAGATTAAAAGGAATCCTCTCCTAGTCTCCCCGTCAAGTTCCCAGTTAGCCACTTCAGACCTGGCGAGTTGGTGCTGATTAAGACCTGGAAGGAAGACAAGCTCCAACCACGCTGGGAGCGCCCAAGCCACGTGCTCCTGATTACTGAGACAGCTATGCCAACCATGGGAAAAGGATGGACTTGGGCTGGAAAGGACCTCTGGGACAAAAAGGAAGGGCCCAGTTGTGTGATACATCTAAAGGACCCTTAGAAGCAGATAAAAAGAAAAGCAGTTCCTCTCTCTGAGCTCTGCTTGCCCCGGTGGGTGTGGGGTGCACAGGTGGGCACCCCGGCTGACCTGATGCACCTCCTGCCCTGCCCCAGCTGTACGTACAGGCACGGCTCTGCTGGAAGTGGGCACGGCTGCTGCGGCCCACGGTTCAGTTCTTCCTGGTGGCCTTTGCGCTCTACGTGGGCTACACCCGAGTGTCCGACCACAAGCACCACTGGAGTGACGTTCTCGTCGGCCTCCTGCAGGGGGCGCTGGTTGCTGGTTTTACTGTGAGCTCTGGGCCCTGTCCCGCTGCCTTGTCCGGAGAGCCCCCTTCGGGACCTAGGCCCGCCCACCCAGAACCTCTTCCGGCTCCACATTCCCACCCTGTCTCCTCCCAGGTCCGCTACGTCTCAGACTTCTTCAATCCCCGGCCTCCGCGGCCCTTCCAGGAAGAGGGGCCGGAGCGGAAGCCCAGCCTGTCCCTGACGCTGACCCTCGGCGAGGCCGAGCACAATCACTATGGGTACCCGGCCTCCTCCTGACCCGTGGCCCTGGTCCTGGCCGGGTCTGTGTCTGGGCTGTGGTGGGGCCGGGCTGTGTGGCCTTAGCTCCTGTCTGGGCTGTGGTGGGGCCGGGCTGTGTGGCCCTGGCTCCCCCTACCCTGACAGAGGCCATGGAAGCTGGCTGGGTATGGGAGTGGCATGGGCTGTTGGAAGAGTATGGTAGCTTCAATCCTCACCTCTCTCATAAATGTAGCCAAAATCCTGAACCAGATTAGGAGAAATGACTTGAGAACAAAAAGAAGAGTGAAAATGGGACCAGAAAGTGTAAAAATAAAAAAGGAGGGATTTGCAAGAAAATGGAAAATTACTGTTAGTCGACTTACAGATGCAGACAAACAGGATGCTACAGAGTAGCCAGCTCACAAGAGGAAATTAGAGTACAGATAGAAGTAAGGAGGAGGGTAACTAACTTAGTGACTAGTCCAGGAAGATCGCACACCCTGCAGTACTTAACCAGTGAGGAACCAGGGGCAAGACCTCGGAGTTGGGATATAAACTGCTTATTATAACTGTTCAAGCGTGCTTGCTCATCACATGCCTGGCCTGATTTTGCAAGAGTATAAGAGTATATCACTTCCACTGTACTTCCAAGTCCATCTTGAGTGGACAGGTGAGGATATTTCCCACACCTGTTGATAGACATGGCAATAAACATTAATGTGCGAGTCTTTGTATAGGTTTATACTTAATGTTCCTCTTGCTAAAACTGGAAGTGGAATGGCTACATATGATAGGTGTAAGCTTAACTTTTAAATCAACTGCCCTGGGGCCTGTGCTGTGGAGTAGTAATAGGTTAAACCTCTGCTATGGTGCTGGCATCCCATATGGGAGCCAATTCAAGTCCTGGTAACACCATTTCTGATCCAGCTCCCTGCTGGTGGCCTGAGAAAGCAGTGGCCCAAGTGCTTGGGCCCCTGTACCTGTGTGGGATACCCAGAATAAGCTCCTGGGCTCCTGGCTTTGGATCAGCCCAGCTCTGGCCATTGCGGCCATTTGGGGAGTGAACAAGTGGATGAAAGACCTCTGTGTCTGCTATCTGTGTCCACTATCTATAGGTGCCAATTATGTCAAATCTGTTGTTCAATTTTCTGTATCTTTTACCTTCTCTCTCCCCTCATCTTTCTCATAATTAAGCAAGTCTCTGGGAAAGTGCCTTTAGCAAGATTGCTACAGTTGACTAAATGACAGACACATAAACCATGAGGAATCTTGCTCTCCAGGGTGCTCAACTGTAACTCTCCTCCCATAATCCAGAAAGTTCACAGCACCTTTTCAACTTGACTGTTCTAGGCAGGACAACCTGGGCATGGAGTGACTCCCATCACCCATTCACCCAGATTCTGTTGAATTCTTGTAATAACCCTGACATCATGCCAGGTGCTACCTGGATGACAGACTTGCATAAAAACAATACAATCAGCAGGCATTGTGTTTTAAACATTAGGGCACTATTTGTCCAGCAGTGCAGCTAGGTAGTATCACTAACAGATACCAACAAGGATTTGAGAATTTAATGTAGGAAACCAACTGGTGCTTATAATATTGATCCAGAGTAAAAGGCTTCACAAACTTCAAAGGCAAACAATTTTCCAACACCACCACCACTAGAAATTTAGGGATTATCAACAAAAGATTACTATATAGCCAATAAAAGTGATTGCTTCAGGGGGAAAAGGGCATAAATTTCAGCTTAAGTCTGTAAAATGACCAACATACATACATATTTGTAGAGGGGAAAATGTTTTGTAAGGTGTACACGTGTGGGTTTATATTTACATGGCTTAGTCCTGAATGGCTGAATGGCGGGACAGTAAGTGACCTTAATTTTTCCATCTTTCTATATTAAGCATGTATTACATACTATGCTTATTTGTTAGGTTGAGAATTGCCTCATTTATTACTTTCCTTAGGAAACTAGAAAAAAGTCAGTATTTGTGGCCATATGAATTGTAGAGTTTATGGAGGAAACTCTTTCTTAGGTAAATAGTCCGGGATGAGAAGTGAGAGATTCTTATCTTAGCATCTCCCTAAGGAACTGTTAGGAGGAACATAAGAATCCCGCTTTTCTTCAGCACAAATTTGCCACTCAGTCCTGCATGCAAAGAAGTTGGAAGCAGCTCCAGTTTCTATCAGATGGTACAGATCCTGGATATTTGACATTTCATTTAAACATGGACAAGACTGACATGTCCCAGCACCTACTCAGTGAGCATACATCAGTATGCTCACTCTATCCCAGAAACATGGCTCCTCTCACTTCAGAGCTATCTTCTCTGACGAACACATAGACTGCCAAGGGGAAAGCATTCCTGAATATTTAAATTATGTATTTGTGTCCAATTAGAGGTCACCTAAGTTCAAGGGTGTAATACACTTGGAATTCTTTTCAGACCTTCTCACACTAAGAAACTTACCTGGCGATTTTAAAAAACTTGTGGAAAATGAATAGAAAAATTAACTCATAGAAATATCTAATTCATGCTTCTCTGTGGTGCCTGGGAATATCTGTAAATACTGCTCTTACGACCAGCACTGTGGCACAGTAGGTTAATCCCCTGCCTGAGGCACCAGCATCCCATATGGGTGCAAGTTCTAGTCCCAGCTGCTCCATTTCCAACCCAGCTCTCTGTTATGGCCTGGGAAGGCAGTAGAAGATAGTCCAAGTCCTTGGGCCCCTGCACCTTGTGGGAGACCCAGAAGAAGCTCCTGGCTTCAGATTGGTTCAGCTCCAGCTGTTGTGGCCATTTGGGGAGTGAACCAGCAGATGGAAGCCCTTTCTCTCTCTCTCCCTCACACTGTCTGTAACTCTACCTCTCAAATAAATCAATAAAAATCTTAAATACTGCTGTGTTTATTAAATAGCGATAAATTTCTAGATTTTGGCTTAGCAACAATCTATGAGAAAACACAAACACAAAAAAGGATTACTGATTGCAGGGAGCTTAGAATCACTGAAGAAAACTGGATATGCAGATGATCACCTGGGATAACACCAAGCTTAGCTCATTCACAAACTAAGGGACCAGAACTCAACATGACACAAAAGTACAATAGGCACTAAATTTTGTGTTGAAATATTCATAAAAAATGGTCTTCCCCAAGATAACAAGTATGAGTAACAGCAAACAGGAGGCCCAGGGTCACCCTAATTCACTGGTAGTGGCATGGACAGAGATGTGCCCAGCAACATGCTGTATTCCATCAAAAACATGAGGAGACACATTTCCCCATCAAGGACACAACAAGCCTCAGAGAAGTACGAGACTGTGCCACTGACAGCCAGTCCCAGAGTCTCTGATGGATCTCATGGCTGAACCTCCAACTTAACTTTTACCTCACATCAGAATCTGTCCTGTGTTGGATGGAAGAGCGAGAACATTCCTGGCTTGGCCACTACCTAAGTGTACTGCAGAGACCACAGTCACATTTTTAAAAAAAATTTAAAAATTATTTTAAAATATTTTTTAAAAAAATTTAAAATTTTTATTTATTTGGCTGGTACCATGGCTTAACAGGCTAATCCTCTGCCTTGCGGTGCCTGCACACTGGGTTCTAATCCCATTTGGGGCACTGGATTCTATCCTGGTTGCCCCTCTTCCAGGCCAGCTCTCTGCTATGGCCCAGGAAGGCAGTGGAGGATGGCCCAAGTCCTTGGGCCCTGCACCCACAATGGGAAACCATGGCTCCTGGTTTCGGATCAGCATGATGAGCCGGCTGCAGCAGCCATTGGAGGGTGAACCAACGGCAAAAAGGGAGACCTTTCTCTCTGTCTCTCTTTCTCTCTCACTATCCACTCTGCCTGTCAAAAAAAATATTTATTTGAGAGGCAGATTCAGAGAGAGAGAGATAGAGAGAAAGAGAAAGAGAATAGGCTCTTCTGTCCACTGGTTCACACCCCAGATGGACACAACAGCAGGGGCTAGGCGAGGAGCCTGGAACTCTATGCTGGTTTCCCACATGGGTGCAGGGACCCAAATACTTGGGCCATCTTCTGCTGTCTCCCAGGTACATTATCAGGTAGCTGCATCAAAAGTGCAGCTGGGATTCTAACTCGTCCCCCCATGGGATGCTGGCATTGTAGGTGGCAGCTTAACCCACTGTGCCATGATGTCACTCCCAAGGCCATGTTTCTTAAGCGGGCCTGTCATCTCTCACTAGGAAAGACAAGCGACATTTCAGTGCCTGACTGCTCATTTAATGAACTTCAATTCAGTAAGAAGTGGCATCAGTCCTGGGCTACCCTGCATAGAAAGGCTCAAACACGCCTTGAAATGGAAAACTTTATCTCTAATGAAGAACAGGGCTTTATCTTGTGAGTAATCTAGAGGCAACAATAAGAAAGAAAAGCGCCTAATTTCAAGATATAGCGAAGAAGGATCACACGCAAGCCGCGGGCCTCTTCTGCTTAAAAGTTTTAGTTACACAAAGGTTCCAGGGATCACATTTAGCTTTTCAGAGCTGGTCTCTTGAGGCTCCTCTTAAGAAATGGGGAAAGGTAATTTCTCCCTTTTTCATGTCTCGTAAGTAACTGAATATAGTCATTTTTAATATTCTCAACAATAAAACGTGGTGTGTCTATGTTCACCTATCTACCCACCACAGGCTTTCTCTCACTCTATCTGCATCCTTTTATGTGTAAAAGCAGCTTTGAAAAAGCTTTTGGAGTAACCACTCTTTGTAACACACAAGGAAATCCACACAGGTGCTTTCTCTAAGGGAGTTTGAGTTCAGAAGGCTCTTTTTTTTAAGGATTTATGTATTTATTCAAAACTCAGATTTACGCAGAGAGAAGAGAGAGAGATCTTCCATCTCAGGGTTCACTCTCCAATTGGTTGCATCAGCCAGAGCTGTTCTGATCTGAAGCCAGGAGTTTCTGCTGGGTCTCCCATGTGGGTGCAGGGGCCCCAGGACTTGGGCCATCTTCCACTGCTTTCCCAGGCCATAGCAGAGAGCTGGATCAGAAGAGGAGCAGCCAGGACTCAAACTGGTGTCCATATGAATGCCGGCGCTTCAGGCACCAACCCGCTGCACCACAGCACCGGCCCCAGAAAGCTCTTTTCTGTGGTGTGTAGCACAGGCCTAGGCACGCAGTATACACCCTATTAGGATCTCCTGACTGATAGTGAAATCTGTAGATTGCATTGTGTACCCTACTCACAGAGTTATGTCTGCCTGTCAACAGTTCTGGGATGACACAGCAAACAAAACAAAATGCTCACACTTCCTAGTTACTATTGTACAGTGTGAGTTCAACTACCACAACATCGACTGACAAGTATTCATAATATGGCAGAAAAGTAGAAGAGATTACTGTCACAAGAGACAGAAATTCAGAACAGGCAAAAGAGGGGCAGGTGTAGTGGTGCAGCAGGCTAAGCTACCATCTGCAAAGCTGGCATCCATATAGGCGCTGGTTTGTGAGCTGGCCTCTCCTCGTCTGATCCAGCTCTCTGGGAAATTTTTTGATACATACACTGCAGAGACGGCCTAGTTAAGGTTCTCTTACATGCTGAATTCCTTGTCAATCATGAATCAGTTCATCTACATTATGTTACCATGAGAAAGGAATCTCAAAGGTTAAGATCTTGTCTTATGAACAGTAACTTTTTAAACTTCTTTTGAAATTGCTGATTTGATTTCTACAACTCGGCTTATAAGAGCAGCCAAGAGACATGGAAGCAAGAATACCTCCTTTCCTCTGGCTTTCATTCAAGGGGAGGTGGGACATGGTGCTTCGGGAGCAGTGGTCAAGACACCACTTAGGATATCACATCCCACATCAGAAGCCTCAGTTCCTGCCTAGGTGCTGCTTCCCATCCAATTTCCTGCAAATGTGCTCTCTGGGAGGCATCAGAGAATGGCTTAACTTCGTGAGTCCCTGTCACCTAGGAGGAACATATTGTGTCCTGACTCCTGGCTTCTGTCTAGCCCAGCCACTGCTGTCCACACGAAGTGAACCAGCAAGCTCTGTCTACTCATTTCTCTCTCTCTCACTTTGCCTTTCAAGTAAATAAACATCTAAAATAAAAATCTCAGGTAAATGGCATTTTGGGCTGCTGTTGTTTCCTTTACTCCCTGCAGTAAAGGCCACCATCAGCTTCCTGGTCCTGTTCACTGTCTGCCTTCACTGCTAGAAAGGACAGAGAAGAAATTCACTTTCCCTTTGTATCTGAGTGAATGGCTATAATGACCATCCTAAACTTGGCAAGAAATGGTTAAGGCAAACACCTCAGTAGCTTTACAAACTAAATGATTTAGAAAATCCTGTTGATCAGCTGTTACCTTACTGAAAACCACCAGGCTATTTATCAGCAAGAGTAAGATGAGAATCAATACTAAACAAATACTAAATAGCTACATTGTGCTCTGAGACAACGTGCAAACGTCATTTCCTTAAAAAGTTTCTTAAGCAGCAAAAACAGCATGCCAGTTCAACACAAAACTCTCCTGAAGTGAACTTGTTTTTCCAAATGGCAGGCTCTGATAAGATCAATTTTAAAGTTTGACCAATAATTCCAACAATTCTAGGTTACACTGCTACACATATCATGACAAGGAAGTATAAACATTTGAAAGTTCTTAGTTATTCAATTACATTCAGGAAATTTTTATTATGTGCCCATGAGCAAGGACTTCATTAGTATAAAATCCAATCCTATGAATTCCACATAATAAATTATTTTAAAAACAGAAACTATAACCATGTGGAAGAAGCAAGCTGTGGCCCACCAGATAATGCTAGCCTTGGAGAAACAATGAAACACGGTGTTGAGAAAACAACTGTAGTCCTAAGTGATGTTAGTGACAGATACAGCAATGTGTTAACGCCAACTGGTTCTGCATAAAACAGCTGTGCCAAGAGCATGAAAATTCCATTTAAAGACTGGTGTGGACAACCAGCAGACCCAGAGAAGAGCAATGGATTGTTAAAGAAAGTGGAAATTCGAATATACAAAAACGGTTGAAGAAAGTAGGCACAGTTAGCCTGGAGGAAGAAAAAAGACAAGTGTGACATCTGTCAAATGTTTTTAGAACTGCCCTAGTAGAAGAGTAATGATGTAGTCCTTCAACGAGGCAAAAATTTTACCAAGCATGTAAGTTGCAGGAAGGTCCTGGGACTGGAGGTGTTACAGTAAAATGGGCTATGTTGGAGAATCTGAAGGTACTTTTTAAAGTGTACGGGAAGGCCGGTGCCATGGCTCACTTGGCTGATCCTCCACCTGTGGCGCCAGCACCCTGGGTTCTAGTCCCTGTTGGGGCACTGGGTACTAGTCCCGGTTGCTTCTTTTCCAGTCCAGCTCTCTGCTGTGGCCCAGGAGTGCAGTGGAGGATGGTTCAGGTGCTTGGGTCCCTGCACCTGTATGGGAGACCAAGAGGAAGCACCCGGCTCCTGGCTTCAGATCAGTACAGTGCCAACTGTAGTGGCCATTAGGGGAGTGAACCAACGAAAGGAAGACCTTTCTTTCTCTCTGTCTCTGTCTCTGTCTCTGTCTCTGTCTCTCTCTCTCTGTCTCTCTCTCTCTCTCTCTCTCTCTCTCTCTGTCTATAACTCTACCTATCAAATAATATAAAAATATTAAATTGTACGGGAAAACAAATTAACAGATAGGCTAAATGGGTGGCATTAGCATAGTGATGCAAGCAGAATGAGAGGATGTACTGTCTGCAGCTTTCCATATAATTGATCACTCAGAACATTTCCTCAAGCAACAGAGTGAAAAAGTTACTTTTCTACAGGAAAGCTAATTTATTTAAACAGCTGTCAAGTGACTTCAAACTATGTCATTAAGAGATCAGTTCAGGCCGGCGCCATGGCTTAACAGGCTAATCCTCCTCCTTGCGGCACCGGCACACTGGGTTCTAGTTCCATTTGGGGTGCCAGATTCTATCCTGGTTGCCCCTCTTCCAGGCCAGCTCTCTGCTATGGCCCAGGAAGGCAGTGGAGGATGGCCCAAGTCCTTGGGCCCTGTACCTGCATGGGATACCAGGAGAAGCACCTGGCTCCTGGTTTCGTATCAGCGAGATGCGCCAGCCACAGTGGCCATTGGAGGGTGAACCAACGGCAAAAAGGAAGATCTTTCTCTCTATCTCTCTTTCTCTCTCACTATCCACTCAGCCTGTCAAAAATAAAAATAAAAAATAAATTTAAAAAAAAATTTGTTCAGGCCAGCCCCGTGGCTCACTAGGCTAATCCTCCACCTGCGGCACTGGCACCCCAGGTTCTAGTCCCAGTTGGGGTGCCATATTCTGTCCTGGTTGCTCCTCTTCCAGTCCAGCTCTCTGCTGTGGCCCGGGAGTACAGTGGAGGATGGCCCAAGTCCTTGGGCTCTGCACTCACATGGGAGACCAGGAGGAGGTGCCTGGCTCCAGGCTTCAGATCAGTGCAGCACCCAGCCTAGTGGCCATTTGGGGGGTGAACCAATGGAAGGAAGACTTTTAGAAAAATAAAAATTAAAAAAAAAAAGAGAGATCAGTGCAAAACAAAAGTGGGTTTTGGAAAATAAAAAATGTAAAACTCTTCCTTCGCATAGCAGAACTGTATAACCAGTAATAAGTCTACTGCTAAGCACCATTATTGCAGGAGAGAAGAGATCTGTGTGTGCACGTGGGAGTAGGTCTCCATGTCACAGAATCCTCCCTGGTGCTTGTCCTGGTGGTAAGTCACCATTGGACTAGCTGGCTCCTCCCAGCCATTCCCAGATGCAGCTCCTGATTTCAGCTCCCCACTGATGTCACGCTGGGAGTGATGGCCTTCCACCCACATGGGGAAGTGGATTCAATCATCAGGTCCCAGTTTCAGCCTGGCCTAGCCTCAAGTCACAGCAGACACGAGCTGGTTCTTCTCTGTGTCTCTCAAATAAGTGTTTTTAAAATGTTTTAATTGTGTTGGCCTGCTATATGTTGGTCTGTTTTCTGCTGCTGTAACAGAATACTCAAGACCAAAGCAGATGCTGTGGCGTGGTGGGTTAAGCTGTCATTTGGGATGCCTAGATCCCATACTGGAGGGCCAATTTCAGTCTTACCTCCTCTGCTTCCCTTCCAGCTTCCTGCTAATGTGCCAGGGAAGCAGCAGATGATGGTCCAAATCAACAGGGAACTGCCACCCAACTGGGTGACCTAGATGGAGTTCCTGAACTCTTGGCTTCAGCACGCCCAGTTCCAGCCGTTGTGGGCATTTGGAGTGAACTAGTCAATGGAAGCTGTCTCTGCCTTTCAAATAAATTAAAAAACAAATAAACAGACAAAAAAATACCTAAGACTGGGTAAATTTGCTTCTTATCATTCTGGAGGCTAGCAGTCCAAGGTCATGGGCTACATTCAGTAAGGACTCATGGCTGAGTTCCAGGGTGACCTAGTTGATCACATGACCAGATACAACCAGCATGCCAAAGACAGCTTGCTTTTCAAACAAAGCCACACTTTTGATAAAACATGAATCCATGTAAGTATAAATCATTCCATGAGCAGAACCCTCCAACCCAATCACCTCCCCAAACTACCACACTTCACAGCACCGTTAATGTCTGACTTTGGGGATTACAGTTCCAATACATGACTACTGGGGGACAAACATTCCAAACATAGCACCTAGCTAGGTGACAACCCTATGCCAAACAGTGAAATCCAGGATCCACATGCATTGCAGAAAGCTATTAAGAATAAACGTTAAACTGGCTTTAACTAATAGATTATAAATAAATCACACCCAGTGATAACTACTGATTCTCTTGCACTGTAATCATCTATCTTTTCCTCATCCTTGCCAAATGAGAAAAGGGCCTTATTTAATTTTAAACTTTAGCAGTTTATAGTGTGCCCAGCACATGGTAGGCACATAATCAATCTATGTGGAATAAATGAACTGTAAGACATAGTATTTTGGGGGGCCAGTGCTGTGGCATAGAGGGTAACTGCAGTGCCAGTATACCATATGAGCATAGGTTCGAGTCCTGGCTGCTCCTCTTCTGATCCAGCTCTCTGTTATGGCCTGGAAAAGCAGTAGAAGATGGCCCAAGTCCTTGGACCCCTGAACCTGTGTGGGAGACCCAGAAGAAGCTCCTGGACCCTGGCTTCAGATCAGCACAGCTCTGTCCATGTCCATTGCGGCCACCTGGAGAGTGAATTAGCATATGGAAGACCTCTCTCCCTCTCTCTACTTTTCAAATAAATAAATCTTTTAAAAATATAGTATTTTTAAAAATTATAAGTTTCAAGCTAACATATGGAAAAAATGTCAAAAAAAGTTATTACAATGAAGCTGCTTCTTCATTCTTGGCTCACAAACAGATCAGAATCGAAACAGGTAAGTTTTCTCCTTCAGAGATAGTTCAAGTGTATGGAAATCAGTATGACTGTCTGAAATGACCAAAGCTGATGAAAGGACCTAGATGCCTTCGGAAGTTAACTGTATGATTACAACCAAAATAATTTTTATGTAAGCTCAAGTTAAATCTGGGCACTTAATTAGAAAATTACTACTGTTTGATTTCTGCTAAACCATTTTTCCTCTTTCACTTCAAAAAGTTATTCACTTTAAAAATAATTATCACAAACTGACCTATATTTTGAAAGGGGACATTATCAAATTGAAGCATTTTTTTTGAGAGGTAGAGTTACAGATAGAGGGAGAGACAGAGAAAGAAGTCTTCTATCTGCTGGTACACTCCCCAGGTGGCCGATTTGAAGCCATGAACCAGGAGCTTCCTCCAGGTCTCCCATGCTGGCTCAGAGGCCCAAAGACTTGAGCCATCTTCCACTGCTTTTCCAGGCCATAGCAGAGAGCTGGATCAAAAATGGAGCAGCCAGAGCTCCAGCTGGGACTCCAAACAGTGCCCATATGGGATGCCAGCACTGCAGGTGGAAGCTTTAGTTGCCATGCCACAGCACCAGCCCCAGCACTTTTAAAACACTGGAAATCTGCAGGCAATAGTCTAATTTGGTGGGCTGTTGGTCTTTTTAATTTGACAGATAAAGTGAGACAGTGAGAGAAGGAGACAGAGAGAAAGGTCTTCCTTCCATTGCTTCACCTTCCCAATTGGCCACCACAACCAGAGCTATGCCTATCCGAAGCCAGGAGCCAAGTTTTTCCTCCTGGGCCTGAGTGCAGGGACCCAAGCACTCAGGCCATCCTCCACCACTGTCCCAGGCCATAGCAGAGAGCTGGACCAGAAGAGGAACAACTGGGACTAGAACCTGGTGCCCATATGGGATGCCAGCGCTGCAGGCAGAGGATTAACCAAGTGAGCCATGGCGCCGGCCCAGGCTATCAGTCTTGAAAACTGTAGTAACCAAGAAGATGGAACTTGAAAGGACACAGCTGTAGAGAAGCTGATAAAAGGGATCTGGGTGGGTGACACAATGACCCAACTGCAGAGGACTTTCTGAGACCTATTATATCTTTTTACTTGGGCCAGCGCCATGGCTCAATAGGCTGATCCTCCACCTGCAGCGCCAGCACACCGGGTTCTAGTCCTGGTCGGGGTGCCAGATTCTGTCCCAGTTGCCCTTCTTCCTGTCCAGCTCTCTGCTGTGGCCCAGGAGTGCAGTGGAGGATGGCCCAAGTGCTTGGGCCCTGCACACGCATGGGAGACCAGGAGAAGCATCTGGCTCCTGGCTTCAGATCATTGCGGTGCACCGGCCGCAGTGGCCATTGAGGGGGTGAACCAATGGTAAAGGAAGACCTTTTCTCTCTCTCTCTGTCTACTCTTCCTGTCAAAAAAGGAAGGATAAAAAAAATAACTGGTTACACTTGGATTATAAAATAAGATGGCACACTGTTATACTTCACTACAAAAACTTGGGACAGGCATATCGATCACTAGATGGAGTGGTTAAAGCATCCAACACTGTCATTAGCTTCAATGTTCTACTTTGTTCTGATAAAGGGGAAAACCAAATACCTTTTCAGCAGGTTTGGCTTTCACTGCTTTTAAATTAAGCAAAATTAAGTTAGGAAGGAACAGAGGAGAGACCTCCCAGGGAGCTGAGAAAGCTTTCTAGAGGCTGTGTGCCAGAACACAGAGACCCACTCTATACAAAGAATGGATAGGAGCCCTTCCTTTCAGGGCTCCCAGCCCATGATTTGGCCATGCACGTGGTGACTGATGACACATATCCCTCTCTACACCCCTGACACGACCTCAGAATGCTGTCACCTACTTGGGCCTCAGCTTCTTCATTAGTGAAGGGAGAGGTGGCAGAGTGGTGAAGTCCTATTCCAGTTCTAAAACTGCACTATTACATTGATAACCCCAGCAGGATACATCCATCAGCTTCCCTTAAGCTCCCTGCAAATGCACCTGGGAGGCAGCAAGGATGCCTTAAGATCTGTGTGCCTGCCATCAATGTAGGAGACCTGGATGGAGTTCCCAGCTCCTGGCTTTGGACCAGCCCAGTCTTGGCTGCTGCAACCATTTAGGGAGTGATCTAGTAGTTAAAGATAACCAATCAGTCAGTCAAGCTCTCATTTGGGAGTGAATCAGCAGATGGAAGAAAACTGTAATGATGCTTTTCAAATTAATCAATATCAATCTTGATGCTTAACACTCAATCAATAATCCTCCCTGAGTCAAACCCTCTCTCAGGTGCTCTCCCTGCACCAACCTCATGCCTCCCAAATCTACAGATGGGAAACAGACACTCAAAGAGATGAAACAGCAGTCATTCTCCCAAAGCCTGGAGCTGGGAGCTGACAAGCAGGCATTCCTGGGGTGAAGAAGAGTAGAAGGGCATTCCAGGTAGAGAACAGGATGTGCCAAGGTACAGCAAGGTGAGTGATCCCCTAGAATTCAGTGTGGCGCGGGGAGGGACACTTCCCTCCCTGGTGACCATAGGTGATGGAGTCTGAGGGGAAGTTTTTCTTTCCCTTTGGGACTCACTTCCTCAGGCTTTCAAATGCAAATATTATCCTGCTGTGGGAGGTGCAGGTGGAACAATCAGTGACCAGGGTTCTTTCTTCTAAACTTGAATTTTGATCTTTCTTGAGCTGTCAATCAGCCATCCAATCCTCTCTCTCTGGACTCTTGGCAGTGGGGCAGCTCTGTCAGCCATTGCTTGGTGGTGGCACTGCGCAGTACTGCTGAGCCAAACCGGCAGTAGGTTAAATGTCATCAGTGCCTTTCCCTAGGATCTATCACCCTACAAGGAGCTTATCAGGTTGGAACCCCACCCAAGGCCTGGGGCATCTGAATTTCAGAGCCAGGCAAGCCAGGAAGAGGCTGGCACAGGGAAGGGCAGAGGTGGTAAGCAGTCACACTCTCTGAAGTCTGGGTTAGAGCACTGAAGACATTATGAACAAAACCATTCCTATGCATGCGCACGGGTGTGTGTGCATGTATGCGTGTTGGGGTGTGTGTCCATGAGTTTCAGACTCTCAAAGTGATCAATGACCCAGAAAACGTTAACAACCACTGCTCTTAAGCCAGCTGGGAGCCAGATCTCCAGGCAACTCAAAACACCTGGAGAAACCCAACGACACAGCAAGGGGAAAAAAACAAAAACCAGAAAACCAGGCATTGCAAGTTAGATGAGAAGTCCTCCCAGACCTTAGTGGGAAGGATGACAAGCACTGTAGCCGAGACTGTTCCCACCTTAGGATCTGAGGCAGTAATGTCTGCCTGCCTTCACTCAGTGCTATTGCACAAGCTGCCACCCTGGGCAGGACCCCAAATGCTCACAATTTGCTGAGAAGCCATCCAGGCCTCCAGCTGGTGATCTAATTCTCCTAAGGAAAGTCTTCCCTTTAAACAGTGAAAGCAGAAAGGAAATGCGGGAAGCTGGAGCCACAGGCCAGGTACTTCTCTAAACTAATATTCGAAAGAAACTTAAAAATAAACCACATGTCACATTCACTTTAAGTTTCTAGCACAAGATTAAAAGGATAGCTGTTTCCTGGGGAAGGAGTCTCAATGCAAGAGACTTACACAAGGGCAGTGTGGCCCCATGCTGGTACATGACCAGGGATTCCTCCCCCACCCAGCAACAGCATCCTCCCCCATGACACCACCAGCATCAACATCTCTTAGGTCACCCAGCACCAGATTTCACCCTGTTGTTGACTTCCTCAGTGCTACCATGTTGAAAGTAGCCCAAGAGTCAAGACAAAGTGGCTTCTGGGGGATCCCAATGGGGAGAGACACCTTCAAGCACTTGGCAAAGGAGGCCAGGAGGAGTGGAATGAGGATAGAAATCACCAGCAGCCACCCCTGGAGCCAGCAGCTGTCTGGGTTCACACAGGGGCTGTGTGCTCAGGTGGGCTGCTCACCCTCTCTGCTCTTCCTTCACCCATGCAATGGGGCTCACCACTGGCCTCCTGCACTGAACTCTACTAAGAATTTGATGAGCCATTGTTTGTAAATATGTTTAGAAAAACATGTGGAACGTACTGTTTGACAAATACACCAATTCTTTCCAAAATTCCTTGGTTAAGGGAATGGAATCTATCTAGGATCTAACACTGTGCCATAGTGGGTTAATTTGCTGCTTGCAGCACCAGAATCCCATACAGGTACTGGTTCAAGTCCCAGCTGCTCCACTTCTGATCCAGCTCTCTGCTATGGCCTGGAAAAGCAGTAGGAGATGGCCCAAGTGCCTGGGCTCCTGTACCACGTGGGAAACCCGGAAGAAGCTCCTGGCTTTGATCTGGCTGTTGCAGGTATTTTGGGAGTGAACACTGGATAGAAGACCGACTTCTCTCTCTCTCTCTCCCTGGGTAACTCTGCCTCTCAAATAATAAGCTGAGACAGAGAGAGAGAGAGAGAGAGAGAGAGAGAGAGAGAGAGAGAGAGAGAGAGAGAGAGAGAGAGAGAGAGAATGGGTTATATCTGTCTCAGTGTTCAAGTGTGAAATAAAACACCAAAAACTAACACTATGGCACAGTCTGTCAGTGGAAAGAAAAGACATTAATCAGAAAATCTAACTAAGAGCCACCATTTCAAGCTCCTGTCACAGGTGAACCACCCTGCTAGATGCTGGGAGATAAAGAAACAGATTATTCTGCCTAGAAAATGCTTATATAAATCCCAGGTGCCTGGACAAGTGAGGGACAAGGACCCATGTGACAGATGCTAGATTTATACTGAGGAACTTAGCCCACAGCTTCCAAAGGAAGACAGAAATTCTGCAAAAGCAGGAATGGTTAAAGAGTCCGTATTTAATTACGGGTTAATGTCAACATCTTGTGTGTTTTCATTGGATAACTAAAACATAAATGTGTCAACAAATTTGGAAACAGAACGACCACTGAACACTAATTGATTTTACTGTGCCCACAAGGTTAGCATGAAGTAAACATAAGAGTTTCTGCCTTTATCAGATTCTGTGCCAGCCACAGCACAACAGCTTACACACATCTCTTTCAATCCTCACAATTCCACCAAGCAGAAATTATCTTCATTTTCTTCTGACAAACAGGTAAAGCAACTGAAATTTAGAGAGGTTTAAGGTCACCCAGCCAACAAGTAGAGCAGAACCTTGTCAGGAATCTAAAATAACCATGCTCCATAAGGAACTGATGGATAATTAAATTCCCAATGTCACCAACACTGGGCTTATGCACTAATTTCTCAATAACCTGTCCTCATTCCATGTCTCAGTGCTAACCCCTTCCAAATAATAATCCTAATATAGGTAGCACAATTTCTGCTTGTTGAGCACATTATTTAAATTCTATTGTGGTTCGATGTCTATATAATCAGTATTTTATCCTATGTAGATCTTATTCCCAATTTACACAAGAATCTGGCCTCAGAGAAATGCAGTAACTTGCCCAAAACAGCACCGCTAAGCAATGACAGAGCCAGCATAGGAGACCAGGATGTGGAACCTAGAGTTGGCTCACTGCACCGCTCACTGCACTACGAAGACAGAAAATGCCCATGCAAGCTGTCTGAAAGTGAACTCAGCTTCAAACTCTGCCATCAGGCCATGCTTCCCAAGACACACCTTCTCTCTTCTCAACAGATCCTGTCCCTGGGAACCTAAGGTGGACCCTTCCCAGACAAGGAGTCCCCAGCAACTTAGTGTCCCAGTGGACACTGATGGGACTGTGATGCTAGCCCAAGTGGAGAGCATAGGGAAGAAGGCATGGAAAGGAGGGCCCCCCACCATGGCCAGTTCCTCCCTGCATTCCTGAGCCAGCCCCACCCTCTGTCCCCACAAGGTAGCTAAGCAAGTGGCCCCACACACAAAGAGGAGAGAGGTGCCAAGCCCTGCCAGACAAGTCTTCCAAGGCAGGCAGAACTTGTAACCTATAAATATCCACAAGGTGAGGGAACACATGAACTAAGAGAAGAGCGACAAATACTACAAATGTTTCAGGGTCTGGATCTCCAGTGGGAGTAAGACGACAAAGAACCCTCATGAGATGCTTGTGCACAGAACTGGCAGGCCAGGCTGGGAAGCCAGAGAGCAAAGCCCAGGACCACCGGGTTAGCACAGTAAACAGGCTGCAGGTGAAGCATTGCAGCTCTCCTGGTGACACAGCATGGGAACCAGGGCATGGACCTGGTGATAAAAAGAAGCCACAAAAGCTTGTAAAGGGGCTGGCACCATGGCATAGCTGGTGAAGTTGTCATCTGCAGCACCACATCCCATAGGGTGCTGGTGCGAGTCCTGGGTGCACCACTTCTGATCCAGCTCCCTAATGTACCTAGGAAAGCACTGAAAGATGGCCCGAGTACTTGGGCCCCTTCACCCCTGTGGGAGACCTGGATGAAGCTCTTGGCTTCCACAGTAGATGTTGTGGCCATTTGAGGAGTGAACCAGCAGAAGAAAATTAATCTCTCCCTCTCTCTTTCTCTGTCCCTCACCCCATCCCATCTTTCCCTCCCTCTGCCTCTCCTTCTCTGTAACTCTTAAAAAAAGTTTCATGGAAAATGGAATTATGAGCTAGGTCATGGCAGGTGATCGATGTCTCAGTGGAGTGCTTAGGTTCCTTGCTCTGGCTCCTGACTCCAGCTTCCTGCTAATGCAGACACTGGGAGCAGCAACGATGGCTCAGGTAAATACCACTCATGTGGGAGACTTGGATTGAATTCCTGGTTCCCAGCTCTGCCAGCCCCTTTGCAGGTATTTGGCATTAAACCAGTAGATGGAATCACTCAGTCTGAATCTCTCCTTCCCTCTCTCTCCTCCACCACCCAAATAAAAGATAAATACATTAAAAAATAGACACAAGTTTATTGTGGTGCCAAAAAAAATCAGTGCACTTTTTCCATAATATGTATTTTGCAATGAGTTTTTGAAGATCCTTTGATACATTTCATGTGCTTAGAAGCCTGGATGCAGGTCCTGGGTCTCTACTTTGGGTACTGAAATTAAAAGATGATCTCCATGAAACAGAAATAAAGGGGCAGGGTGTTGTGCCAGAGCATTAAGCTGCTGCAGGCCATGTCCGCATCACAAAGGAGTGCCAGTTCATGTTCCAGCTGCTCCACTTCTGATCCAGTTCCCTGCTAATGTCTTGGGAAAGCAGCCGATGATGGCCCAAGTACTTGGGTTTCTGCCCCTCACATGAGAGACCCAGATGAAGCTCCAGGCTTGAACCTGGCCCAGCCTTGGCTGTTGTGGTCATTTAATGAATGAATCAGTGGATGTAAAATCTCTTTCCCCTTCTCCCCCAGCTCCCACCAACTCTGCCTTTCAAATAAATAGACATCTTAAAAAGAAAAGCCAGTGTAGTGTTAGAATTCCCTGCTTCACCCAGCTCCTCAAACACAAATAGCAGGCATAAAAAAGATAAGACATCTTCAAAAAGTCCATGGGAAATGCACATTATAAACATATCTATGTTGGGCCAGTGCTGTGGTGTAGTAAGCTAAGCTTCTGCCTGCAGTGCCAGTATTCCACATGGGCACTGGTTCAACACCTGGGTGCTCTCTTTCAACTCAAATCTGTGCTATGGCCTGGGAAAAGCAGTGGAAGATGACCCTGCACCTGCATGGCAGACCTGGAAGAAGCTCCTGTTTTCTGGCTTCTGATCAACTCAGCTTCAGCCATTGTGGCCATTTGGGGAGTGAACCAGCAGACAGAAGACCTTTCCCTCTCTGCCTCTGTCTGTCTGTGACTCTACCTCTCAAATAAATAAATAAAAATCTTTTAAAAAAAGAAAATATCAGCTGGTGCCAGGGCTCACTAGGCTAATCCTCTGCCTACAGCACCAGCACTCCAGATTCTAGTCCTGGTCAGGGCACCGGATTCTGTCCCAGTTGCTCCTCTTCCAGTACAGCTCTCTGCTGTGGCCCAGGAAGGCAGTGGAGGATGGCCCAAGTGCTTGGGCCCTGCACCTGCATGGGAGACCAGGAAGAAGCACCTGGTTCCTAGTGGTGCAGCTCGCCGGCCATAGGGGCCACTGGGGGGTGAACCAATGGAAAGACGTTTCTCTCTGTCTCTCTCTCACTGTCTAACTCTGCCTGTCAAAAAGAAAAAGAAAAAAAAAGAAAATAGCTATGCACAGTTTTCAGTTTGTTTTTCAGCAAGTAAACTATGTTTTATTTCCACATTTCCATTAGCTTTACTGTGTAAAATACTCTTGAATATTTGAAAGGCAAGTTTGGGAGCAAGCCATAGCTTCAGAGCTCTGCTTCTGATTCCAGCTTCCTGCTAATGTGCACCCTGAGAGGCAGGGGGTAATGTCTACCGACTTGGGCCTCTGCTACCCTGAATTATTTCCTAGCTCCCAGCTTAGGCCTGGCCCAGCCACAGCTACTGCCAACATTTGGGGAGAAAAGTAGTATATGGAAGACCTGTCACTCTCTGCCTTGAAAATAAAAAATAAAAAATTGAAATGAAACTGTCTCAGTAAAACACATCCACTCAATAGCATTCATTATGAAATTGTGATTTTCCATTTTTTTAAAAGAGAACATTCATTATGGATTTTCCCTGTGACTTATTGGGTGTGTGTGAGATTACATAAGAGAAAAAAATGAAGACAAGGAGACAAATTGAATGTTTTCTAAATTCTACCCTCAGATACTTGTTTCAAATTGAGAAACTGACATTTGAGTTTCTCTTGCACATTGTTAAATGCCTTCAAAGGAAGTGCTGTGGACATTCTCATGCCTACACAAAGCTCCCATCAGTATATAAAATAACAGTATATAATCCTACACATCCTAGCCCAAACACTACTGCTTCAAAGAACCTTTCCTAACCAGCGCTGTGGATCAATAGGCTAATCCTCCACCTGTGGCTCTGACATACTGGGTTCTAGTCCCAGTTGGGGCACCGGATTCTGTCCTGGTTGCCCCTCTTCCAGGTCAGCTCTCTGCTGTGCCTGGGAGTGCACTAGAGGGTGGCCCAAGTGCTTGAGCCATGTACCCTATGGTAGACCAGGATAAGCACCTGGCTCCTGCCTTTGGATCAGCACAGTGTACTGGCTGTGGCAGCCATTGGAGGGAGATGAGATGGTTGTGGATGGGAGGGAGATTATGGAGGGAAAAGCCACTATAATCCAAAAGTTGTACTTTAAAAATTTATATTTATAAAATAAATGTTAAAAAAACTAAATAAAAGATTTTATAATAAAAAATAAACTCTCCAAATTAGAAACAACAGTGAAAACTTGGCTTGTAATGCCTAATACATAATCTTTTTTTTTTTTTTTGACAGGCAGAGTGGACAGTAACACATAATCTTGTATGCAAAATGTATCCTAAGGAACTTACTACAAACTCATTCAAAGTACAATTCAGTAATGTTGCAAAGTATAAAAGATTCAAATATCAATCATATTTCTATATAGGAACAATGAACATTCTGAAAATATAATTAATGATAACATTCAATGTATCATCACAGAATGAAAATAGCACTAAGAAATTAAAATAAGACCTTGGATTTTATACTAAAATTATAAAATATAATTAAAAACACAATAAAATGAAGCAGTGATTTCAGTAGGAGATTTTAATATTTCAAAAAAGGTGTGCTTAACATTAGTCATTGTGGAAATGCAAATCAAAGCCTCTAGATGATCCAACTTCACATTCAGTAAAATGACTGATTCAGCCATAGATAAACATTGACATGGATATGGGGAACCTGGAACCCTCACAAACTTCCAATAAAACTGTGAAGCCACTAGGGAAAATAATTTGGCAGTTTCTCAGCATGCTCCACATGGGATTATTTAATGCCTCAGCAGTATTTTCCCCAGGTATGCAACTAAAAGAGACAAAGCCCACATGCACCCAAATACTCACTTAAGCAATATTCATGAAAGCCAAAGGTGAAAGCAACCCAAATACTGATATGGAAAAACAACAACATGTAGTATATCTTTTATAATACTATACTATTTAGAAATCAAAAATAATTACAAAATGACAGACAACAAAAGTAATGAAACTCAAAAAAGGGAAAAAAAAGAGAGAAAAGAAATCAAAAGCAAAACCACACATACTGTAACACTATCTGATTCCAATTATGGGACAGTCCAGAAAAGGTCGATCTCTGGAGATAGAATTTGGATTAAAACCTGTCTAAGACTGATAGTCAATGAAGAGGTACTGTAAACAATATGAAATATTTGTGGGATTAATGAAAATGGGCTTATTTTATACTGTGCTTATGATTATATGACTCCCAAAATAGTACAAAGCATGGAACATGCACTGAAAACATGGGACAGTTAGGAATACACAGATAGGCTCATGAGTTTGGGCTTCACAGAAGAAATTAAAAGACCAATAAATATGAGGGGGCTTCAAGTATTTTGTGGAATACGAAATTAAAATATGTTCATTTTAGTTAAAAAATATTTGAAACCATGAATATGAGGGGCCTTAAAATTCATGGATAATATTTTGTGTGAAAGAACTATACATATGTTTCCAGAAGTTTCTGCATTAAAATTAACTAACATTTAATTCCATATTTCTTGTTTGATATTGCCCTGATTTTAATTAATTCCATGTACACTTTAAGAAATAATTTATTTTTTTCTTACATGAAACAGTTTAAAATATTAATCATTAATTTAAGGTAAAATACTGCCTCCTGATTGCTCCACTTAGCAGGACAAAATGTCAGTCCATGTGTTCTAGATTATGTTTGTATTAATAAGCTACTTCCAGAGATCATATTAATTGTGATACTAACTTAAATATTTCAAGAACCCACAATATTATACACCAAATAAAATGGAGTTTTTAATGTTTTATTGACAGTAATTGTATATATCTATGGAATACATATGAGCTTTTATTCCATGTGTATTGATCAAATCAGGGTAAATAACACTTTCCCTTCTCTAACATTACACTTAACAATGGGAGCCTTGACGTTCCATTATTCTATTTGTCCATAAAATAAAATGCACAGGTGACAAAAGCAAAATAAGGAAGTAGGATTGGAAAAAAAAAACAAAAATAAAATACTTTCATTTGCAACTGGAAAATATTATATTTAGTGAAATAAGTCATTTACAGAAAGACAAATACCCTGATCCCTGATCTGTGGTAGCTAAAGAATGCCTAAAAGGTAATCTATAGAATTGAAACTTACACTTTGAGATGTAAAGACTTTGAACAGCTCTTGTCTCCACTGTTGAGGGACAGTTTTTTGTTTTTTGTTTTTCCTGGCATGCTATTTGTTGAACTCTTTATTTAGTTTAGTGCTAATTTTTTTTTTGTTTAAAGTTAATAGAAATTATATCTTAGATAAATCTTAGCAAAAAATAAGAATGGGAATAGGAGAGGGAAGAGGAAGAAGGGTGGGGCTGCAGGTGAGAGAGAGGGCAGGATGGGTAGGATCACTATGTTCCTAAATTTGTATTTATGAAATGCAAGAAGATTGTTTGTCTTACATAAAAGGATATAGGGGGAAAAAAAGCTGAAGATGTCATCAGCGCTGTGGCATAGCAGATAAACTGAAAAACCTGCCACCTACAGTGCTGGCATCCCACATGGGCACCGGTTTGAGTCCTGGCTGCTCCACTTCTGAACCAGTTCTCTACTATGGCCTGGGAAACAATAGAAGATGGCCCAAGTGCTTGGGCCCCTGCACCTGTTTGGGAAACCCAGAAGAAACTCCTGACTCATGGATACAGATCAGCCCAGCTCTGGCCATTGCAGCCATCTGGAGAGTGAACCTGAGGATGGAAGACGTTTCTTGCTGTCTCTCTGCTTCTGTCTCTCTGTAACTCTCCTTTCAAATAGATAAATATTTTAAAAAACTGAAGATTCTGCATACTAACAGAAAAAATTAAAAGAGAAAGAAATGGGAGAAAATCTTGGCAGATGACAGTATGATTAATGGAATAATATAAAGAACATACATATTGCAAAAGGAAATACTGTAATAAAAATGGACAAAGTATTTAATTAGTTTTTCCAATCAACACATGCAAGCAATCATAGGAAAAATGGCTCAGCGATGCTAATAAAGACCATAATGTCTACTACCTCACATAGGCTAAAATAGATACTATCAAAAAGTAAAAATCAAAGTGTGAAATACTGCATCAGATCTGGAGAAAAGGAAATTCTGACATTTTTCACAATTTGGATCCAAAAGTATCAATGTGGACATTACACTATTTGAAATATCATAGAGAATGTTAAATATCACATACTCTAATGTATATGTGGAATATAATAAAGTCAAATTAAAGACAGAACAGAATGGTGGTTACCAGGGGTCTGAGAGTGGAGGAAACGGAAAGATGTTACTTGAACAATACACATTTACAATTATGGGATAAATTAACTCCTTGAGATATAATATACAACACAATAATGAGATGAATACAACATTAGATACAACTTATTAATATCTTTGGTACTCTTTTAAGAACTATGTAAGTTGATGGACATGTAAGCTGGATTGTCCTAATAACTTCATGATATATATGCACAAGGGGACTCCAAAAGTTTTGTGAAAATGGGTTTAAAAATAATCTGAATTTTCCCTATATTTTTGAAATTCCAGTAATGTATTAAAATATCAGGTTGCACGCCTTCAATAAAAACAAATTTTGTCAACTGTATTCAAATAATCTTGAAAAATTACCCTGTTAAAATACAAATTAAAAATAAGTGAGGAATCTAAGCTTTACTTTATCTTTGAGATTGGGAAGGTTATCATGGAACACAAATCTTTTTTAAAACACTTATAAATGTGACTGAATTTTCTATTGTTAAAATTCAGAGACGACAGCCTGTTAAAGGAATGTGTACGTGATAAAATGACATTCAAGTTTTGAACCATGGTGTCCCCCCTGCCCCACTAAAACCTGGACCAAAAGCCTTGAGTCACACAGCTTTGATTTTAACTTGCCTAGTCTATAACACTAATATCAGACTCCCAGAGAGAGCTATGCTGAGAGGTCAGAGTTTGCGAATTGAAACCCCGTGTCTGACATAATCAGAATAAGGTCAGACCTGAAATGAAAAGAGGAACCGAGGACCCCATAGAGGACAGCCGGTCGCTTGCATGCACCCTCCCACCCCCAGCACGGGTTCTCCCAAATGACCATTCATTCCCACTGCACAATTGGGGAAGATGGGCGATTGCTGCCACCCAGCTGCCCAGAGATGGCTCCCGGGCTGACAAGTCTCTGAGGAAGGGACAGGAAGTCCAGAGTCCCAGGTGCCAGTCCAGCCCTACACCGCGGACCAGCGGGGGGCAAAGGAAGTGAGGTGCTAGTAGTGACATGAGGCCCAGGGACAACCCCTGGGAGCCCTGGGAGTCCTTCCAGGCAGAACATCAACTTCTGCCAACCCTGCTTCCCCTCCCCGCACTCCCTGTCCCGCACACTCACCTCTGTCAGGCGTCCTGCGTGAAGGAAGATCAGAAAACACAACGGATGCTCCTTACCTTCTCAGGTTCCCATCTGTGAAAACTCCTCCCTGGACCTCCCTCCACCGCAAAACCGGAAGACTACTATGACGTCAAGATCCTGCGTGATTATGTGTTGTTTATGCAAGCACCCCTGATTGGACAGTTTGGGTAGCCGAGGGCACGCACTACGTCATAAAGATCCTAGCCAATCAGCACCCTCCACAGCGCAGATGCACATCATCAGGAATCACAGGGAGAAAAGTAGGGGCCGGTCCTGGGTTAGTTCTGACACTGAGTCCTCACATCATCTGCCAACAGAGGAGGGGTTTTCACCTCCTGGTCCTGCCACCTGCTGGCCCTCCTGCCTCCTTGGTCCCTGTTCCTGAGAGGATCCTGCCTGGGGGTTGCAGCAGCCTCCTTCATTCAGGTCAGTTAAAATTTATTGGCTGCTTATTGACTTCTGAGCCTTTCCTCGTCATGATATATATGTGGTATATATTTTTTTTTTTGAGTAGTGGTCTTTTTTTTTACTTTGATTTTAAGAATATTTAAAGATATCGAAACATTTAGTGATTTTTTTTCACTTATCTTGCCGACTTTTTTCTAGTCTGCCTATTGCCCTTTAAAATTATTTTCTATTGAAGGACCCTTATGGGGGAGAGGGTCCTGGGCAAATATCAGGGGCTTCTTAAGAGGTTAGATGTTCCCCAGAGTCTAGCGGGCAGGACGTTCTCTGGGAAGGAAAAGTCAATACACTTCAGAGAACCTCCAGGCACGCCCAGAGCAGAACTGCCCCTCCCCTCTGGGAAACCTCTGGGCGCGCCCAGAGCAGAGCTGCCCCTCCCCTTCAGAGAGTCTCTAGGCGCGGACTTATGATGTCACTGCGACCGGCCAATCCTGTAACACCTCAGCACTCTCCCTCAGCATTCTCTGGTATGCTAATTGTCTCTGGTATGCTAATTGTCCCTCCCAACCAGCCAATCCCGTGCCACCTCTGCATTTTCCACCAGCACTCTCCACCAGCATTCTTCGCCAGCATTCTCCCATATGCTAATGGTCCCTCTGAACTGACCAATCCTACGCATGCGCATTAGGAATATGCTAATTCGTTGCCTATATAACCTGTGTGAAACTGCCGCTCAGGGCTGCTCACTACCTGAGGTGGGGGCCTGTTTGTGCAAATGTTCAATAAAAACCTCGTGCTTTTTGCATCAACTGGTCTGGAGTCTGGATCTTTGGGCATCCTACCGAGCAAGTGGGCATCTCTGCAACTGAGAGGTCCAACACTATTTCTTGTGTACTTAGTAATCCAGTGGATTTTATATATTTTATGTATGATATATTGATCATTCCAGTAATTTCATTTATCCCTTGTATGTTTTTAGACTTCATAGTTCATCTCTGTATATAAGCAACATCCAATACAGTCACAGTTTGTTACTTAGAAGTTGATCTTTGCACCTTATAGCTTTTTTTACTGTTTTATTTCCCTTACTACTCCTGCACTAGAATGTTGAAGAGAGATAGTACAGGTATCATGGTCTAGGTTTACTCCCAGGAGGGGAAAATCCAGTGATCCTGTATCAGTTGCACTGTTTTTTTTTTAAGTTCCTTTCAATCTTGATCAGAGTAATGAAGTCTCTGGCTTTTATTATTTCAATGTTCTGCTAGCAATTTTTAATTTTTTTACTAGATGCTGAACCTTATTAAATGCTTTACAACATGTAACCTACATGGTAATGCAAGTTTTTTCTTCCTGTAATTTTTACTTGTCTGAGAACTTTAACAACTCTTTCATTTTTTATTATATGTTGCTTGCTATTGATGTTTTCTTATGTGGTTTAATTTATTACATTATGACTTTCCTTTGGATACATCTAGCTCAGTTTATGAAAAGGATGCTTTTAAAAAACTTATTTTTTTTTATTTCACAGTCTGGTCCACTTGCTTCATCATCAAAGTAATACTGATTTTCCAAAGGAAATTTAAAAATGTTCTCTGCTTATTTTTACTTTGGGTAGGTCTAGGAAATGTAGATCTGTTTTTTTTTTCTTCCTTAAAACTTTGGAGTATTCTGCAAGTCTGGACCTGAAATTTTTACTGTGTGACCTTTTTCTTGGTTTGGGATTTTCAAAATGTGATTCAACTTACTGGATTTACATAGGAGTTTTCCTGTTTTATGTTATACTTGTGTTTTGGAAATTCAATTTTCAAAATATGGTGGATTTTTAAAAAGATTTATTTTATTTATTTGAAAGATGGAGTTACAGAGAGAGAGAGAGAGAGAGAGAGAGAGAGAGAGAGAGAGAGAGAGAGAGAGAGGTCTTCCATCTGCTGGTTCACTTCCCTGATGGCCACAATGGCTGGATCTGCGCCGATCCAAAGCCAGAAGCCAGGAGCTTCTTCCAGGTCTCTCATGTGGGTACAGAGGCCCAAGGACTTGGGCCATCTTCTACTGCTTTCCCAGGGCATTGCAGAGAGCTGGATTGGAAGAGGAGCTGCTGGGACTCAAACTGGCACCCATATGGGATGATGGCACTTCAGGCCAGAGTTTATAACCTGCTGTGCCACAGAGCTGGCCGAATATTGTGGATTTTGATCTCTGTAGTCAGTTTTATTTCTAAGAATTTCACACATTAACCCTAGTATCTTGGTAAAGGTTATAACCTTACAAAAGGATAATTCTGTATTAATTACTGAAATTAGTTATTTGTGTTACATTTTCCATTGTTTCCCTAATTGCCTTTATTAGCAGTTTATTAACTTTATTAACATTCTTTAAAAATCATTAGATCCATTATTATGTGTGGTATTTTAATGGTATTTGATAGATGTCTACTTTTATTTTTTCTTTCCTTTTTTCTTTTTTTTTTCTTTTTTTCTTTTTTTTTATTTTTGACAGGCAGAGTGGACAGTAGAGGGAGACAGAGAGAAAGGTCTTCCTTTTTGCCATTGGTTCACCCTCCAATGGCCACCACGGTAGGTGCACTTCGGCCGGTGCACCATGCTGTTCTGATGGCAGGAGCCAGGTGCTTCTCTTGGTCTCCCAAGGGGTGCAGGGCCCAAGAACTTGGGCCATCCTCCACTGCACTCCCGGGCCACAGCAGAGAGCTGGCCTGGAAGAGGGGCAACTGGGACAGGATTAGTGCCCCAACCAGGACTAGAACCCGGTGTGCTGGCGCCGCAAGGTGGAGGATTAGCCTACTGAGCCGCGGCGCCAGCCACCCTTTTTTCAATATTATTTTATTTTTTGTTTTTAATTCTTGACATGTAGGCTATAATGATTACTTTTCAGTGTTTTATTCTAACATAATTATCTAAGATTATAAATTATTTTTAAGCCATGGTTTATTTGCATCCACTTTATTACATCTCATGTTGCCAAACCCTATCTGTGCAGGCCCTATTTGACTCCCAGTATCTCTACCCACATGTGTCTGCAACCATCACAGGCTATACTTGTCTCCATTTTTGTTCATGAAATCCATCTATTCTGATTGGTGAATTAATGCCTCAGACATCAGAGACTCACTCATTCTTTACACTTATATGTTCAGGGAGTTGCAGCCCATCAACTACCCTTTCCATGTCTGCAAAAGAACTGTAGCCCCTCAAAATATATCACCTCCTCATTGAGCCATGTCTCTCCTGTTTTCTTTTAGAGAAGAAAGTAAGCTTTCCCAGACATTCAAAGGTAGACATTTCCTTAAGTACTACTGACTGCCTCTGCATTGTCAGCTTATAAATCATTCTTTATAACAAATATAATTGCTCTGATTTTCAGGGATTTTGGATTTCTCATTTGTTTTAAGTTTGTTTTTTACTTTATGTGGCTACCTGTTAATTGCTAACTTGTATTGATGATAATGAGATTCATATATATGAAGTTCCTATAATTCACTCCACATTCTGGAGTGGGCTGAATGTCAAAACTCTGTACTCATAGAGCATATTTCAAGAAGGTGGTACAAAATAAAACTGTGTAAAAATAGTTTATGTTTTTAAAGAGCTCTGGAGAAAAAAAATAAAATGTTGTAATGTGACAGTTATGTCCTAGCACAGGAGAAAATGTTAGTTTAGCTATAATAGTTTGAAAGACCTAACTAATTGGTAATATTTAATATTAAAGCATAATAATAGGGTAACTTTAAGAAAGCTAGGAAAAGAACATTTAAGTTCAATAGACAATAAAATTAAACATCTTAATTAGTGGAAGAAAATTTGGGTGTATAATCAAAATATAGAAGATGATTGAACTGGAACATGAAGAAAATGTGAAATATGGTGACTATGGTTTTTAACAATGTATTGTATTCTCCAAAATTGCTGAAAAAAATAGACTTAAGGACTACTACCTCTTAAAAATGTACAAGATGATATATGTATTAATTCACTTTGGCCATTCTACAATGTGTACCTCTTTTAGAACAATGTAGACAATGATACTTCAGATAGTTCATCTAAAAAAGAATTGAGATTATTTTTGTTGAAAAATATTTTAATCCATGTATATATTTTTATAATAAACATATCCTATTACTTTTTAAAGACCACATGTAAAGATAGATTTCAAAATTTCTTCCACTAAAATAAATTTAACTTTGAGTTGTTTTTCCCTCAAACTTTTTGAAATAACCATTGTCCATAATTAATAAATGTATAATGTGAATATTTTTATTTTTAATTGAAATGCAATTTTAGCTTTTTCAAGTGAATAAATAATTAATAAATATAAAATGAGAATCTATTGGTGGATTTGAAGCATGGACAGCTTTTTTGTCTTTGGTGTTTTTATGACATCACATAGTTTGTTGAGACTGGACAGTAGGGTAAGGTCCCATTAGGAGATTAATCTTGTTTGGTGCACCATCTGGGACATGTCTTTTTTTTTCTTTTTCTCTTTTTTTTTGACAGGCAGAGTGGACAGTGAGAGAGAGAGACAGAGAGAAAGGTCTTCCTTTGCCATTGGTTAACCCTCTGATGGCCGTTGCAGCTGGCTCACCGCGCTGATCCACAGGCAGGAGCCAGGTGCTTCTCCTGGTCTCCCATGGGATGCAGGGCCCATATCTAATCCTATTCTGAAGGAGATTTGAATGTTGGCCTCCATTTTTGTTCCTATTTATTTGTTGATTTATTGCTATTACAAGTAAACCTGTAAGGAACATCATCTGCAGATATTTTTGTGTTTTTTTTTGTTTTCTTAGCATAAATTCCTAGAAATGAAATTACTAAGTCAAAGAGCACAGTCTATTCTTCCCTTATAAAAAGCATCCTATTCTTAGAGTCATGGTGCTTGAGCTGTGGCTATTTGAGAAAAGGTCAAGTTGTAGTCATTGTTATGGAAGCATTGATCCTGCCTTCCTGTGCTTTGATTAGGAATCATAGCTTGAGCATTACTGATAGCCTTAGGTGACAAGGGAAGTTTTTCTGTTCAGTAGAATGTTATTACAATAATGTAGAAGTTGATTTAACAATTGACACTCTTAAATCAACAACAGGAGGCACTCTGCACTTGCTCCCCATGTAGGAACTCTGTCCTTAATGTGTTTTACTATGAGAATGAATGGTAAAACTAGTCTTCAAGCAGTAATTTACACTTTGTGTGTCTTTGTGGGTGCAAACTGATGAAATCTTCATTTAGTATAGAGTTGATCTTCCATATATAAAGATAATTGAAAATAAATCTTAATGGAGAATGGGATGGGAGAGGGGGTGGAGATGGAATGGTTTGCAGGTGGGAGGGTGGTTATGGTGGAAAGACTGCTATAATCCAAAAGTTGTACTTTTATATTTATTAAATAAAAGTTTTCTATTAAAAATAATGTAGAGGTCAAGTTAGAATTATAAGAGAGGCATTTTGTGAAGCCTAAAGATAGGACTAGAAAAGAATTAGTGTAATTAATTGGGAAGTTGGTTAAATGGTTGTTGAGAGTGGAAATTTATATAATACCCAAGTAACCTCACACACTTAGTAACAAGAAGGAAATAACCACAATGATGCAACATAAATAGCAGTTTGTCATTTTATTAGTTAATTTGAGAAGCTTTTATGTGTCTTTTGAGTAAGGCAGTCAGACTTAGAAAGATGGAACATTTAGTTGAATTTGAATTTCAGTTAAACAACATAAATATTAGTATAACTATGTTCCACACAATATTAGGGTGTCCTGGATTTTATAAAGCAGACCACTCCTGTAGCAACACAATATGTGATACACATACTGCACAAACACACTGCCTTCCACTCAAACATGTTTACATGGAACCTATAAAGATTTAGCTTTACAACTCTCTTCCTTTTGAAAGATATTTTGTAGATAAAATAAAATATTCCAGGATAATCCAATAGAATCCAGACTAAAAAGTAAGACTGAGGTGGGATTGGATATTTATAATACATATTATATATATTTAAGTATATATATTAAGAACATATACACTTTCAGTGTAGAATATATATTTATATATATTAAGCATATATACACTTTCAGTGTAGAATATATATTTATATATATTAAGCATATATACACTTAAATATATATACACTTAAATATATATAAATATATATTCGACACTTAAAGTGTACTTTAAGTATATATTTCCAAAATTTGTTCCATTGCTTCAGCTTTCTTTACTGTCACTGTTGCTGGATGATCTTGTGCAATTGTATATCCTGTTTCCTCTCAAGTTGGTTTTCTTTCTATTCACTCTTGTATTGCCTTTCTACAGTCATTTTTGTTCTATAATTATTTTTAATGAATTTTAATTAATTTCCTCTGATACTTCTATTTTTGTTTACTTATTCATACTTGAGTTGTTCTGATTGTGACAAATTTGTTCTTTGACATGTCTAACGTGTTATTTATGTCAGACCACTTTGTAATGCTAAATTTTTGGTTTTCATTTTTTTTTTTGATCCTATCTTTTTTGTGTCTCATGTCTTTTTTTTTATTCTCTGTTGCTCTCTGGGTGAATAACAGTTGCACCTATTCTGTGTCCATGTTTGAGCACAGTGACTTTTATACTATTTTATAGGTAGGCTTCGATGTAGATCTTAGGTAAAAAGCAAAAAAGAATCTTGTAGCTTCATGATTCTAAGCTTTCTTATGTTGTATACAAATTGTGCTAAAATATAGCTCCACTCTATTTTCTGGAAGCTTCCTTGCTGATATTCTTTCCATCATATATTTGAAGTTTCTCCTTTCCTCACTTTTAGTTTTCCTGACATTAACATTGGTTTCCCCTTCTTTTTTTTTCTTCAATATGTGTCAATTTTCTCTTATTGTTATTTATTTATTCATTGCATTTCTTTTTTCTTTTCAACTTTTATTTAATAAATATAAATTTCCAAAGTACAACTTTTGAATTATAGCAGCTTTTCCCCCCATAACTTCCCTCCCACCCACAACCATCCCATATCCCACTCTCTCTCCGATCCCATACTTCATCATGATTTATTTTAAATTATCTTTATATACAGAAGATCAACTTAGTATATACTAATAAAGATTTTAACATACTGCACCCACAAAGACATACAAAGCATAGAGCACTGTTTTAGTGGTAGTTTCACCACTAATTCTCACAGTATAACACTTTGAGAGCAGAGCTCCTACATGGGGGCAGGTGCACAGTGACTCTCGCTGATAATTTAACAATTGACACTCTTATTTATGATGTCTTATTATAATGTCATGAGCTGCCAAGTCCATGGAAGCCTCCTGAGTTCACTAACTCTGATCTTATTTAGACAAGGCCACATTCAAAGTGGAAGTTCTCTCCTCCCTTCAGAGAAAGGTACTGCCTTCTTAGATGGCCTATTCTTTCCACTGGGATCTCACAGAGATATTTCATTTAGGTCATTTTTTTGCTGCAATGTCTTGGCTTTCCATGCCTGTGAAACTCTTATTGGCTTTTGAGCCAGATCTGAATGCCTTAAGGGCTGATCGTGAGGCCAGAGTGCTGTTCGGGGCTTTTGCCATTCTATGAGTCTGCTGTTTATCCTGCTTCCCATGTAGGATTACTTTTTCCTTTTTAATTCTACCAATTATTTGCAGACACTGGTCTTATTTATGTAATCCCTTTGACACTTAATCCCATTTCCAATGGGCCTTCCTCATTGTAGATCTCTGCTCCAAAACAAAAGCATGTGCTGTTGACTTTTGTGAGCTTTGTCTTCCTAGGCCACACCAGCATCAATGAACCTTAAATAAACTGGCAACCCTTAACCTATTCTCCCTGATTTCAGCTTTTCTTAAGTCATCCCACAAAATTTCTCTTCTGGATTAAGATTTCACTTTTGATAGGGATTTTTGGTTTACCTGGATTTCAAGATGATCCATAATTTCAATGACTTCTGTTTTATCCCATGAAATAACTCATGCCATTTTAAGGTGGCTGCAAGAATGGGCCAGCTTTTTATATTTCCTTTTAAATATTTATTTTTATTTATTTGGAAAGCATAGTTGAGAGAGAGAGACACAGAGAGAGAGAGAATATCTCCCATGCATTGGTTCAGTTCCCAAGCAGCAGCTGGCCTGTCCCAAGGTAGGAGCATTTTCTAGTTCTCCTATGTGGGCAGTGGGAGCCCAGACACTTGGAGCATCTTCTACTATTTTCCAAGGCCATTAGAGATCACAAGAGCATCACCTGGGAACTGAACTGCTGCCCATATGCCTGCAATATTTTGAGGAATATATCCAGATGCTTCTAATTATTGGCATAGTTCTAATATTCTGAAACACTTAGAAAAACTGAACAATTCAATTAGTACATGGCATGTAACTAAAATGTTAATATCATTGAAATCAGCAGTATTAGTAAGTATTTACTTTGAGTCATATTCCTCATTTTACTAGTGTTGGCTTTTGATATTTTGAAAATCCATACAATGAAACCATAAGAAACTACGGACTGTTGCAGATGAAGGTTTATATATTATTTATTTTACAATAAATTTCATGTCTGTAAGCAGTGCTGTCATTTCTTTTGCTTTGTTTTTGGGTATGACTAAATTTCACAAGGAACAGACAGCTGGCAATGTATGAATCTCACTATAGACAACAATTCCAATAGTGAATTTGGGCTCTCTCAGTTTAGTGGCATAAAGTGCCAAGTGTCTATAAGAGAATGGAAGACCAATATCTTTAACCTCCAATCAGTGTAACTTCTGATTTAAAAGGCCAAAATTTTGGAGCAAGCACTATGTCATTGCAGCTAAAGCTGCTGCCTGTAGTCCTGGCATCCCATATTGGTGCTGATTTGAGTTCCAGTTGCTCCACTTCTGATCCAGCTTTCTACTAATGCAGCTGGGAAAGCAATGGCAAATGACTCAAGTACTTAGGCCCCTACATCTGCATGGGAGACCCAGAAGAAGCTCCTGGCTCCTGGTTCTGGATTTGTCCATCTCTGGCCATTGTGGCCATTTGGGGAGTGAATTAGCAGATTGAATCTGTCTATTTATCTACCTGTCTATATAAGCTATCTCTGCCTTTCAAATAAATAAATCTTTAAAAATAACGTTCAGAATTTAACAACCACATATGCGATGCATTATTTCTTTTTAGTAATGTTTTAAAACCTTAGAACAAGTAAGTTAAAACATACTGGGTTGTACAAAAACAACATGGGTTGTATGAGGTTGTTTAGCAAGGGCACACTGAGAAGATTCTGGAAAATAGAGTTAAAAGTAAGTATTTTGTGCAAAAATATTAAATCCATGCATAGTTTTTTCATAGTGCCTATTTTTCCATAAATTTTAATACTTATATAATCCAAAATCTCATCATGAAAATACAGTATTATATTTTTCTTATATGAGAACACTCTATGTGTCACAGTTACCTGATTTCATAAATACTTCTTTTTCTTTTTTTTAAGATTTATTTATTTTATTTGAAAGAGTTGCACAGAGAGAGGAGAGGCAGGAAGAGAGAGGTCTTCCATCAGGTGGTTCACTCCCCAATTGGCCACAATGACCAGAGCTGCGCCAGTCCAAAGCCAGGAGCCAGAAACTTCCTCCAAGTCTCTCATGTGGGTGCAGGGGCAAAGTATTTGGGCCATCTACTTTTCCAGGCCATAGCAGAGAGCTGGATTGGAAGTGGAGCAGCCAGGACTCAAACTGGCACCCATATGGGATGCCAGCACTTCAGGCCAGGGTGTTAACCCGCTGCATCACAGTGCGGGCCCTGATGAATACTTATTTTTTATCAATGCATTTCTATCCAATTTAATTCATCCACATGTCAGACATGTTCAAGTAACAAAACAGTGCAAATGATTGGATATGTTCTTGGCCCATTTCTTTTAGTCTTACCTAGTCACTGACCTAATGGAAATAAAGGCCAGTTGCCTAAAACCCTACCTCCTGATCTTTTTTTCTCACTTCTCTTAGATTGTCCTTAAATTTTTTTTATTCTATGCTCTGAAAATCCTTCAGGAATAAAAATTTAAAACTAAATATTTATTTGAAGTGTAACATGTTGACTGGAAGACAATGTGTATACGCAATATGGTATTACACATTGCATTGCTATAAGAGCGAGTCTGCCAGATGAAATACAGGGCACTCTAATACTGCCTGGAATGTGATCAAACTAAATTTATTTTTAAAGATTTATTTATGTATTTGAAAGTCAGAGTTACAGAGGATTGCCAGTGGAGGGAGGGAGGAAGGGAAAGGGAGAGGAAGAGAGAGAATAAAGGAGAGGGAGAGGGAGAGAAAAAGGGATAATCTTCCATGCACTGGTTCACACTGCAGATGGTGGCATAACCTTCTCTGCCACAGTGATGGCCTCTCAAACTAAAATTCATGCTGGTTAACTGAAACTCAAATTTAACCAAGGGTTCCCTCCTTTTCCCTAAAGCTTACCACTTTATTCAAGTGACATATAAAAGCTTCTCTAATTAACCAAAATAATGATGACAAACTGCTGCCATTATTGTTATTCCTCTCTTGTAACCAAGTGTTTGAGGTTACTTTGATGCTGTGTAAAGTTTCACTTCCATAAACCAATTAACTATCTGAGCAATTAATTATTCTTATTATGGTGTAGTACATATATGCTTAGGCTTTAAATGTACTTCACTTATAACTCTATCTTCACTTTCACATTATCTTTGTAACATTCTATGGAAAAGAAAAACTTCCCTTGTCAGCTGTGGCTATTACTAATGCTCAAACAGTGATTTTTAAATGAAAGGAAAGTAAGATCAATGCTCTCAAAACAATTAATCACTAAATGCCTTTTCTGAAATCCCAGAGATGAAGAACCATGATATTTTTTTTTTGACAGACGGAGTGGACAGTGAGGGAGAAAGAGAGAAAGGTCTTCCTTTGCCTGAAATTTCAATTATGTCCGAGTTGCCCCTCTTCCAGGCCAGTTCTCTGCTATGGCCTGGGAGTGCAGTGAAGGATGACCCAAGTGCTTGGGCCCTGCACCCCATGGGAGACCAGGAGAAGCACCTGGCTCCTGCCTTCAGATCAGCATGGTGCGCCGGCCACAGCATGCCAGCCGTGGTGACCACTGGACATTGAACCAATGCAAAGGAAAACCTTTCTCTCTCTCTCTCTCTCACTGTCCACTCTGCCTGTCAAAAAAAGAGGCAAACTAGAAAACAAATATCTGCAACAAAATGATTATTTAACATCTGTTAACATTCTTAAGATTGGTATAAAAAACTCTCAAATGACCCAACAGAGAAATGAGTCAGAAATATGAAGAAAATGAAAAGGCCCAGAAGCCAATAAGCACCATTAGACTTTAACTCATCTTAAGCAGGTTACTACAACTTTTAGGTAGGATAGGTTTAGGAAAACCCATGGGGAGGCAGGTGGCATGATCCAGTGGTGAAAGGTCCTCCCCCAGCAGGGAGAGTGGAGCCCTAGGGGAGGCAGTTTGCGACCTGAACACAGGCCTTTCTGTCACTCCCCCCATCTGGAGTGGCCTGCAGTTATTTAACTGATACCTAGAATGCTGATTCATTGAGTCTTGTTTCAGGCATGCTGACAGCTATGCAAGCTGTCTGATCAGGCCCGGTGGTGTAAATGCTGCATAACTACACAGGATCTTGACACCATAGTAGTCCAGTTTCTGTGGGAAGAAAGGGTCCAAGGAGGGGGCTTTGCTGCTGGGAGACTCCGGAAGGTGTCCCAGTGTCCACTGATCTCTGATCCTCTTTCAGCACAGGAAACTGCACACTTAGGACACTGGGAAATGGTGAGTGTGTGGGGCCAGGGTCTAGAGTGGGGGAAGGTGGAGCTAAGGCAGGATGCAGGGCTCCCAGAGGTATCTGAGCAATGCTTGGCCCCATCTCACAGGTGACACAGCACTTCCCTTGATCTCTTTTGACCCATAAGGTGGGGCCTGGACTCGCATCTGGGACCATTTGTGTCCTTCCCTTTCCCTGCTGGCAGAGACTTCTGGGCCCAGAGCCATCCCTGGGCAGCTGTGTAGCACAGCCTTCTGTCTCCCCTGATTGTGCAGTTGGCACCAGGTGGCCACTATGGAGAAGCTGGGCTGTGTGTGGGGCTCATGTGGGTGAGGAGCTATTATTTATGGGTCCTCACTTCCTCCTTTCTTCTCATGTGGACAAGGGGCCTCAGTTCCATGACCTGACCTGTCTGTGTAAGTGTCTAAGAAATATCCCATTATTTTTAATATATTACAGTATTAAGTATAAACAGTGTAGGTGATTTCTAAAATTTACATGGAGGGGGAAACTTGGTTTAAAATTATTAAAAAGTTTTTCCGTGAGATTGTCAAGAAAGGTTGAGAGAAATTTCATTTTATTACACAAAAATAAATCATTTTTACATCCATTTTCACACAGACATAAATAATGACTTTCCCTGAGTCTTTTAGTAAAGGAGTTAAAACAGTGATTTTATCATTTAATCTTTCCTATTTCTTTTATTCAAATATTGTTTATAGTCATTGTCTGTTTTTTCACTAAACTAGGTATTTTTTTTTGCTTTATACTTGTTAAACAAGTTCCCTGAGGTATTAAGCTTTTTTTTTATCATAATGTAAATTTAAAATGTTGTCTCAAATGCTAAAAAGACAATGAAGGAAAGAAGGTGGTAATGAGTAAGGATGGGTATACCTTATTTCTTAGAACTGTGCCTTAAAACCTATTGAATCTGTTAAAAACTAAAAACTTAGCTAAAAAGCTATCAATTTGACAATTTTTAAACAAAATTATGAAACACTATAGATATCTTCAATTTTCATTATCATTCTATCAGATTTCAAAGAAATCCTATTTTCTCACCTTAAAATATATTAATGTATTAGGATCCACTATGGAATTATTCCCTTGAGGATTCTTACTTAATATATTGTTTTAAAAGAAAATATAATGATTACCAAAAAAGAAAAATCCTTATTGTTTTTGATAAAAAAGGAAGTCTTTACTTTTTTTTTTTTGACAGGCAGAGTGGATAGTGAGAGAGAGACAGAGAGAAAGGTCTTCCTTTTGCCATTGGTTCACCCTCCAATGGCCACCGCCATAGGCGCACTGTGGCTGGTGAACTGTGCTGATCCGATGGCAGGAGCCAGGTGCTTCTCCTAGTCTCCCATGGGGTGCAGGGCCCAAGGACTTGGGCCATCCTCCACTGCACTCCCGGGCCACAGCAGAGAGCTGGCCTGGAAGAGGGGCAACCGGGACAGGATCGGTGCCCCAACCAGGACTAGAACCCGGTGTGCTGGCACCGCAAGGCAGAGGATTAGCCTAGTGAGCCACGGCACCGCCAGGAAGTCTTTAAAGATCATTACTCAAGGGGCGGAGCCAAGATGGTGGATAGTGAGGACGTGCACCAATAGTCTGGAAAATAAAGTTTCATAAAAGTGGAATTACTGTAGCCTCAGGAAAAGATTCAAGAAAAAAACTGCAGAGGAAATGCTTCCAGATCTCATGATTGTGACAGAGAGGACCTACAAGGAGCCCACCACATGGAAACCGAACCGCGGGAGACAAGCCGCAGAATCTCCCCAGCAAGGGAACGAATGGGAGGTAAGAAAAAAGCCTCAAAAATTCAAGACATTAGCCGGGAAAGGCAGAGCCCCCTCCCTCCACTTGAGCAAAACAAAGAGCAGGCACCATTTTACATATGTAAAGTGGCAATGAGTACACAATCTCAGTAACCTTGGGTCTAAGGTGAAACTTGAGAACACAGTGAGGGCTGCATAAACTCTTTGTGTGGTCCCAGAGGTAGATCAAACGAATACTCACAGAGGCCAGATTTCAACTACCCTCAATTCCACTCAGCCATTTGGAATTACTTCCCAACTGAATCAAAAACAGAGAGAGAGAGAGAGAGAGAGAGAGATCCAGCAAGGAGCAAGGTGAGTCACTTTTTGCACAGCCTTAAACCTGAAGAATCAAGTAGATCTCTATGGCTACACCCATCACAGCCTCTAAGGATCCATCAAAGCAGACAGCCCACTTAGAGGCATAGTATAACGAGAAAAAAATCACCACAGGGAAAAAAAAAAACACAAAACCATAAATTATCTCCAACATGCCAAACAACAAACGTAGAAGCCGAGGTAACAAGACGAAGGAAGACACTATGATGCCTCCAAATGAACAAGACACCACAATCCAAGATTATGAAGATGAAGAGATTGAGGAAATGCAAGAAGCGGATCTCAAAAAACTGATAAGAACATTAAGAAGTTCTCAAAAACAAATTCTTGAACTACAGAAATCCTTAATGGACAAGGTAGAAAATCTCTCTCATGAAAATGACATATGAAGGAGGAATCAAAATGAAATGAAACAACTAGTAGAACATGAAACTGTGATAGTGACAAGAAACCATAATGAAATGAAGAACTCAAGAGATCAAATGACAAACACATTAGAAAGCCTTAAAAACAGAATGGGTGAAGCAGAAGAGAGAATATCAGACCTAGAAGACAGAGAACAGGAAAAGAAACAGTCAAATCAAAGAAAAGAAGAAGAAATCAGAAAGCTAAAAAATACTGACAGGAATCTACAGGATACTATTAAAAAACCCAACATTCGGGTTCTAGGAGTTCCTGAAGGCATGAAGAGGGAGAAAGGATTAGAAGGCCTTTTTAGTGAGATACTAGCAGAAAATTTCCCAGGTTTGGGGAAGAACAGAGTCATCTTAGTACAGGAAGCTCATAGAACCCCTAATAAACATGACCAAAAGAGATCCTCACCATGACACGTCGTAATCAAACTCACCACAGTGAAACAAAAAGAAAAGATCCTAAAATGTGCAAGAGAGAAACGCCAGATTACTCTCAGAGGATCTCCAATTAGACTCACAGCTGACTTCTCAGCAGAAACCCTACAAGTCAGGAGAGAATGGCAAGATATAGCCCAGGTACTAAGAGAGAAAAACTGCCAGCCCAGAATATTATACCCTGCAAAGCTCTCATTTGTGAATGAAGGTGAAATAAAGACCTTTCACAACAAACAGAAATTGAAAGAATTTGTTGCCACTCATCCAGCTCTGCAAAAGATGCTTAAAGATGTGTTATGTACAGAAACACAGAAACACAGTCACCAATATGAAAGAAGGTAAAGGAAGGAAACCTCACAGCAAAAGATCACAGGAATCTCAAACCATATATTAGAAAATATCTTTGGCAAATGGCAGAGCAAAGTTATTCCTTCTCAATAATCACATTGAATGTTAATGGCCTGAACTGTCCAGTTAAAAGACACCGATTGGCTGATTGGGTTAAGGAACAAAACCCATCTTTTTGCTGCTTACAAGAAACTCGTCTTTCGAACAATGATCCATACAGACTGAAAGTGAAAGGCTGGAAAAAGATATACCATGCCAACAGAAATGAAAAAGGAGCGGGCGTAGCCATCTTAATATCGGACAACATAAACTTTACCACAAAAACTGTCAGGAGAGACAAAGAGGGGCACTATTTAATGATTAAGGGATCCATTCAACAGGAAGATATAATGATTATCAATGTATATGCATCTAATCACAGGGAACCAGCTTATTTAAAAGACTTGTTAAGGGACTTAAAGGGAGACTTAGACACCAATACAATAGTACTGGGGGACTTCAATACTCCACTCTCAGAGATTGACAGATCAACAGGACAGAAGATCAACAAGGAGACAGTAGATTTAAATGACACTATAGCCCAAGTGGATCTAACAGATATCTACAGAACATTTCATCCTACATCTAAAGACTTTACATTCTTCTCAGCAGTACATGGAACCTTCTCTAGGATTGACCACATACTAGGCCATAAAGCAAGTCTCAGCAAATTCAAAAGAATTAGAATCATACCATGCAGCTTCTCAGACCACAAAGGAATGAAATTGGATATTAGCAACTCAAGAATCCCTAGAGCACGTGCAAACACATTCAGATTGAACAACATGTTCCTGAATGAACAATGGGTCATAGAAGAAATTAAAAGAGAAATCAAAAATTTTCTGGAAGTAAATGAGGATAACAGCACAACATACCAAAACCTATGGGATACAACAAAAGCAGTGTTAAGAGGAAAGTTTATATCAATAGGTGCCTACATCAAGAAATTGGAAAGGTACCAAATAGATGAGCTTTCAAGTCATCTCAAGGATCTAGAAAATCTGAAGCAAACCAAACCCAAACCCAGTAGGAGAAGAGAAATAATTAAAGTCAGAGAAAAATCAACAGGATTGAATCCAAAAAAAATTACAAAAAATCAGCCAAACGAGGAGCTGGTTTCTTGAAAAAATGAACAAAATTGACACCCCATTGGCCCAACTAACTAAAAAAAGAAGAGAAAAGACCCAAATAAATAGGATCAGAGATGAAAAATGAAACATAACAACAGACGCCACAGAAATAAAAAGAATCATCAGAAATTACTACAAGGACTTGTATGCCACCAAACAGGGAAATCTATCAGAAATGGACAGATTCTTGGACACATACAACCTACTTAATTCAGCCAGGAAGACATAGAAAACCTAAACAGACCAATAACTGACACAGAAATTGAAACAGTAATAAAGGCCTTCCCAACAAAAAAGCCCAGGGCCAGATGGATTCACTGCTGAGTTCTACCAGACATTTAGAGAAGAACTAACTCCATTTTTTCTCAAACTATTCAGAACAATCGAAAAAGAGGGAATCCTCCCAAATTCTTTCTATGAAACCACCATCACCTTAATTCCTAAGCTAGAAAAAGATGCAGCATTGGAAGAGAATTACAGACCAATATCCCTGATGAACATAGATGCAAAAATACTCAATAAAATTCTGGCCAATAGAATACAACAACACATCAAAAGATCATCCACCCAGACCAAGTGGGATTTATCCCTGGTATGCAGGGATGGTTCAACATTCGCAAAACAATCAATGTAATACACTACATTAACAGACTGCTGAAGAAAAACCATATGATTCTCTCAATAGACACTGAGAAAGCATTTGATAAAATACAACACCCTTTCATGATGAAAACTCTAAGCAAGCTGGGTATGGAAGGAACATTCCTCAATACAATCAAAGCAATATATGAAAAACCTGCGGCCAACATCCTATTAGGGGAAAAGTTAGCATTTCCGCTGAGATCTGGCACCAGACAGGGATGCCCACTCTCACCACTGCTATTCACTATAGTTCTGGAAGTTTTAGCCATAGCTATTAGGCAAGAAAAAGAAATGAAAGGGATACAAATTGGGAAGGAAGAACTCAAACTATTCCTCTTTGAGATGATATGATTCTTTATTTAGGGGAACCAAAGAACTCTACTAAGAGACTGCTGGAACTCATAGAAGACTTTGGCAAAGTAGCAGGATATAAAATCAATGCACAAAAATCAACAGCCTTTGTATACACAGGCAATGCCACAGCTGAGGAAGAACTTCTAAGATCAATTCCATTCACAATAGCTACAAAAACAATCAAATAGCTTGGAATAAACTTAACCAAGGACGTTAAAGATCTCTACGATGAAAACTACAAAACCTTACAGAAAGAAATAGAAGAGGATACCAAAAGATGGAGAAATCTTCCATGCTCATGGATTGGAAGAATCAACATCATCAAAATGTCTATTCTCCCAAAACTAATTTTTACATTAAATGCAATACAAATCACGATACCAAAGACCTTCTTCTCAGATCTGGAAAAAATGATGCTGAAATTCATATGGAGACACAGAAGACCTCGAATAGCCAAAGCAATCTTGTACAAAAAAACAAAGCCGGAGGCATCACAATACCAGATTTCAGGACTTACTACAGGGCAGTTGTTATCAAACAGCATGGTACTGGTACAGAAACAGATGGATTGACAAATGGAACAGAATAGAAACACCAGAAATCAATCCAAACATCTACAGCCAACTTGTATTTGACCAAAGATCCAAATCTGATCCCTGGAATAAGGACAGTCTATTCAATAAATGGTGCTGGGGAAATTGGATTTCCACGTGCAGAAGCTTGAAGCAAGACCCATACCTATCACCTTACACAAAAATTCACTCAACATGGATTAAAGACTTAAATCTACGACCTGAATCTATCAAATTATTAGAGAGCATTGGAGAAACCCTGCAAGATATAGGCACAGGCAAAGACTTCTTGGAAAATACTCCAGCAGCACAGGCAGTCAAAACCAAAATTAACATTTGGGATTGCATCAAATTGAGAAGTTTCTGTACTTCAAAAGAAACAGTCAGGAAAGTGAAGAGGCCACCAACCGAGTGGGAAAAAATATTTGCAAACTATACTACAGATAAAGGGTTGATAACCAGAATCTACAAAGAAATCAAGAAAATCCACAACAACAAAACAAACAACCCACTTAAGAGATGGGCCAAGGACCTCAATAGACATTTTTCAAAAGAAGAAATCCAAATGGCCAACAGACACATGAAAAAATGTTCAAGATCACTAGCAATCAGAGAAATGCAAATCAAAACCACAATGAGGTTCCATCTCACCCCGGTGAGAATGGCTCACATTCAGAAATCTACCAACAGCAGATGTTGGAAAGGATGTTTGGGGAAAGGGACACTAACCCACTGTTGGTGGGAATGCAAACTGGTTAAGCCACTATGGAAATCTGTCTGGAGATTCCTCAGAAACCTGAACATAACCCTACCATACAACCCAACCATCCCACTCCTTGGAATTTACCCAAAGGAAATTAATTTGGCTAATAAAAAAGCCATCTGCACATTAATGTTTATTGCAGCTCAATTCACAATAGCTAAGACCCGGAACCAACCCAAATGCCCATCAACAGTAGACTGGATAAAGAAATTATGGGACATGTACTCCATAGAATACTATACAGCAATAAGCAATAACGAAACCCGGTCATTTGCAACAAGATGGAGCAATCTGGAAAGCATCATGCTGAGTGAATTAAGCCAGTCCCAAAGAGACAAATATCATTTGTTTAAACTGATCGGTGACAACTGAGCACCAAAGAGGAAACCTGTTAAGTGAAATGGACACTATAAGAAACAATGACCTGGTCAGCTCTTGTCCTGACTCTAAATGCACAATGTAATACTTTATCCTTTTTAGCATTCGTTGTTGTTGTTGTAGTTGTTGTTCTAGTACTAGTGGTTGAACTCTGTAATTAACACACAATTATTCTTAGGTGTTTAAATTTTAACTGAAAAGTGATCCCTGTTAAATTTAAGAGTGGAAAAAGAGAGAGAGGAGATATGCAAAATGGGACATGCTCAATCGGACTTGCCGCAAATGGTGAAGTTAGAAATGTGCCAGGGGATTCCAACACAATCCCATCAAGGTGGCATGTGCCAATGCCATCTCACTAGTCCAAGTGATCAATTTCAGCTCACAATTGATGGCACTGATAAGTCTAAGAGTCAAAGGGATCACACAAATAAGACTAGTGTCTGCTAATACTAACTGATAGAATAAAAAAGGGAGAGAAGGACCCAACATGGGAAGCGGGAGACACAGCAGACTCATAGAATGGCAGATGCCCTAAACAGCACTCTGGCCTCAGAATCAGCCCTCAAGGCATTTGGATCTGGCTGAAGAGCCCATGAGAGAATTGTAGGCATGGAAAGCCAAGATACCATGGGTAAAAAAAGACCTAAATGAACGATCTCTGTGAGTGAGATCCCAGTGGAAAGAACGGAGCCATCAAAGAAGGAGGTACCTTTCTCTGAAGGGAGGAGAGAACTTCCACTTTGACTATGACCCTGTCAGAATAAGATCAAAGTCAGCAAACCCTAAAGGCTTCCATAGCCCTGACAACTCATGACTAGAGCCTAGGGAGATTACTTACACCATGAACAGGAGTGTTAAATTGTTAAGTCAGCAACAGGGTCACTGTGTTCTTACACCCCATGTGGGATCTGTCCTTAATGTGTTGTCTAAGGTGAAGTGATGCTATAACTAGTACTGAAACAGTATTTTTACACTTTGTGTTTCTGTGTGGGTACAAACTGATGAGGTCTTTACTAATTATATACAGAATTGATCTTCTGTATATAAATATAATTGGAAATGAAAAAAAACAACCTGGTGTTAAATTGGAAATGGCATAGAAAATTAATTAATTTTAAAAAATATTATGTAGGATCTCTGTCTCTGCCTTTAATGTGCTGTGCACTGTTATTTAATGCTATAGCTAGTACTCCAATGGTAGTTTTTTCATTTTTTGTTGCTATATGGGGGCAAACTGTTGAAATCTTTACCTAATATATACTAAACTGATCTTCTGTATATAAAGAGACTTGAAAATGAATCTTGATGTGAATGGAAGGGGAGAGGGAGTGGGAAAGGGGAGGGTTGCGGGTGGAGGGAAGTTATGGGAGGGGGGAAGCCATTGTAACCCATAAGCTGTACTTTGGAAATTTATATTTATTAAATAAAAGTTAAAAAAAAAGATCATTACTCAAAATATTAAGAGACCTAAAATACAGCATTATATCTTAAAATTCAAGTGACCCAGGATCCTTCAAGGTTTTCAGATATGCATTGCTATTTCATATTGCCCAGTAAATCAGCAAATAAATTTAAGCATATATATGTAATAGCTTCTAAAATCCTTTGGGAAATAGATGTAGTTACTTGTTACATATTTCAAGTAAATAGCAAACATACTCATAAAATATCTTGTAAAATTCATGCAACTCATGAATAAGTATACAAAGAAATTTTGCACCTTAACAAAAAAGCAAGTATTTATTTTCCAACATAAATTTTCCACAAATTATAATCTTTAACTCAAGAAGGTGTTGATATTGATAGAATGATGGCCTACATTCAGGATCCCTGATTCTTCATAGAATTTTCACTGCTACAAATTACCTGCATGACTTTGAACAACTGACTTTACTTCTCCAGGCATTAGCACTTAGCATACTTTTGTACAAAATGAGGTTTGTGTAAGATTATGTATGCTCAGTATAGACTTCAAGGATTTCCAAAGAGGTGCTTTCATGTATCAATCTTAAAACAAAGATTACATTCTAATATGCCCATATATTTTGAATTTCTGCTAGAACTAATAAAAAAGAACTCACACATTCAAATTTATAAATACCACTTTCAACATTTGGGGATAATTAATGCATTAACATTTGATGCTAAGTTGATTTTTGTGCAACCAACTTTTCTTAACAGGTCCAGTAATTTATACTGCTTGTAATATATACCTGATTAAAATGATTAGGTTTGTACAAATCTGTTTTAATGCAAGTAATGCTTGTGTTTTCACATAAAATTAAGAGTAGAGATATCATGTGAGCAGGTGCTATCCTAATGACTCAACTGACAAACTTGTCAAACTTAATAGTTATGGTTTTGATTTGCATTTCCCTGATGGCTAGTGATCCTGAGCATTTTATTTTTCATGTATCTATTGGCCAATTGAATTTCCTCTCCTGAAAAATATCTGTGCAGGTTTGTTGCCCATTTCTTGACTAAGTTGTTTGTTTTGTGTATGAATAGTTACTTTACCTATTTATAGATTCTGGGATTTAATCCTTTGTCAGTTTCATAGTTTGCAAATAATTTCTCCTATTATATTGGTTGCCTTTTCACATTGCTGAGTGCTTCTTTTGCAGTGCAAAAGATTCTCAGTTTGATGTAATCCCACTTGTTAATTTTGTCTTTGATTGCCTGTGCTTCTGGACTCTGCCAAGAAGTCTTTCCCCATGTCAGTATCTTGTAGCATTTCCGCAATGTCCTTTAGGAAAATGTATATCAAAACCACAAGGAGGTTTCACCTCATCCCCATTAGAATTGTCCTCATATAGAAATCAATAAACAACAAATGCTGGAGAGGATGTGGGGAGGAGGATCCCACTGTTGAAGGGATTATAACCTTGTACAGCAACTGTGGAAGACAATATGGAAATATCTCAGAAGGCTGAACATCAACCTGCCATATAACCCAGCCATCCCACTCCTTGGAATTCATCCTAATGAGTTGAAATTAGCATATGAAATGGTGATGTGTATCCCTACATTCATCTCAGCTCAATTTACAATAGTTGAAATTTGTAATCTACACAGATGTCTATCAACTAAGGACTGGATAAAGAAATTATGATATATACACTCCGGAATACTACACAGTGATAAAAATTAAATCCTTTTATTTGCAATAAAATGGATACAACTGGAAACCATTGTACTTAGTGAAATAAGCCCATCACAAAAAGGCAAATGCCATAGAGTCTGATCTTCGGTAACTAATAGAGTACTAAATGTAATCTATAGAAGCAAAACTGACACTGACACTTTAGGATGTATTGATTTTGAATAGCCTTTGCCTTGCCATTTGAAGAACAATATGGTTTCTTTTTCCTTTTCTCTTCATACTAATTGGTGAACTCTATTTAGGGCAGGGTTAATTATATCTGAACAACTAATCTCTATAAAAGAATGGGAAAAGAAGAGGGAGGAGAAAAAAGGGAGGGAGTGTGGGTGGGAGGGAGGTGTAGGAGAGAACTTTCTTGTTCCCAAATCAACATAAATTAAATCCATGAAGTTATATTCCTTAAACAAATTAAATTTACAGTTTAAATTTTAAAATAAATTTTAGAAATCTAATAAGCATTTTCCTATATCATCTTTGCAATAGAGTTGATGCTGCTTTTAATTTGTGGTTGATTCCTCTCTGACAAACTAAATGAGTTTAATGTGGCAATAGATTACAATTACTAAAGTAACATTAATAAAGAAGTTTATTTTAGCAGATTTGATAGGAAGAGATTAGAGTCATTTGTAAAATGGCATTGTCCAATATCTCATCATATAAATTTGCATTTAATGGTATTCTTTCATGTGCCTGTTGGCCATTTGAATTTCCTCTTCAAAAATTCCCTTTTAAGTCCTTTGCCCATTTCTGAACTGGATTATTTATTTTGTTGTTACCAAATTTATTCTTTTTAAGATTCATTTATTTATTTGAATTCAGAATTACAGAGAGGCAGCGAGCAAGATAGAGAGGTTTTCAATCCATTGGTTCACTCCCCAAATGGACTCAATGGCTGGAAAGGCCCAATCTGAAGTCAGGAGACAGGAGATGCTTCTGGGTCTCCTATGTGGAGGCAGGGGTCCAAGCACTTTAACCATCTTCCACTGCTTTCCCAGACCACTTTCAGAGAGCTGGATTGGAAGTGCAGCAGCAGGGGCTTGAACCAATGCCATATGATTGCTAATACTAAATGTGGTGGCTTTATCCACTATCCCACAGCACTGGCCCCTGTTGTTGAATTTCTTGAGCACATTATAAATTCTCCATATTAACCCTTTATCAGCTGCACCATTTTAAATATTTCCTCCCATTCTCTCAGTTGCCTCATCACTTTGTTCAGTGTTTCCTTTGCAGTTAAGAAGCTTCTTAGCTTTGTGTAATACAATCTATTTTTTCATTGATTGCCTATGCTTCTAGGGTCTTACCCAAGAAGTATTTGCATACCCCCAATGACTTGCAGTGTTTCCTCAGTATTCTCATCTAGTAATTTGATGGTACCAGGTAGTAGATTTTGATCCTGGCTCCTGGCTTCAGATCGGCACAGCTCCTGCTGGTGTGGCTATTTGGGGAGTGAACCAGTGGATGAAAGTCCTTTCTCTTTCTCTGCCTCTGGTTCTCTGTAACTCTGCCTTTCAAATAAAATAAATATTAAGAAAGAATAAATACCTTTTGTAAAAAATGATTTACTTATTTATTTTAAAGGCAGGGTTACAGAGAGGAAGAGGCAGTGACAGAGAGAGATAGAGGTCTTCCATGCACTGGTTTACTCCCCAGATGACTGCAACAGTTGAAGCTGAGCTGATCTGAAGCCAGGAATGAGAAATTTCTTCCAGGTCTCCAATGAAGATGCAGGGGCCCAAGTATTTGGACCATCTTCTGCTGTTTTTCCAGGCCATAGCAGAGAGCTGGATTGGAAGTGGAGCAGTCAGGACTGGAACTGGTGCCCATTTGGGATGCCACCTCCACAGGTGGCAGCTTTATCTGCTGTGCCACAGCACTGTCCCTGGATGAAAACATTTTAATGTATAATAAAGCAGTTAATATTTTCTCATTAATTCAACATCTTTGCGTGATTAAGCACATGCTCTTTTTTAATGATTTGTTTATTTACTCAAGAAGCAGTTACAGAGAGAGAGAGACATAGAGAGGTATTACATTCACTAGTTCATTCCCAAAATGGCCACAAATGCTGGAGCTGGACTGATCTTAAAGTGGATCCAGAAGATTCTTCCAGCTCTCCCATGTGGGTTTAGGGGCCCAAAACCTTGAGTCATCTTCTATTGATTTCCCAAGCCATAGCAGAGAGCTATGGCACATGAATAGGAGTAGCTGGGACATGAATAGGCCCCCATATGGAATTCTGGCAATGCAGCACCAGTTCCAGGGAGGATTCTCTTGCCAACTAGAGATGTCACATCATTGTGGGGTTGGTTCCTTAATAGTTTGCCAAACTCTTTAACAAAGAATAATGAGGACACAACTAGGATTTCATGAAGGCTTGCAATAAAATAAAACTTGTTTTTCACTTTAAAGAAGGAAATTCTCATTTGTCCAAATGCAATATTTAATTTGTCAAATATAGGAAATTTTAAATTTAACATTTCCTAAAATATGAAAATTTTGTGCCATCCTTAAATTTTCCTTTATTTCCAGGTTTTTTTCTGTGTTTTCCTCAAACTCCACTTGTAACAAACATTCATTCTATAATTCAAATATCTGAAGTATCAAGAATCTCCTATGTGTACCTGCATTTCACTAGAAAAAAGAGGTTCAAACTTAAAAATAAAATAGAAATGCTGAATTTCAAATATGGCCATTTCTAAATATATACTCTTTTAAGAATGTAATCACTATAGCTATTTATTAATTCATCCATTAGCCTTGCATTTCATGTGTTTATCAGATGTGTATCACATTGTGAGGATCTGGCCTGCTGCTTCTCCAATGATTGACCTCCCTCTAATATATGTATTTGTAACATTACAGAAATTTAAATTTTTCATAGCTAAAAATTGTACATAACAAATTTATATGACTTGGTGTTTTAAGGGCAAGTGTCCTAAATATTAACTAAAAATAAAATCTAATATGTTATAAATCATCTCATGCTTTGAAAAAAATCAATTCTAAGAAACATGTAGGTTAATAATATCATGTGCAGGACTGAAATATTGCCTATAATTGATGTCAAAAATAACTTTCTAATTGTTATACAGAGAAGATAGATGCAACAAATTGAGTTTGACATTTTCTGCTACTTCAAGGATGGATCTGCTCAAGAAGCTACCATCTCTTTTACATTGGCAAAAGTACATTTTGTTGCAGTTAATTTTAAATCCTCATTTGTTTTGTAAGTTAAATATTCTGTAGAATTAAAGCTCATGACCACTTCTAATAAGAGCTACATTCATCCATGTGTCAGGTTTTTTGTGTGTAAAGACCTATTTCTGTCTCTGAGTATGTTATGATCATTATATAGTAAAATATCATCTAAACTAATAAAAATTTAGTCTGAAAAGAAAAAATACTTTCTATAAAAGTTGAACATTTTAGAATAACAGTGAATATGTATGTCAAAACTGACAAATCAGATACAAATCAATCAATACAATAGATTGAAAATATATTAAAGTTAAAGGAGTTGATACCCAGGTTACTTGTCAAATACCTTCAAGTATTTGCTCTTTAAAATACTTCAAAATGAAAAATTGCAAGTGGTTTATCAGATAAGAGACTACATAAGTGCAAAGATAAAAATGTGCCAGTTAAATATAAGCAATGAGTTTTATATTTTAATAGGTAAGTATATAATATAAAAAGCTACATATAAATCAGTGATGGCCATTCTACAATCAATAATTATGATTAATTCATTTCTGTGCACTGAAAGTATAAGAAAGAAAATGCAGAAATCATACTTAGCCACATATTAAATAGAACTAGCCTATGTTTACTGGATCTTTGCCTACAGAATACATCGAAGAACAAAACTGGATTTCCTCTCATTCAACTTTTTCCACCTGACAATTACAGAGTGCAGCATAAAAGTGATACCCAAATATTTTGTGGAACAAGAAAACTCATTAAAATTATTCTCCTTTCATAGAAATGTACATACTTAGAAGACATCCTTTTGCACTGGTAGATTGCAGATAATCCTATTGTAACAACATGTCTAATTGGTGCCCTCATATGCAGCAACCAAAGGAAAAAAGGAAAAACTGGACAAGGAGAAGTTACACACTTTTCTCCATTAGGGTCTAACAAATAGCTTTCAAAACATAAAAGATGTGTTTCAAGAACCCAATTTATGTATAGACATAGTCATGAATGATTTCTTCCCCAGTTACCCACCATTTAGTGCAATGGTGCAAGCAATTTTTCTCACCAGTTTCTGGGTGCCTCCCTTGCACTTGCCCATTTTGTACTGATACATTTTATTTTTCTTAAAGTTGACCTTAAAGTTTTCAGTTTCAAAATTCCCAAATCTATCTCCTTCTATTTATGATTTTTTCAGTGTTGAATCTATAATAGTTTGGCCCCTAATTTCTGAACTACCTTATTTCATACTTACCTGCTATCTTCAAATGATAATTTGTATTATGCTTAATCTTTCCTGTGAAAAATAGTGCACACACACACACAGCATTGAAAGTAAAGTTAAATAAATAGAACACATTTTTCTGTCAACATCTTAACATTTTTTTGTTCAGATATGCTTTATAGAAAATACTCATCTATTTTAAAAGGGAAGCTAATCTGTTTGGGTTTATTATACCTGTTAGGTGGAAGAATAATTTTCACCTTATGAAAAATATTCAGACCAATTATATAAACACACTTATCTTCAAATAATATAACAGTATGGTGATCCTTAGCAGTTTTTAATTCAGAGCAATTATTACTGTTCATAAAATGCAAATAGAATATTATGTATTGTGCTACATTCAAAATGGCAAAACTATACTCTGATTTCTCTTTAGAACATATAAATCTTTCACCTTTTTCCAAAATAGCAAAACTGATACATGGCTATGTCTGTTATTGGTAAATTCTAGATTTTAGCAAAGAGCAGATGCGTTTAAAAGGCTATGCATTTTGGTATATAAGCAAAATACATCAATAAGACTTCTATAAAATAATAAAACAAATGATATAAAAGGATTTGCCAAGTGTAAATTTGAATTTGGTATGAAAAAAGAAATTTTTCACGCTATTTATTAATGTATCAGGAAAACAAGGAAATCCAGTTTTCAGTGAGTAATCAAACATCCTAATCACATTATTTTAAAGTCTTCTATACTAGTTTAAATAGTACTTGTAGTGTCTGGTAGCAGAGCCATCTCAAGCCTCTCTCTGATCCCATTAGCAGCTCCTGAAATGTGAAGTTAAAGAAACATAAATTGGATAAAAATGGGAGGTGACACATTGGAGCTTGGCTCAGGGCCCTGCCTCCCCCACCCCTTCCCTATAGTGTCCTTCTCTCTGGCTCCCACTCATGTCTCCACTCTGCTTGCTTCTCCCTTCCCCTCCAGCTTGGCCCCTCTCCTTTCTTCATCTGCTCTCTTGGCTTCCAAGCTCTCCAGCCTACCTGGCTCTGTTTTCTTTGCCATCACCCCATCCCTCCAGTGTCCTAACCCTGTCCTACTCATTTACTGGCCTCTTTCTATCCATCTGCCCACTGCCCCTACATGTATCTCCCCAGTCAGCCTCACAGGCTGCCCCCACCTCAGGACAAAGTGAGGCTTCCAGGGCCCCACCATCTGTTACTTATTTCATGGTTTTGCAGGGACACTGTCCTTACCCGGATCTGACCCAGAGTGCACAGATAACATGAGTCCTGTTGGCCTCTGCCAGAGCAGCAACCACTCATGCCCTTAGAGAAATTGCAACACATCCATGTCCTGGCCCTCACAGTGTCTCTGGTGCAGGAGGTGCAAGCTCATCCTAGCTGTGTCTCCCAGCCTAACAACAGCATCATGGGAGCCTGACTTCATCCCCCACCCCAGCCCCATATGGACACACTGCCACAGAACTCCCAGATATGACCATGTCAGAGGTGCTGTCCTGAAGTGATAGCACAATTCAGGTCAGATATCATGCCACCTGGAGGTCACCAACAACTTTGGCACAGGGAGAACAAGCAGCTGCCCAAGATGGGTCATGTTGGTGGTAGCAAGAGGTTTCTGACTGAAGATGATCAGATTGATGAAGTGATGAAATATGGGGCAGACAAGGCACCACCTGATGTCTAACTGTCCCAAAGACAATGACAGAAAAGAAAGAAAAGAAATGTCAGTAATAGCTATTTTAAAAATTCTTGAAAAAGCAAACAACTTTGACATTGAAACCACCATGAAATCAATATCCTGTACCTCATGTCAGGCCAGGAAATAGGAAACAAGTGGGAGTAGAGAATTTTTGTTCATTCTGATTTTATTTGAGCCCTCAAAAACACAAAATTAGAAATGAGAACTTGTAGGTGTCTTACTTGCTTTATGAGATATTGCAATAATGGTGTTAACAATAGGTACAGTTGAAGAAATTAAGTACATACATCAAAGAACAAAGATAATATAGGGTAAAAACAGAGAATGAGGGCTTAGATTGTATCTTGAGATTTTCCAACACTATTGAATGAGTAGAATCTTGTCAAAATTGGCAAAGAGTGACCAGATTTATTTGAAGGCAGGCACCTTGGGATATCAGAGAAGACTTGGAAAGTCTAAAATGTGGTCCTGGGTAACTTTTTCATTTATCCAAGTAAGATTATGATATAAGCGCTCAATAGATTAATGGGAGCATAACTGATTTTATTAAGATTTATTAATATGGATAACAGCTTTTTAAGTAGGAAAATAACTGGTTATCCATGTAGTCATACATGACAAGGCTGGGCAGTAATGGTAAGTTTTCCTTTTTTTATTGTGAAGGGAAAGAAATTATACCGGAGGGTTTATAAATTAAGTGAAGAAAAGATTTCAAGATAAAAACAGCTTAAATGAGGGGACAAATAAAGTGTTAGACAAGTTAATGATAATTTATTTATAATCAATGCTATGTGTTCTGAGAAATATGAAGACCAAGGAACATAAACTAAAAATCTATGGTGTTTCTAGTCTGGAATTTTGTGCTCTCTGCTTGAGCTGGCTCTGGACTCAAGGCCCTCTCTGATCCTTGCTCTCCCCTCCTACTCAAATCTTCCCTCTGCTGGCCTCTGCCAGGTCCATCATCTCCAGCTCAGCCCCGCTCCCTTCTTACTCTCCCTTTTCACCCTGTCCATTGCTTCCCTGCCTCCCTCCATGCGGTTCCATCTGGGTCTTCCCCCTCCCACTGTGTCCTCCCACTGCCTTTCCCCATCATGCTTCCCTGCCCTGGTTAACCTCCCCTGCTATCATCACTACTGCAGCTGTGCAGGAAGCCCCTTAGCTCCTGCAGGACCAGCTGCAGCTCTCAGGACTCACCCTCCTCTGTCCCACACCCTGCAGCTTTGCAAGGCCACCCTCTTCCCACCTTGGCCCTTGATCCTACACAACCACTACCCCACACCCAAGGGCATCCTGTTTGTACATCCTGTTTGCCTCCAGTCAGTAACTGCTGAGGTACCATGTCTGAGCACTGTGTAGCACAGCTACAGGGGGGGGGGCTCACTGTTTCTGGAGCCAGGGTGGCATGATCTTGCAATAGCCATGTCCTCTGTCCTGTTTCCCATGCCACTGCAACCCTGTCAGCTGTCCTTACAGTCTTCCCCTGGCCACACTGCTGTTGGCCATCTCCACTGAAGGAGGACATATGAAAACAGGAGGCCTCTCTGGGAAACTCCTGAACATCACAGGATGCCAGTTGCTGCCTTGTGGTGACTGAGGCAACAGAGATCTAGCCTCCCAGGCATAGGAGCTTCCCTATGTGCTATGCTCACTGCCTTCCCCAAAACCACACCACCAGGATGTCCAAGGCATGGCTGATTGGGAAACTGAGGATCACTCCCTGTCACTCACATCCAGCTTTGTGCAATCACTGGCGGTGAAATGGATTTGTGTGTGCTCATCTTGGAATAGTCAGACCCAGGTGGAATGATAAATTTGTAGTGAGGGCATGTGTATGGGTTTACCTATACACACACAAGCCCACATATGAGCCCACTGGAGAACAGAGGTCACCACAGATGCAGCAGGAGCTGAGGCCTGGGACTGCATGAAATCCCTGGGTCCTTGATACCTTTGTGGGAAATAGAGGTGAACAAGACTGACACTGGAGTGGAGAAGTTGAGCTTCTGATGGTAACTGTGATGTCTGCTGTTGCCCAGACTGGGATTTCCTGTTATCATCAATCCTGTGATGTCAGGGCCTGCAGGTGCTCCTGCCTCCTGCACCCTGGCTATGGCCTAATTATTGTCATCATCAGCCTCAGTGTTGCCTGCATGAGTATCAGGAAGTGTGCTGGAGAAGTTGTAGTCTTTTTCAATTTAACTCCTTGCCTACTTTGAATGCAGTGTCTTTGTTTCTTCTCTTGGAGACAGTATGGGCTAAGCCAGCTTGGGGTCCCAGGTAGGTGGTGATTAGCTGGCCACTGACCTTTCTTTTAACCCAAGAGGACTACCTAGGTTACAGTGCCAGCAGAACCAGAGAGAAGGGCAGGAACAGTGCAGTGGCATAGGCTGGATCATCAGTAGCAGTGTGAGGCCTGACTTGTGGCAGAAAGTTGTAGCCTAGGAGTCCCCAGTTATGTTACCTGCAGGGATAAGAAGAGAATCCAGAAATCTTAGGAAAGTGCTTCAGATATGTGGGGACATGTGATTACATTGACTCAAAGTGAAAAGACCTTAAAAGTTGTTGTGAAACATGGTTGTGGGATAGGAGAGGTAAGGAGCTAGAAACCTGCAGACCATATGCAGCAGTTGATAGAGAATAGTGACTCATCTGGACCTATAGCACAAGAACCACATAAGTTTTTGTTGCCCCAGCTGCATCCCTGCTAGGTTTCTGATAGCCAGGCAAGGATGGCCATGAAGGACAAGGGGAGCTGGCCACTGTGGTGTTGCCTCACACAATGAAAGGCCATTCACACTTGCCCTCCCTGAGGAAGAGCCCACAGGACCCCAGAGCTGCCTTTGCTCAAGAAGAAAGCCATATACCATCTCCTCTGTTGTGAGGTGGGAGTGGAGGAGAAAGACCACCACTCCCTCCATTCTGAGAAAGCTCACAGGCAAAACCCTCTACTCTCAGTCAAGCATGTGCTCAATGCCCACAGAGCACTATGACCCACAGCCTGTCAGCTGATTGACTCATGAAAAGAGGCTCTTTAGCCAGAGTAGGGCAGAGTCTTGTGATGGGGTGTTTCCTGGGATAACTGTAAGAACATCAGTCAGGAATGGGAAGACATTGGAGCAGGCAACACACACACACACACACACACACAGATCTTCCATTTGCTGGTTCATTCCTTTGTTGGCCACAATGGCCTGAGACAAACCCAGAATCCAAGAACTGCATTTGTACTCCCACATGGATGGCAGAGGCCCAAGCACTTGGACCATGATTCTCCTCCTTTCCTAGATGGAATAGCAGAGAGCTGGATCAAAAGTGGAGCAGCCAGGATTCAAACCAGAGCTCATAGAGAATGTCAGCATCTCAGTCAGTAGCTTAATCTGCTGCAACTGCAACTTTAGGGGATTAAATTTTTATTGAGAAATAAAACTTCAGAATACTTGCTTTTTTAAAATTTATTTGACAGATAGAGTTAGTGAGAGAGAGAGAAAGAGAGAAAAGCCTTCCTTCCATTTGTTCACCCCCCAAATGGCTGCTACAGCCGGAGCTATGCTGACCCAAAGCCAAGTGCTTTCTCCTGATCTCCCATGTGGTTGCAGGGGCCCAAGCATAGAGCTGGACTGGAAGAGGAGCAAGAAGGACTAGCACTCCACACCCTTATGGGATGCCTGTGCTGCAAGCAGAGGATTAACCAAGTGAGCCCCAGAATACTTTCTTTAGAGGTCTTTGTTGACATAAAAATGTCAGATATGACTTGGTTTTCTTTGGAGATTTTTGGGTTTTGTATATTTAAAATATTTATTTTAAAATAGTCACAAAATCACAACAATTAGAGGGTCATAAAATCTAAAGCTAATTTCTCCAAGATAACATGGCAACAATATGGAACTATTGGAAACTAATGGAAATTATATGGAACTAATTGGAAAATTAAATTTTTAAAGATTTATTTATTTGTTTGAAGGTCAGAGTTATACAGAGAAGGAGAGGCATAGAGATAGAAAGAGAGGTCTTCCATCTGCTGGCTTACTCCTCAATTGGCCACAACAGCTGAGCTGCACCAATCTGAACTCAGGAGCCAGGTTACTCTTTTGGGTCTCCCACGAGGGTGCAAGGGCCCAAGGTTCTGGGCCATCTTCTGCTTTCCCAGTCCATAGCAGAGAGCTGGATGGAAAGTGGAGCAGCCAGGATCCAAACCGGCACCCACATGGAATGCCAGCACTTCAGGCAACAGGCTTACCCACTATGCCACAGAGCCGGCGCTGGGAAATTAAATTCTAAATGCTTACCTATACTTGAGTGTTTCTGGATTTTCTGCTCTTTCATTCATTTCTTTCAAATTTTGAATAAATGATTAATTTGTGGAAATCAATACCTTCTCATATCTAGAAAGACATGATTTTTTAAAAATAAATTGCAAACCTCATCACAACAGTAGAAGAGCATATGTAACTCTAAAATTTGAAAACCTTGCGGTTTTGGTAAAGCCAATAACCATAAAATACTAACATTTTGATAATGATATGCCTCCTTATTCATGAACGCAGGGCCATCTTCTCACTGCAGTCCCCCTTTTCATTAGTGCACACATCAAATGAGGTGTGCACTGATATAACATGGATACTGGGATTTACTGAAAGAATGTTTTTAAAGATTTATTTATTTATTTTTATTTGATGAGTTCATAGTTACATAGAGAGGGAAGGTGGGAGAGAGAGAGGAAAGACAATGAATGTGAATACCTTTCGTCCCCTGGTTCACTCTCCAAATAATTACAATGGCTAAGGCTGAGCCAGGCCAAAGCTAGAAAAGAGAAGCTTCTTCCAGGTTAGGGGACTGGGCCCCCTTCCCCTGCTTTTTCCAGGCTGTTAGCTAGTAGAGAGATGGGTTTAGAAACAGAGCAGCTGTACATGAACTGGCTTTACTTTCTTTGCCACAAAGTTGGCCCTTACTTAAATAATTTTTAGCCTGGAAGTTGATATATCATGGGAAGTAGTTTTGGGATCACGTGCTTCTCTAAAATGGACACAATATGGCTTTTTAAATATGTATACTAAAAGGCAGATTCCATAAAAATGTTGTTGGTACAGTCCCTCTCGAATGATCAATAAACGTCTTTCAGTGGGAATTAAGAGTCCATGCGGAATCAGCCAACGTTCCGGTTCTGGGTTTGCTCCTCAGAAGGACGACCTGGGGACCTGGTCAAGAGCGATTCCCTCCTCACTCATAAAGTTAAGGAGCTCCCTCATCACTGAGGCTGTGTCCTCACAGACACCACCACAACCTACCTGATTTCAGTGCCTCAGGATCCCAATCCTAGCGATCTAGACACACCAAACGGTGTTCCCACAAGGTGGCCACAGGGCAGCTCCACGCTTTCCAGGCTCTACATTTTGTACAACTGCAGCAGAACAATGTCACTAAACACTAGTACATGGGTGCACCTCTCACAACTGCAGACTTTGAGCCTGAACACTAAGGGCCAGATGCCAGGGTGCTCAGGGCGCATATGCACAATCCAGGGCTCACAAATCTTGAGGTTGCACTCACTCTGAACCTAAAATGGGACTTGGCTGATAGTTGATGCCTGTTAGTAAAAGAGAAACTCGTTTGTGGAGAATCAGTCTTTGTAATGCCTTGGGACTCAAGTAGCAGGAAATTTCAGGATGATTAAAGGCATTGCACCAAAGACAATTTCCTTAAAATGTCCTTCTAAATTTCCTTATCCCTCACATCATCCCCTTCCCCATCACTCTAGACCACATCTGGTTTCCATCGAAGTTTAGCTAGCAACCACAAATGACTACTTTTGTGATTTCAGAAAGCGTGGCTGTATGTGTCAAGTGCAAACCTAGGAGGCAAAAGAGTTTTACACTTTCCAGAAGACAGGGAAACACATTTATGCAGATGTCCAATATTTATTCCAGCCTTACAATTGTTTTTTTTGCATTTTACTCCCAATTTCATTTTTAATCAAAGTACAATTTATTTGAAGTATTTTGTAAAAGTTAAATTTTTTTAATATTCAAATCTTTTTATTGTTATTAAACTTTTATTTAATGAATATAAATTTCCAAAGTACAACTTATGGGTTACAATGGCTTCCCCCCTCCCAAAACTTCCCTCCCACCCACAACCTTCCCCTTTCCCACTCCCTCTCCCCTTCCATTCACATCAAAATTCATTTTCAAATCTCTTTATATACAGAAGATCAGTTTAGTATATATTAGGTAAAGATTTCAACAGTTTGCCCCATATAGCAACACAAAGTGCAAAAAAAAAACACTGTTGAACTACTAGTTATAGCATTAAATAAGAGTTTACAGCACATTAAAGACAGAGATCCTCCATAATATTTTTTTAAAAAATTAATTAATTTTCTATGCCATTTCCAATTTAACACCAGGTTTGTTTTTTTCATTTCCAATTATCTTTATATACAGAAGATCAGCTAGTAAAGATCTCATCAGTTTGTTCCCATGCAGAAACACAAAGTGTAAAAATACTGTTTCAGTACTAGTTATAGCATCACTGCACATTAGACAACACATTAAGGACAGATCCCACATGGGATGTAAGTACACAGTGACTTCTGTTGCTGACTTAACAATTTGACACTCCTGTTCATGGCATCAGTAATATCCCTAGGCTCTAGTCATGAGTTGCCAGGGCTATGGAAGCCTTTAGAGTTCACTGACTTTGATCTTATTCTGATAGGGTCATAGTCAAAGTGGAAGTTCTCTCCTCCCTTCAGAGAAAGGTACCTCCTTCTTTGATGGCCCCGTTCTTTCCACTAGGATCTCACTCACAGAGATATTTCATTTAGATCTTCTTTTTTTTTTTCTTTTCCATGGTATCTTGGCTTTCCATGCCTACAATTCTCTCATGGGCTCTTCAGCCAGATCGAATGCCTTAAGGGCTGATTCTGAGGCCAGAGTGTTGTTTAGGACATCTGCCATTCTAAGTTAAAAATTCTAAGTTAAAAATTGTAAAAATAGGCCAGCTCCATGGCTCACTGAGCTAATCCTCTGCGTTGCAGCGCCGGCACACCGGGTTCTAGTCCCGGTTGGGGCACCAATCCTGTCCCAGTTGCCCCTCTTCCAGGCCAGCTCTCTGCTGTGGCCCAGGAGTGCAGTGGAGGATGGCCCAAGTGCTTGGGCCCTGCACTCCATGGGAGACCAGGAGAAGCACCTGGTTCCTGCCATCGGAACAGCACGGTGCGCCGGCCGCAGCGCGCTACCGCGGCGGCCATTGGAGGGTGAACCAACGGCAAAAGGAAGACCTTTCTCTCTGTCTCTCTCTCTCACTGTCCACTCTGCCTGTCAAAAAAATAATAAAAAAATAAAAAATAAATAAAATTTTGAAAATATCAGAGAATATCTGAAAGTCTGAACAAGGTTTCAGGAGGCAGGGTTGCAGGGAACACATTTCAAAGACTACTGTAGTAATCCTAGGGGTACATAGTAGTAACCTGAATTTTGGGTAAAGACATAGAAGAGAGCAGAATCAACAAAAAAACTAGGAATGACACTCTCACTGAGAATAGTACCCTGGGAATTATACTAACTCCTGGGTTGAGAGTTATAGTATATAATATTTTCAATTCAATTTAATTATAAGGTATATTTCTGAGATAGCACTATGACATATCAGTGCTTGATAAGCAGTGCTAAGCAGTGTATGCAGACATTCTTAGAATTACAGGATACGTAAAAATGTCATATGTTCATGACTGGAATTATGTTTACAATTAATTTCAAGTTGTTCAATTAGCAATATAGGGAGCCAGCACTGTGGTGCGGTGGGTTAAATCTATGGTCTGCAGAGCTGACATCCCCTACAGGTGCAGTTCATGTCCTGGCTGCTCCTCTTCCAATTCAGCTCCCTGCTATGGCCTGGGAAAGCAGTAAAAAGTGGCCTAGGTTCTTGGTCCCCTGCACCCATGTGGGAGACCTGGAAGAAGCTTCTGGTTCCTGGCTTCAAGTCAGCTCAGCTCTGGCCATTGCAGTCAATTGGAAGTGAAACAGCAAATGGAAGACCTCTGTCTCTCTCTCTGGCTCTTTCTCTGTAACTCTGCCTTTCAAATAAATAAAATAAATATTTTTAAAATAGCAATACAGAAATTTTAGAATAAAGCCACTCAATCCTCTCAGGTTGCTTCAGGTGACTGAGTGATAGCGTGAACATCTGTAAAAATTATTCTAGTTGTAACTTTTAAAAATTCTTGTACTGTATCCTTAAAAGTACAGAAGAAATATTTTTTATGAGTAAAGCCAGGAGTACTTGTTAATAGAACCAATTTCTTGTCAAATGATAATATCTTAATCACTCATTCAAACCAAATCCCTTTGCAATACAAAAGATTTTTCACTTTCCTTTTCTATTTCAAATTTATATTTTTGTTTTTGAAAAAAAGACTGTTTATTTTCATCTACTTGAAAAGCAGAGCAAGACAGAGAAAAGAAACAGAGAGATGGATCTGTTTTCTGCTGATATACTCCCTAAATTACCACAGGTTTCAAGGCTGGACAAACCACAATCAGGAGAAGGACGGTTGAGCTAGGAACTCCATCTGTGACTCCCATGTGGTAGGAAGAAGCCCAATTGGTCCATCATCTGTGGCTTCATAGGGTGCATTGGCAGAAAGATGGATTGGAAGTTGGGTTGCCAGGAAATGAGTCAGCACTCTAATACTAATGTGGGAATCCCAAGTGGTGGCTTAATCCACTGTGCCACACTGGCCTCTACCTTACACTCTTGCAATATATCACTGTTATGCCCCCAAGTCCACGGTCCCCTGAAAGTCACACCACCAGAGACCGAAGTTGAAGCTAATAAGCAGGGTCATTTTTATTTCGAGTTCGAACTCGGGCCTCTCAGTGCCTCCAGGAGAGGAAGCCCCCCGAGAAGCCCTGAGCCTAATTCTTACAGAGTTTTTATTACCATGTACAAGCAAGTGTTAAGGGGATGCTGTAGATCAAGTTGACACTTCTGGTAAGTCCCGGCATCGCAGCTGCTGACTCCGGGGGTAGTGGCTGGTTGTTATCTAAAGCTTTGAACCCTATAGGTATAGATAATTAGTTTACATTCCTGGACCTGGGTCAGGGTAGGGTCACATCTGGCCAGATGGAGGGAAGGGGAGTGTACAATAGCGAGTTCCAGGAATGGGCAGTGGTTCGGGTCGTACAATAATCAACTTAATATAGTTACTGGATTACTTAGCTCAACATCTAACATAATACATATTATAAAGTCTAGCATTGCTTCTTTTTACTAATGGTTGCCTAACAAGCTAACGTGGTTACTCTTTAGGTTACATTGAAATAATGATATCACTAGTACAATGGATAATAAGGGCATAGTAAAAGCTGGTTGTGCAGGTGCCTTCTCATCACTTTGTTGAGAGAAGCCAGTTGGCCATCCTTTATAAGACTTATAATATGTTATGCAAGTCATAGAATTTTGTTGTGAGAACTAAATGAATTTAGCAAATTTATATTGCTTAATAATAATAATTTCATGGGATGTCCTGCAAAGAACTTAAATATTGGCTGGTGCCATGGCTTAACAGGCTAATCCTCAGCCTTGCGGTGCCAGCACACTGGATTCTAGTCCCGGTTGGGGCTCCGGATTCTATCCCGGTTGCCTCTCTTCCAGGCCAGCTCTCTGCTATGGCACGGGAAGGCAGTGGAGGATGGCCCAAATGCTTAGGCCCTGCACCCCATGGGAGACCTGGAGAAGTGCCTGGCTCCTTGCTTTGGATCAGCACGATCCGCCAGCTGCAGTGGCCATTGGAGGGTGAAACAATGGCAAAAAGGAAGACCTTTCTCTCTGTCTCTCTCACTATCCACTCTGCCTGTCAAAAAAAAAAAAGAGCTTAAATATTTTACAAATAGCTTTCATTACCCATAAAAGCTTGTCTTTATTGAAAATATCTTTCAGGGTGGGCATTTGGCTTAGTGGCTAAGACACCACTTGGTATATTTATATCCCATATTAGAAGACCTGGGTTCAAATCCTGGGTCTCCTTCTGATTTCAGCTTCCTGAATGACAGATTGTGGTCCAAGTACTTAAATCCCTGCCACTGCTGTGGGGGACTTTGTCTTAGTTCATAACTAGATGTTGCAGGCATTTGGAAAGTGTACTAATGGGTAGACGAAATATCTCGGTCTCTGCCTTTCAAATAAAAAATGAATTTTAAAAATGTTAAACCTGGTTTATTTCTTTCTATCAAACATTATTAGTAACTTTATGTTTTTCCTTTTGCTCTGAGAATCAGAAAGCTGAATCTAAATTCAATCATATGTTGAGTTAGTATGAGTGGCATAATTTTCTTTGTCCCTTGATATTACTCTTTCTAGTTTAATCCTCATTATATAACATTATTGCACTTTAAGTTCCCTAGAAACTATCACTAGTAAAAACAAAAAATTACAAATTGATTTTCAAATGCAGATATTTTATTTAAACATATAATATTTTAACCATACTAATTTTTAACTTTACCATACCCATTTTGTATTTTATTTTCACATTTTAACTTTTTAATTTTATTTACACATTTTGATTTTTGTCTGTTCTTCCCTGAATCTACTCAGAAACAAGTCCTGGAGCCTAAGTTGTGGACACTTTAGTCTGAACCATAAGTTATTTCTCTCCACATGAACTCCCCATAATGTATACAGTATATAAAATGAAACACAGACATTAAAAATAAACTATGGGAAACAATTTTGTTCAATCACTTACACCTGTCAATAACGTGTTCCATAGAGGGGATTATGATTAACTTGGACACCAACTGAGGTTTAGGCTTTGCTTCTGCTGCTCTGAAAGGCGGCCTGGGTGCTTCCCCCTCTCAGGGGAGGAGGGCCTGCGGGAGCTGGGCACCCAGTGTTCCTGGTCACAGGAGGGTGGCCTCAGCCACTGTTATTGAGCAGTGGAGCTGCTGCCCTCAGACTTCCTCACTCACTTTGGCAGCCTTGTCCTTGTCGGGAAGAGGTACCTGGGCTGTGATTTTCCCCCTTTGCCATCTCTCACCCAGCCGAGGAGTTCAAGAGACACTTGCCCCCTTCAATGGGGAGGTAAGACCTCCTTCATGGCTGATCCTTCTAGTGGTTTTTCCCAGCATGGGAATCCTGAGGCAAGCCCTGGCCTCAATATCCCAGCACACAGGCTTCGTGTTCCTACAGTCTTAACTCACAGTGGCTATAGCAAAGCAATGAGGTTAAACGGAAGTGAACTCGGGCCTGTAGAGGGCAGTCACTGTGCATGCTCACAGAAGACCAGCAGCCACCAATAATCAGTGCCTATGTTGGGTCCTCACTTCTAAGTTATGACCTTCCTTGCTTTCAAAATGAATGGGTCCTGGTGACAGCTGGCAACATTTCCAGAAGGAAAGATTCAGATCTGGAACTTCAGGAGGCTGAAGACTTTGTCCCTAGTAAGGTTCCCTAAATTCTCTGTACCTCTCTGTATCACTGAAGTACACATTACTCTGTCCTAGACAGTTTCTTTGAGAATTTAACAACTGCAGCAAAACTGTGTTTTCATGACTTTAGAAACCGGCCATACGTGTTACCAATTGTGATTTTAGAAACAGAAATCAGTGCATGTTTGTGTTATTTCAATTTTGATAATTTTTATATATAGGAACCACCAAAGTAAAACGTATGGTTAAATGGTATAGATCATCTAAAACATCAGAAACACAGATATTTGGGAATACAAAATAAATTTAAAAACACTTTGAGGAAGCTTCAAAAACAGTATTTTAAATATGACTTATTTGTATTTAGCCACTTTTTCCAAAAACGTTTCTCTTTTTTCAATTTTGATACTACTCTGACTTGTAAATAATTGTTGATAATTCTGACTACAGTTTTGTGCTCTGAAATTGTAGAGATTGTATTTCTGAGAAAATATCTTCTTGTACAGTGTCCTATATAATAGATTGCTTTTTATTTAATTAGCATTTTATTGATTACAACTATTATGATTGCAGTATTGATAATATATTATAGGAGAAAATAAAATAAAAACCTGCTAGCATGTATATGTATTTTATATGTGTTAAGGAACTTTTTAATTGGGCTTTTACAGTACCCTCTGATTTAAAATATATTGTTTTTTTCTGATCTAGAAAACAAAGTGGGTAATCTAATTACTGAATGAAAAAGAAAAGGCATTTTTATCAAACCCACAATGCTGAAGTGAAAAAGCTTAGTATGGTAACAGAGAGTAGAAATTTTAGCCTATGTTGGCTTTTTCAAATGTTGCAATTTCAATCTGGAAAAATAGCTTGATTCAGAACCTGGTGTATATTATAGAGTATATTATAGAGCTAGAAATAGAATGTTTTAGGCAGCTACTCCTTTCAACTCTTTCACAAGTTAGTAAAATAAGCTAATTTTTCATCTAGAAATTCAATTTAGGGAAAAATTCTAATATGGGACATCAGGTAAGAAAAATCAGTTAAGGAAACTGTTTTAAAAAAAATGTTCAGTAAGAAAGGTAGGAGGTGGAAAAGAGACATTTCATTACAAAATTTGATACTGAAGACCTAACGAAATAGATAAATGTAGTTTGAAAGTGTTTCCATCTGTGACAGGAAATTTCTTTGAAAAACACTAAAGATGAAATGAAGCATATGAATATTGTTTAAAATATTCTCTCAAGTACTTATAGATCTCCATGAAGAAATGGAGTTTAAATCCTTTAGGACACTTTTGGATGTTGGCATTCTGGGTAAAAAGATACTACAGCATTTTCTTACCAAAAAACCATGTTTTTGAAAGACCAACCTGCCTTAATAATTCATTAGATAAGCATTAGAGTTCTCACAAAGTATAGGAAATACACTAAAGTTTCATAATATAATACTTAATCAAAATGGTAGAAATAATGTTATAACTAACTTCCATTCAGATAAATGACTAACTCAAAATGTATGCTAGAAAATAATTTTATAGACTAAAATATGTAGAAATGTAAAGAGGTACTCATATAAATTATAATTCAAACATGAACTTAATAAATCAGTAACTTTATAAATCATAATTAGGTTTTGAATTTGAAGATTGGTATTTTATGACTATAATGACACATAATATTTTGCTTTATCTTTATTGAGACATTATATAAGACACTGACATTTCTTAAGTTCATTTGGGGTGAACATCACCTTTGGCAAGAATTTTTATTAAAATTTTTAATGTTTTTTTCAAAATGAAGTTACACATTTAATAATAATAATATCAGATCTGTATATAAGTTTAACAAATGAATAATTACAAAGTAACAAAGAAGAGCATAGTTTGTTTCCCATTATAATTCCCAGTATTTTCCCCCTGTCATAACTGTAAATTTACTTCTTCAGTCCCCTCTGCTCACTCACCTGTGGCATGACATGACTGTCTTCATGAGACTGTGCTGGCACATTCTCATTTCTAGCATGGCTCCTCCTGTCAGCTATGTCATCCCACTACAAGATGGAAACTGGCATGAGAGAGATGGTGGCCTAAACTAATACCTAAAGACAGATCAGAACCCATGGCCTCCTGAGCCCACAACCTCTGTAAGTACGGGCTGAGCATGAGAATATCTTATTGTTAAAATTGTCTCTGACCAAGTTAGCTGAATGGTGACTATCACTTCAAATGTGGATGCCTGGTCACTAGGGTTCTAAGTTCTATCAATAAGGAAGTGATAACACCTTTACTCCCCTTACCTGATCCATCTCCTCTAATAGGAAAACCCTGAAGAATCCTCCATTGATTTCCCAGGCACATTAGCAGGGAGTTGGATTGGTAGTGGAGCAGCTAGGACTTGAATTGGTGCCCTTAAGGGATGCCAGCACTGCAGGCTGGGGCTTTAACCCACTGTGCATCAGCACAGGCCCCTAATGGTTCCTTTTGACTTTTCTATTTCCCATATTTTCATTAAAATGGTGTGTTACTCTTATACAAAAGAAGAATATTAAAAAATAGCATTCTACTACTACCTGTATTATAGATAAGCATGTAGCTAAAATTTCTTTTAAAATTATGTATAAAATTCAAAACCTAAACAATATCCCCATGAATCATTCATTCATCAATTAATTTAAACTTTTAAACTATATACTGAATACCTGTATTTTTTCTCATGCTAATACTTCCTATCTAAGAATTGACTCATATAGACTCATTTCATTTACTCTACAGTTGGATTTATTGTAACTGTGGTATTATAAGTATGTAGCAAATTAATATGTAGGTAGCAAGTAGATAATCACTTTGGAAATCTTCAAAGTGTACCCAGATAAAATGAAAACCCATTAACCATATGAACAAAACATCATTGCCCAAGAATCTGGACTTCAATAGCAGATATACCTATATTCAAATTCCAGTTCTGTTAATGACATCTTGAGTGCTTCCAGACAATATCATGTCACTTTCTAATCTTCATCATCTGTATCAAAAATCAGGATAACAGAAACATATAGAGTGTGAAAATTTAATGAGGTAAATAACATTTACCAGTGTCAGTGCCTGACACATATTCATCACTCATTCATTGAAGATTTTCAGGTGTAATCCATTTGAGATTACTTCTGAACTTAATACAGCAGAATGGGAGGTCCAAGATGGCTGAATAGAGATAAGATGGGCTGATTTTGACTTCAGTAAGATAACAGAAAGCAAGTGAAGTAATTGCATTTCCAGGACAGAGTTTAACAGAAGCTTCTGTGGAAGCTTCCACTTCTGTGGAAATCCTACAGAAAGTAGGAAGACTCAGTGGAGCAGCAGGGACAGTATAAATACATAGCAGTAGTGAGGACACCACGGGGACTCCCACAGCTGGATCTGGAGGAGATACCATCTTCTTGGAGCTAGGTGAGCTCTATCTGTGACATCTTATGTCACTGGTGATTTTACCTGAAGGAGAACCATGTGGACAGCATTGATGTTGAGTCAGGCCTAGTGTTATAGTGAAGGGCAGTTTGCACACCTTACCCTGTGACAGCAGAGCAAACTGATTCCCTTCTATTTCCCCACAAGGGTGCCTGGTGACTAGCAGGAAGAACATGGTATTAGAAGGTAAATTTATTTTGATGAATGCAAAAATTTTTGAAATTCATGATTATTTTTATAATACATTTTTCATAAAGTTTTTGCAGACACTCCCTTTGCATGGAATTTCAAAAATTGAGCCAAAATAAACTTATTTTTAAATCATATATTCCTCAGAATCCTTAAAGCACTCTTCTGTGTGCAAATATGTGCTGTGTGATGTAAAAATCACAAATATTATTAACTCAGAAAATATATAAAAGTTTAAATATTTTGAAATTAATACCAATAATTCTTGGTATTTTCATTGACCCCTGCTCTGTCTCATGTTTTCAGGTTTCAGGAATTCCTCTTCAGATCTATTTTGTAAGTCAGTAAAATAAAGAAAAATCCAGTGAAATATGTGTGACCATAATGTCTATATTATAAAAATTTTAAGACTATTTCAAGTTGAGAATTTGGATATAAGTATAGTGAGTAATTGTACAAAACTTCTGAGAAAGGCTTAAGTAACACTTGAATGTCAATTTGACAGGAAACTTGAATGTCAGTTTGACAGGTTTTCCCACATATGAAAATTAACTGAGACAACTACATGCATTGAATAAATCACTTATATCTTTATGCATTTTGTATCAATTTGATTATTATTGATGACAACATATTGGGAAAGCAAAACTATCAGAAATGCTGAATGAATGCAAGAAGGTTAATCAATATCTTCATTAGGTAAACAAAAATCAAAACCACAGCAAGATATAACTCCATACTGATTTGAATAGATATATTCAAGACTACAGATTGGTTTGAGTGAGAATTTAGGGAAAAATAGTAGCTTTATACAGTGATTCTGAGATTGTTAAATTATATATTTACTTCAATAAACATTTTGTTGATTTCTGAAAAGACTAGCATAGTGTTACTGTAGGGTCCATCAATTCCACTATTAAATATATATCCTACAGAAATGGAAAAACATACAAGACACAAATGCAAATGTTTAGAGAAGCATTAGTTGCAGCAAACAAAACTGGAAAGGGATCAAAATGTCCATTAATGGATGAGTAGACAAATTAATAAGTGCTTGTATCATCCATCAAAAGGAATGGAGTGGTATTTGCTAGAATATGAATAGATATTGAAAAAAAATTATGCTTCAGAGGGAAATAGGAAGAGACGGCTCAAAGGTTGCAACATCACAGATAGGAGAGTTGATTTTGGTGTTTATTTGTACAGTAGGGTGACCATAGTTAGCAGTAGAGTCATTATATATTTCAAGGCTACTAGAATAGGGAACTTTTAATGTTATCACCACAAAGAAATGACAAATGTTTAAGATGGCATGTATATGAATTGCCTAATTTCATAATTACACAACTCATACTTGAATCAAAATATCACATTTTGTTCTATAACTGTGTAAAATTATGTCAAAAATAAAAAGGAAATGCAAAAATAAAAATATACTTTTCAAAAATATAAAGATATGACAGTTGTAGGCCATAAGAACATATGGTTTTATGAATGACTCATTGAATATTACAGTCATAACAACAAAGAATCCAAAGAACACCTATAGAAATATTATTCAGGAATATTTAAATACATATATAAGTAGAGAAAAAGCTAATTTCACTACCATATGAAATACAAATTGTCTAAATAAATAAACTCAAAGATTGCCCAGGCTAAAATCACATTACCTAGAATGGTGTCGTCTTTCATTCAAGTTTTTTTTTTTTTTCACATCTGTTAATCAATGAGTTCTATTTTTTCATCTAGAAAAATATTTAAAATATAAAAACACCATTCATTTCAAATTTAGAAACAGTTATTCTTACTATCCCCTAAACAGATCAACAAGCTAGATGGAGAGCGAATCAATAAAAACCCTCCCAAACAAAGAAATTCTAGGACTGGAAAGCTTCGCTTCTGAATTGTAGCCAACATTTAAAGAACGAATTCCAATTCTTTTAAATACATCTTTTTATTTTATTTATTTATTTGAAAGTCAGAGTTACACACAAAGAGAAAGAGATACAGAGAGGAGAGGTGTCTTCCAACTGCTTGTTAACTCCCCAATTGGCCACAAAGGCTGGAGCTGAGCAGATCTGAAGCCAGGAGCCAGGAGATTCTTCCAGGTCTCCCATGTGGGTGCAGGATCCCAAGGCATTGGGCTATCTTCTACTGCTTTCCCATGCCATAGCAGGGAGCTGGATCAGAAGTGGAGCAGCTGGAATATGGATGAGTCCCCTTATTGGATGCCAGCACTGCAGGTGGCAGCTTTACCCACTACTCCACAACACTGGCCCCCCAATTCTTCTCAAGCTATTCAAAACAATTGGAAGGGAGGGAATCCTCCTGAATTCCTTCTATGAAGCCAGCATCACCTTAGTGTCTAAACCAGAAAAAAGATGCAATAGAGAAAGAGAATTATAGACCAATATCCCTGATTAATATTGACGCAAATATCCTCAATAAAATACTAACCAATTGAATCCAACAACACATTAGAAAGATCATTCATCCAGACTAAGTGGTTTCCATCCATGATATGCAAGGATGGTTCAACATTCCTAAGTCAATAAATGTGATACATTACATTAACAAATTGAACCACAAAAACCATGTGATTATCAATAGATGCAGAGAAAGCATTTGACAACCCTAAGCAAATTAGATATAGAAGGAATTACATTATTTTACCTTGGTATGTGTGGAAAAAGTAAAGTTTCTGAAAAATAGGATTCATAGAGGCAAACAAGAAATTTTCTTGAGCACGTCTAGGCATAGGCATGGTCACCAACATGTGGACAACAATAACAAGTTAACCTATGTTATCAGAAAATTTGCTTAAAACAGTGAAGGCCTGACTACAGAGACACAGTGTGCATCTGAGAAAGCTGGTATCTCCAGGGTTTCAGACCAGCTCATGAATCAAGTAAAGCTCACCAAGTCCAAGTAGAACAATGAGGCACTAATGTTCTTATAGGAAACATATTTGCTTTCTCACTTGGGCAGAATTTCTCTTCGCTGAGAGCCACGTTGGCTCTTCCTATAAATTCCCACTCTGTGCAGTACCTGAAATGTGCTTTCCTTATTGACACTTTTTGTTACCTGACATCAATATCCTGGAAAGAATGGGATATGGTGGTCAAAATATCAGGAAGATGCCATACTAGAGCATGTGGACGAGATAGTGCACTATAGTCTTTAGATCCACAGCCCGTAAAAGAATTTATTATCTCTTCAGATTATAGATGTCCTGATTTGGTGGAAATGCAGATCCTGGTCCTGGAATATATTGGAAATCAGCACAATCTTATCCAGAAGCAAACGTCTTGCAGCAATGGGAGTCTTAGGCTGTAGTCACCAATAAAATTTTAAGTCATATGTTTTTAAAGACTTATTTATTTGAAAGTCAGAATCACAGAGAGATAGGGAGAGAAAAGATCAAGATCTTCCATCACTGGTTCACACTCAAATGGTCACAACAGCTCACAGCCAGAGCTAGGAGCTTCCTGTGGGTCTCCCACATAGGTTCAGGGTCCCAAGATCTTGGGTCATCTGCTTCTTTCCCAGGTACACTACAGGGAGCTGTAGAGCAAACAATATTCACACTGATGCCCATATAGAATGCGAGAACTGCAGATGGTGACTTAACCTACCAGGCCACAATGCCAGCACTAGATATTGTCCTGACTTCTCTGAATCTCCATTATTTTAATTAGAGGTGTCTACAAGATGAGGAAGTATCCCATAGGTGACTGTGGCAACAGATTGTTGCACCAGCATGGGGATGTGAGCCTGATTCACATAGAAGTCTATGTGCCCATAATGCAGGCACAGTCAGATCTACAGTTGCAGCTGATCAATGTGTCAGGCCAAAGAAACATTTCTCATTGCTTCAGGGGAGGTCAAGGCATTTGTGAAGCTTGGGACCCACATATACTGTGGCTGTGCCTAGAATGGGACATTTTGACTTAGGATTCAACAACAGCTGAATCCAGAAAAGACACACTGGTTTTGATCAAGGGAAGACACCTGAAAAAATGGGAGGATCTGCATTCCCAGGAGAAAGTTGGATCAAAGTTTTCAGTGACAAGTTTACAGTAAGAAGAAACACTTTACTGAGCAGCAAGGGTTGTACATACATATAGTAGCTCATGAGACAACACCAACAACTCCCACAACTGGCAGTCAGTGGGGAGGACATCTTCCCATAGCAAAGAGAGAGGAGTGTGTAGAAGCCTGTGTTCTACTGGTAATATTATCTGGGGAAGTGTAAATAGAATAAAATATACTGTTAAAAGGAAAAAGAAAAAGTTTAACTCAAGGACAAGAAGTAAACAAAACAAGGAGTTAAGTCTGTACAACCTTGTGTGAACACAGATGCTGTCTGGGGAATAGAGGGTACCCTCTATTCTTCCAAACAATGTTCTAATCAAATTGTGTGGTAATATGGCCCTGGCCAGGCCAGTTTACAGACAACTTTAAAAACATTTGCCTCTGGCCAATTGGCAAGCACTGCTAAGGTTAAGGTCAGGTAAGGGATTACATAAAGAAAGGATATAAAAGTAAGAAGAAAAACAAATGAAGGTGATACTGATTGCTTCCTGAATGATACATGCATTATCCATGATGCTTTATTCTGGTGGTGTGGTTGTAAGTATCTAATGAACGGGAGTTTTTGTAAATAAATCTTATCTTTCTAATTTCATGGGTATGTAGGTGTTTATTGGTAAATCAAGCCTCTAGTATTGAAGTCTGTGCACAATTCTTGGCCATTTCACTATCTGGTCAAAACAGGAAGAGACTCATGGTCACCACTTATTTTGAGTCCAGGCATAAAAGTAGAAATGGACAGGGTTTCCAATTTACTTTGTGAATGGAAGGCACATTGCTAAACTACCGTTCCTCCAAGGTGTCCAATGACCAGTGGAGAAGACCCAGAATAAGGTGAGTGTAGCCTGCATTGGCAAACACACCTTTGGTGAATTTTGTAAAATGGAGAAAATAATGGTCCCCTCTGCCTTTTAGCTTGAGCAGAAGAGCTGGTGGGAGACATTATTGCCACTTACCTCTATGACTAGAAGGCATATTGCTCCCCCTAACACACACAAAACAAAGGTGCCTAGCATCCAACAGCAGAAATGCTATGTTCACAGAATAGGGCAAGTGGAGTCTGGCTTTCAGCATTGCTGAAAGGCAGTGTACCCAATTGTCACTTGCTCCCCTCACCCTCCCATCAAAGATCCAGACTCAGGAATGGGGCAACTCTCTTTTGGATGTGGAGGCTTTTGAGATCTCATGGAGTCTCTGAGTAGAGAATATTTGCACCTGGTGACTATAGAAATTCTGTGTGTGAGAGTCCGAGAAATTGATAAGTGCATAAGGTGTGGCTGAGTCTTTGGCCAATTATGAAACTCCAGATACTCAGAATTTCCTGAGTGCAGAATGCTCCATACTCATACTTTTAAGCACATAGATTCTTTCTTCAGTCCATACCCTTGAGTTGGGGGTGGTTTGCAGGAACAGAGAGATTTACCTCGGTACAGCAAAAGTTGGAGGTAGTGACCATGCCAACCAAGGTGATAATCCTGTCTCCCCTACTGACTACAGACAGCTACAATGCATAATGATGGTGTTATGTTGGACTTTGAGCCTAGCCATAAATGCTTGCCAGAGCTCCCCTGATCCCATTTAGCACACACTTCTGGATTTATTGCCTACATTAAAAACAGCTCACAAAGAGAAAAACATATTGAAAGTGAAAGACTTATAAAAGACAGTCCATAGGGCTGGCTGTATGGCATAGTGGGTAAAGCTGCTGCTTACAGTGCCAGTAACCCATATGGGTGCTGGCTCGAGTCTCCACTGTTCCACTTCTGATCCAGCACTCTGCTAAGTTCTGGGAAAACAGTATAAGATGGCCCAAGTCCTTGGACCCCTGTACTCACATGGGAGATCCAGAGGAAGTTCCAGGCTCCTCTGTCTAGATTGATGCGGCTCCAGCCATTGTGGCCAATTAGGAAGTGAACCAGCGGATGAAGACCTCTCTCTCTCTTTCTCTGTCTCTCCTTCTCTCTCTATGTAACTCTTTCAAATAAATAAAATAAATCTTTTTAAAAATGATATTCCATGCAAATGGAAATAAAAATGAGGTCTCTCTCTCTCTCTCTCTCTCTCTCTCTCTCTCTCTCTATATATATATATATATATATATATATATATATATATATATATATATATATATATATTAAGAGTTATTTTAATAATTTGAAAGGTGGAGTTACAGAAAGAGGTAGAGACAGAGAGAGAGGTCTTCCATCCACTGGTTCACTCCCCAAATGGCCAGAATGATCAGAGTTATACCAGAAAAAACCCAAGAGCCAGGAGCTTCTTCCAAGTCTCCTACATGGATGCAGGGGCCCAAGAGCTTGGGCCATCCTCTACTGCTTTCCCAGGCACATTATCAGGGAGCTGGATCAGAAGTGGGGCAGCCAGGACCCCATATGGCACCAAAATGTGATAGCAGCCCTGCAGGCAAGGGCTTTAATTTACAGGGCCAAAATGCTGGCCCCATAACAATCTTAATATTAGACAAAATAGATGTTAAGACAATGCTGTTACATGAGACACGGTTATCATATATGATTAAGGAATCAATTCAACAGGAAGATATTACTATAGTAAGTATATATGCACCCAATGCTATAGTACCCAGTTATTTAAAACAAAAAATGAATGGATCTAAAAGGAGATAAATATCCCAACACAATGATTATTGGTGAATTCAATGGCTCACTTTCATCAATAGACATCATGAGACAAAATAACCAAGAAAACAAGGAAGTGAATCTACACTTTTGACATTATGGATCTAATTGATATCTATAGGAGAATTCATGCCACAGTAGGAGAATGCATAATCTGTCATCAGAGCATGGAACATTCTCTAGAATAGACCATATGTCCAGTCACCAAAAAAGTCTCAACAAATTAAATTATACCATGTATATTTTCTGATCACAATTGAATTAAGCTGGTAACTAATAACACAAAAATTCTAGAAAATATACAAACACATGGATACTGACCAACATGGTCCTAACTGAACAGTGGATAATAGAAGAACACAAAAAGGAAATACGAATATTACCTTTAAACAAAGATGTCAACCCATCATATCCACACTTATGGGATACAGCAAAAATGATGTTAAAAATAAAGATCAAATAGCAATTAATGCCTATATCAAGAAATTGGCAAGGTAGCAAATAAATGATCAATAATACATCTCCAAAGAACAAACCAAATCCAAAACAGTAGGGGTGAAAGAAATGATAAAATTAGCTAGAAATTCACAAAATTGAAGTTAAATGAGATATAAAACATCAGTGAAATGAGGAGCTGCTATTTTGGAAACAAAGTAAATTCACAAAAAAAGGAAGAAGAACCAAATTAATAAAATCAGAGATGAAAAGGAAAATGTTATAACTGATGCTGCTGAAGTGAAAAGCATCATTAGAAATTATTTCAGTAAGATTCGTGCCAGTGAATTGGAAAATCTATAAGAAATGGATAGATTTATGGACACATAAGATCTACCAAAATTGAACAATGATAACATTGAAATTCTAAATAGACCAAAAGCCAAGATGGAGATTGAATCACTACTAAAGGCATTCTCAACAACAACATCAAAAAAAAAACCCAAGGATTTAATGGCTTCACTGCTGAATTCTAATAAGCTGTAAATGAACAAGTTCTAATCTTATAAAAATATAATATAAGCATTAAAAGAGAATGAATTATCTCAAACCCCTTTATGAGCCCAGTGTCTTCTTTACTCCAAATCCAGAAAAAAAAATACAACAAAGAGAGACTGATATTCCCAAAAAATATTAATGCGAATATCCTAAACAAGGTACTAGCTAAACAAATCTAACAATACATCAAAAAGATTACACTCAGACCCAGTGGGATTTATCCCAGGAATGTAGGGATGGTTCACCATATGTAACTAATAAATGTGATACATCACATTAACAAATTGACTAGTGAAATACAGATGCTTATCTCAATAAATGCAGAGAAAGCATTCTACCATGATAAAAACATTAAGCAAAATCAGTATAGAGGAATATATGTAACACAATCAAAGCAATCCATGACAAACCCACAGCCACCATTGTACTGAATAGGGAAAATCTGAAAGAGTTTGTACTAAGATGTTGAAGTAAATAAATACACACTTCCATGATTGTTTTTCAATACAGTTTTGGAAACTTCAGGAAGAGTCATTAGGCAAGAAAAAGAAATAAAAAAGGTACAAATTGGGAAGGATAAAATCAAATTTTCTGTTTGCAGATAGCATAACCCTATATTTTGGGGAACCAAAAGACTTTACTAAGAAAGTATTGGAACTCACAAGAGAATTTCTCAAAGTTGCAGCTTATAAATTTAAGACACAAAAACCAATATTACTTGCACATACAAACAGTGCTGTGGCTTAGAAATAACTTGTAAGATTAGTCCCATTCACACTAACTACAAACTTTTCAATGCCTTGGAATAAATTTAACCAAGGATTTGAATGACATTTACAATGAAATTTACAAAATATTAAGTAAATAAATTGAGGAAGACACAGAAAAAGTGGAAAAATATTCCATGTTCATAGGTTGGAAGAATCAATATAATCAAAATGTCCACACTATCAAAAGCAAGCAAAGTTATCCCAATCAAAATGCCAAAAACATCCTCCACAGATGCTGATCAAAACAAAGCTAAAATTAATATGGAAACATTAGTAGCCTTGAATAGCTAAGGCACACTTAAACAACAAAAACAAAGCTAGAGGCATCACAATATCAGATTTCAAGACAAATATGCAGAACTGTTATAATCAAAATAGCCTACTACCAGCATAAAATAGACATGAATACTGATGGAACAGAATAGAAATCCCCAAAATTAAGATTTTCATCTAAAATGAATCTTTCACAAGTGAACTAAAATCGCTGTCTGTAGAAAGTACATCCTCTTTAACAAATAGTATAGGGAAAATTGGATCTCTGCATACAGAATTATGAAGCAAGACCTTTCTTTTACATCTTATACAAAAATAAATTCACAATGAATCAAGGATCTAAATCTGTAACCTGATATCATCAGATTTCAGAATACATTAATTATTTGTGGTAAGTTTAATATCTGATATATCATGGTTTCTGATATATTACAATTTTTATTTAATATTCCCTATATTGCCTATTTTGATGTTTCTTTTAATAAATACTTACAATAAATATAGCCAATCAATATCAAGTTAATACAGGTATTCCAATTTGTAGTTATTTGTACCATTGATAAAGTACAGACATTATGATAAAAATAAAGTACAGATATTATTATAATATTAGCAAAAATTACATACACTGTCAAAAGGACAGGTACTGCTTCTCTCAACACAATAATTTAAATATAAATTATTCTGTTAGTTTAATAATTGGTATATATCAGGACAAGTGTTTGGCTTAGCAGATAAGATGCCCATATGTCATGTTGGAGTATCTGAGTTTTATACTGGATTCAGAATGTGAGTCCAGCTTCCTGCTCACACAACCTGTTGAGGAAGTCCTCGAGGTTCATATGGTTTGGTTCTTACCACCTTGATTCATGACTTCAGTTGACCCTAGCCTGAAGCTGATACAGGAATTGGGGAAGTGACCTGCGGATAGGAGCACTCTCTGTCAATTTGGATACAAAATTAAATAATTCATTATGTAAAAAGTACATTGCAGAGCATTAAGGGACAGCCTTACTGTGAATAAAATACAATGTAAAATTAAAATTCAGTGGTTAACTGGTAGATTTCTTAGTATATTCAGATGAGAGAACTGGATGGACATTTGATAATCATTCAACTCTTATTCACATATAATATTATAATTGCATTTTATATGAATAATAATAATTGTTCCAATGTGGCAGGTGCTAAGGATCATCAAACTGTTGTATTAATTGAAGATAGGTTTGTTTATACCTTTGGTCTCCTTATTTTTCTTCAACTGGGAATTATTCTTCCACATTTAATGAATAATGTACTCAAATAGATAAATTTCCCTTTTAGAACAATAACATGAATATTTTCTATAAAATCTATGTGAACAAAAAGTTGACAAGACAACTTATTTTAATTATTTAACCTTATATATGTGTGTGTGTGTTATTTTTCATGGGATAAATCAAGCATAATATAAATTATCATTTGTTTGGAGTAAGGTAGAAAACACATATGAAATGAGGCAGTTGAGAAATTAGCCAACAAATCAATCAACATGTAAGCAATTATAAAGAGAAAGGGAGATCCAGATTAAGGAATTTTGAAATTGAAAGTTTTAAGGCCATCTTTGAGAAAAATAAAATACATCACTAGAATATGGGCTAGTGCAAGGTAGGCATCCAGAAACTGTGGTGAGAAAAACTGTTTATAACATGGTAATGAACAGTGAACAACTGAGAAATAAATCATTCCTTACTGTGTGTGAAAAATGAATTGTGTTCTTGGAACGACTGTTTAATTAGTGTGTTTTGAAAGCTATTTTCTAGATCTTAACAGTGAAAAGTGTGTAACTGCTCTCTGTCCTTTGATCTTTATCATATGGACATTTTCTTTGGTTGCTCAAAGTGATGGGGCCAATTATCCGTGTTACCACATTAGGATTACTTGTGGTCAGTCAGCACAGAAAGATGGCCACTAAGTATGCAATTTTCTGTGGAACACATATTTTTTTTGACAGGCAGAGTTAGACAGTGAGAGAGAGAGACAGAGAGAAAGGTCTTCCTTATGTTGGTTCACCCCCCAAATGGCTGCTATGGCTAGTGCACTGTGCGGATCTGAAGCCAGGAGCCAGGTGCTTCCTCCTGATCTCCCATACAGGTTCAGGGCCCAAGCACTTGGGCCATCCTCCACTGCCTTCCTGGGTCATAGCAGAGACCTGGTCTGAAAGAGGGGCAACTGGGACAGAATCCGGTGCCCCAACCAGGACTAGAACCCGGTGTGCTGGTGCTGCAGGCAGAGGATTAGCCTAGTGAGCCATAGTGCCAGCCTGGAAAACATAATTTTAATAAAGTTTCTCTCTTCCAGAAGATAACCAAATGTCACTTTTATGCTGTACTCTGCAAATGCCAAGTTGCAAAAAAATTGAATGAGGGAAAATCCCGGAGTTTTGTCTTTGGGTGTTCATCTGTAAGTGCTGATCCAGTAAATGTAGAATTATTCTATTTTACATGTGGTTAAATATGACCTTTTTTTTCATTTTATTTTTCAGTGAAAATAATTAAATTAATCATAATTATCTAATTTAGCACAATCATCACTCATTTATATGTAGTTTTCTACATTATGTACTTATATATTTAAAGTAATTTTATACATGAATCCTCTATACAGGCTAATTGTTTATTGCTTCCAGTTATATAACTGGAATATTTTTTTAACTTTGCAAATTGTGTAGTCTGTTACCTGAAAGCAAGTTATAGTATCATGAAATAAGCTAGAAGTTGGTTGACTAATTAAAAATTTGGATCAGATATAATGTACCACCTGTGGTTTCATTTTGAAATATTAAATTTCAAAAGTACACTTTTGGATTATAGCAGCTTTCCCCCCATAACTTCCCTCCCACCTGCAACCAACCCATCTCCAACTCCCTCTCCCATCTTGAGAATGACTAACTTTTAAGGCAATTGAGGATCTAAAATTAACTGTAACAAAATGTGCTCTTGCCAATGTAAAATAGATGGTTACTTTTTTAAAAGATTCATTTATTTATTTGAAAGGCAGAGTTGCAGAGAGATGGAGGCAGAGAGAGAGAGGTCTTCCATGTGCTGGTTCATTCACTAGATGGCTGCAGTGGCCAGAGCTCTGCTGATCCAAAGCCCAGAGCCAGGAACTTCTTCAGGTTCTCCTATGTGGGTACAGGGGTGCAAGAAGTTGGGCTATCTTTTACTAATTTCCCAGGTGATAGCAAAGAGCTGGATCAGAAGTGGAGCAGCCAGGTGTCAAACTGGTGCCCATATGGGATGCCAGCACTACAGGCAGTGGTTTTACCCACTATACCACAGTGCCAGCACCAGAGATAATAAATTCTTGAGTAGACCCTTCCTTGATGTTGTAGAAAATGTCAAACATCAATTTGCAACATCCTATCTTCTCTGTATAGCAATTAAAGTTATTTTTGACATCACTTGTAGCTCATATTTCAGTATCCATGAAATTGTGAACATGTATGTATCCTAGAATTGATATTTCTTTCAGAGCATGAGGTGATTTGTAACATGTTAGGTTGTAATTTTAGTTAACATTAAGGATACAGCACCAAAGCACATAAATTTACTATATATGTTTTCACTAAGAATAGTTGCATTTCTATGTTATAAATCTATCTGAAAGGAGGGGTTCAATCATTGAAGAAACAACAGGTCACTTTCCCACAATGCTAAGCATATCAGATAAATGCATGTAATGAAATGCAAAACTAATGGATGAGTTACTAAATACTGAATACTTAATTCCAATTGAAATTTAACAAAAATGAGCTATTTCTTTTCCTTGGGCTATAAGATTATTGAGAAACTTTTCTAGGAGATAATTTATGATCAGATATTTACTTATTTGTTGAATTATTGATATTGGTTTATTTTAATAGGAGAATATATTCACCAATTATTGATTTTTATTTGTTCATGATAGGTTAGATGAAGTTATATTTGAAAATTAAAAAGTTAATTTATTCCTAAGACTGACTAAATCATAAAAAATGGTAAGATTGAAAATAAACTTTTGGGGCTGGTAGTTTGATATGTTGGCATCCCATATGGGCACCCATTCAAGTCTTGGCTGCTCCACTTCTGATCCAACTCTCCGCTGTAGCCTGGGGAAGCGGGATATCTTTAGTTGTTGGTGTATTACTGCATGTTTGTCATATTCATTTAACCATTAGTTTTATTTTAGCCCCAATCATATGTTGTGGATCAAAACATGGGAAGTACTAAATCTGCTATCCCAGGCCACAGCAGAGAGCTGGATCAGAAGAGGAGCAGCCGGGCCCATATGGGATGCCGGCACTTCAGGCCAGAACTTTAACCCGCTGCACCACAGCACTGGCCCCATGATTGATGTATTGTTTCATTTTAGTATGAGGATAATATGGCCTCATTGAATAAGTAGAAGTGTCCCCCACCTACTTTTTTGAAGAGTTTGCAAAGAATTGGAGTTAAGGTTTCAAGTTTTCAACAGACATGTTGTATTTTATTCAGGTGGATAAATGTTACAATGAAAAATATATTATTACAGTTTATTTCTCTATGTAGTTCCATTTCAGGTGCTTTTTATGTCTTTTTGTTAATCTTTGTTACCATCAAGTGCCCCTTCATTTTATCCAGAAGTACTTTTAGAAATTCTTGTAGGATAGGTTTACTGATGACAAATTCTTGTTAAATCTACAAATGTCTTAATATCTCCATTATTTTTAAAAGATGTACTTATTTAGTTGAAGAGCAGAGTTAAGAGAGGCTGACGCAGACAGAGAGAGAGAGGATCTTCCAACTGCTGAAGCTGGGCCGATCTGAAGCCAAAAGCAGAAGCTTCTTCCAGGTCTCTCATGGGAGCACAGGGGCCCACAGACCTGGGCCATCTTCTGCTTTCACAGGCCATAGCAGACATCTGGAGTGGAAATACTGCAGTCAGGAATCAAACTGGTGCCTGTGTGGGATGCCTACACTGCAGGGGGTGGTGGCTTTACCCCTGTGCCACATCCCAGCTCCAATTTCTCCATTCTTACTGGATACCTGCTGGATGTAGAATTCTGAGTTGACTATCTTTCTATGAATATGCCATCCCATTGCCTTCTGGGCTCTGAGGTTTGGGAAGACAAAACAAGTTTTTTGTTTTGTTTTGTTTTGTTTTGTTTTTTTAAGTTTTTATTTATTTTGAGGGCGTGCAGTTCCCAGGGCCCTGGATTGTAGAATGGGGAGGACTCTACTGCCCACCCCCAACCCTGAAGCAGATACTGGGGACCAGCTGGGGGTCTCTTTTGCCCAAGCCAGTCTGCACTCTTAAGAGGGGTCTTCTGGGCTTTCAAGAAGCTGCAGAAACAGGCTACAGCAGGGCCTCTAACTTCCCTTCACACATGCCCCGGGACTAGCTGGGAAAGCAGATGGGAGACAAGGTGGAGAGCACCATCGAGGCCGACCAGGGACTGTGGTAGACCGGGGCCCTCGGGCTGGGAGTCCGCATCCCTGGATCCCTAAATCACAATAGGGAGCCTCGGCTCACAGCGGCCATGAAATGTGTGAGAAGGCAGTGCTAGCCAGACCAGGACTGCACAGCCCCAGGGTGGGGTTGCTGGGCAAGGGGTGGCAATGGGGTGGGGATCTCGGCCAGGCTGGCGGAGGACGGGTGTGGGAAGAGTCCGTCGTGTGGACCCGGCCCTGACACCTCACCGGCCGCACCTCCGTGGGGGGGCAAGGCCTGAGGCTCCATCCTACCAGTGCGCCACGGGGAGGGACCCAGGCCACGCCTCTGCGCCACCTCCGCAGTTCCAACTCGACGGAGCCCTGTGCGCCCCCAAACAGGTCTCAATCTAGTGTAGGATCGCTTTCCAGTGATTAGTAGGGTGCTTTCATGACTGGACTCTGCTTTTTTTTTTTTTTTTTGACAGGCAGAGTGGACAGTGAGAGAGACAGAGATAGAGAGAAAGGTCTTCCTTTGCCGTTGGTTCACTCTCCAATGGCCGCCGTGGTAGGCGCGCTGCGGCCAGTGCACCGCGCCGGTCCGATGGCAGGAGCCAGGTGCTTCTCCTGGTCTCCCATGGGGTGCAGGGCCCAAGCACTTGGGCCATCCTCCACTGCACTCCCTGGCCACAGCAGAGAGCTGGCTTGGAAGAGGGGCAACCGGGATAGGATCGGTGCCCCAACTGGGACTAGAACCCAGTGTGCCAGCGCCGCAAGGCGGAGGATTAGCCTATTGAGCCGCGGCACCGGCCGTCTCTGCATTTTTTAGTAGGTTGACTGATATGCGTCTAGAATGTGGATCTCTGGCTTTACCTCACTTGGAAGTTTTTTCTTGATTCTTATTTGTCTTTAAATTTGGAAGTTTTCAGCCATTATATCTTTAAATATTCTATTTCTGTCTCTTTTCCTTTCTAGGACACTATATGTATCCTGGTATGGCTGATGAGTTTCCATAGGTCACCTTTGCTCTGTTAACTTTTCTTTTCTTTTTGACAGGCAGAGTTAGACAGTGAGAGATAGACAGAGACAGAGAAAGGTCTTCCTTCCATTGGTTCATGTTCCTAATGGCTGCTACAGCCTGCACACCACACCAATCAGAAGCCAGGAGCCAGGTGCTTCCTCCTGGTCTCCCACCAGGGTTCAGGGCCCAAGCACTTGGGCCATCCTCCACTGCCTTCCAGGGCCACAGCAGAGAGCTGGCCTGGAAGAGGAGCAACTGGGACAGAATCTGGTGCCCCAAATGGGATTAGAACCCAGGGTACCAGTGCCTCTGGCTGAGGAATTAGCCAAGTGAGCCTCGGCGCTGGCCTGTTCTGTTAATTTTTATTTATCAATATTTATGCTCCATATTGTGAAACCTGAAATGCCCTTTAGTTTCTGTCTTTTCATTGATATTCTAAGCAGCATGGAGACATTAGCCTCGTAATTTATTATTATTTTAGGACATTCTCTTTTTTTTTCTTTTTTTTTTTTTGACAGGCAGAGTGGACAGTAGAGAGAGGGAGACAGAGAGAAAGGTCTTCCTTTTTGCCGTTGGTTCACCCTCCAATGGCCGCCGCAGTTGGCACGCTGCAGCCGGCGCACCGCACTGATCTGATGGCAGGATCCAGGTGCTTCTCCTGGTCTCCCATGGGGTTCAGGGCCCAAGAACTTGGGCCATCCTCCACTGCACTCCCTGGCCACAGCAGAGAGCTGGCCTGGAAGCGGGGCAACCGGGACAGGATCGGTACCCCGACCGGGACTAGAACCCGGTGTGCCGGCGCCACAAGGTGGAGGATTAGCCTGTTGAGCCACAGCGCCAGCCAGGACATTCTTTTCTTTAGTTCTTTGTGAATGGTTTAAATAACTGATTTAAACTCTTTGTCTAGGAAGTCTGTCTTGACTTCCTCAAGGATAGCTTCCATTGGCTGACTTTTTCCTGTGCAAGGGCCATACTTGCATCTTTCATTATATTTCTCCATCTCTGTGTCTTTTATAATATTTCTGTTCAAAACTGGACATTGGTTGATATAACACAAAAATGAGAACTCAGATTCTCTCCTGTGCTAGCTTGTGTTTGTGTATGTGTGTGAGTGTGTGCATGGGTTTTCTATTTGGTTAGTGACTAATGACTTCCCAGAACTAATTCTGTAGCCTTTTTTATGTATGACTACCAAAGTTTCTACTTAGTGGTCAAATAAGAATTAAACAGAAATTTCTTTAAGTATTTGGAACCAGTGAATTGACTAGCCTTTGCCTCACTCTTATGTCTCATGCACACTTTGTTTTAGAGGCTCAAAATGTGAGTTGTAAGTGGGTACAAAAATGCATTCCCTACCAACTTTACATTCTTCAGTTTTTCTTTTAAAATTTGTTTTTGTCCACTGCACATTTTTTCCAAATGTTATAATTTCTGGTAGCCTTAGTGTTAAAGTGTTGCTGCTTCTAATTCTCAACAAATTCTCTCAGGAAAAAAAAGTGCTCTTACCAGGCTAGCTTTGAGTTAGATGTAATAAAGAAAGGCCCCCCTACTGGGATTTCTAGGGAAGAGGCAGACAGGTTAAATAATGGATGTTCTAGGCTGGTGCCGTGGCTCACTAGGCTAATCCTCCACCTACAGCGCCAGCACCCCTGGTTCCAATCCCAGTTAGGATGCCGGATCCTGTCTGGTTGCTCCTCTTCCAGTCCTGCTCTCTGCTGTGGCTGGGAGTGCAGTGGAGGATGGCCCAAGTGCTTGGGCCCTGCACCTGCATGGAAGACCAGAAGGCAGCACCTGGCTCCTGGCTTCAGATTGGCTGGCTGCAGCAGCCATTGGAGGGTGAACCAACGGAAAAAGGAAGACCTTTCTCTCTTTCTCTCTCTCTCTCACTGTCTAACTCTGCCTGTTAAAAAAAATAATAATGGATGCTCTATGTTAATGTTGCTGCACAACTGTTCTGTTTCCTCTTGTGTCTGTCAATGTGCTCAGTTTCACTGTGAATATGTACCTGCTGGTTTTTAATAGTTCAGTATCCCTTAGGGGAAAAACCTGGAACTAAATTATTTTGGACTTCTTTTTTTTAGGTTTTAGAATATGTATAGGTCTCATAATGAATATCAGAGAGATGGGACTCAAGTCTAAACATGAAACTCATAGCCTTAATGTAATTTTATATGATATTTTTACTGTGCCTGCATTTTGACCATAGCAATTCACACGAGATCAAATTTGGGATTTTCCTCTTGTGATGAGCACACAGAAAGTTTCAGACTTTGGAGCTTTGGAGTTTTGATGTTAATTTATTGGTGGCAAATTTTATACTAACCAGTAGGAGGGGAGAGGAAGATCTGAACAGAAAAGTATCCACTGTCCAATTCTTATTATTTTAAAAAGTTCTTCCTCTTTTTGAGTAAGCATTCTCCTAGTTACTGCAAGCCTTTAAGTAATTTCTGGAATTCTGTAAAGGTGCATACTAACAACTTTAGATTTTATAGAAGAAATGATTTTTCAAAAAATTTTAAGTTGTCATCCTCAGTGATTCCATATCTTGCTTTTTAAAAATGTATTTTATACTTACTTTTTTGGTTTCATCTCAATCCATTCCTTCCATTTCATCTGTCATTTTTTCTTTTCTTTCTATTTATTTTATCATTTGTATCCTTTCCTCAGGACATTTTTATGTCCATTGGTAACACTAAGAACCAAAAAGGTTATTTTTAAGAAACTTCAAAAGCTTTTAAAAAGTATTCTAAGATTATAAATTTTGTTTGAAGCTATAAAATGCCTGACTCTGTGAGTGTGTGTGTGTATGCTGAAATTTGACTGTTATTTCTTATTGGTTTCAAATGTATTTCTCTAATAATGGGAAACTGTAAACAAATAAGACATTCTAGTAGATATCTAGATTTAAATGTTCTCTTGTTGGTTATTTGATAGGTTCAGATAACCAAATGATTTCAATGGAATATTTTTCAGTTTTTTCCTAAGAGGTAGAAGTATTTTGATGCATTTTCTATTTGATAAAGTCAAGGTCATTCAAACACTGAGAAAATAATCAAAATTTTCTCTTCAAAATATCACTACTTTGAGCATTTTTCCTCCATAAAATGTTATAAAATAATGTGATAGTGATTGCTTTCATTCTTTTTAGAATCTAAAAAGGTAAATTTATTTGCCATGTTCTTCTGGTAGCTTAACCTTTCCTGTTATATTTATATTTATTTATGGGGATTTCAAGAGTCAGAATGTGAAGGTATAATTTTGCTACCCTTTCCTTGATCTTAGCTATTACCTTGGCTTTAACTATGCATTTTCTATTGTTTCCTTAAGATTATATATAAATGTCTAATTAATATATATTAACAAGTCATGTTTTTTTCTTTCCCCAGACTTTTCTCTATTTACTTTTTAAGTTAAGTGCCTATATGTTCCTTATACTCAAATTCTTTCAGCTGTCAAAATTGATTCTTCTTAACTCTATTGGCAATAGTTCCTCCATCCTTTATTCTGTCACTATACTAGTTGAGGTCATGATTTTCCATTCCTTCTGTGTGGTGTCATGGTAACATTTAAATGTTCTTTCTCCATTCTGTTTTCTAAAAAAGTAATTATGTATTCCCCCAGTTTGGATGTTTTTTTTTTGACAGGCAGAGTGGACAGTGAGAGAGAGAGAGAAAGGTCTTCCTTTTTTGCCGTTGGTTCACCCTCCAATGGCCGCTGTGGCTGGCGCGCTGTGGCCGGTAGACCATGCTGATCCGTGGCAGGAGCCAGGTGCTTCTCCTGGTCTCCCATGCAGGTGCAGGGCCCAAGCACTTGGGCCATCCTCCACTGCACTCCCTGGCCACAGCAGAGAGCTGGCCTGGAAGAACAGCAACCGGGACAGAATCCGGCATCCCAACCGGGACTAGAACCCGGTGTGCCAGTGCTGCAAGAACGGAGGATTAGCCTAGTGAGCTGTGGTGCTGGCCATTAATCATTTGTACTAGAACAATTTTAAATTTCCTTAACATGACATGAATTTTCTTTTTTGTTCTGAGTTTTATATGTGTTCTACATCATTGCTACATCAGGAAGTGGGAATGGAATGCATAGAACATTTTTCTAATTTGCATTTTCTGGGTTTTTTTGCTACTTCTGTGGTCTAATTTACTCAATTTTCTTTACCATTGTGGATTCCTCTCCTTATTATATTAAAAAAGAGTAATAATCTTATCTCTTTTTAGGCAAGACATACATATTAAGGGACAGATAATCCAGGATACATATTAGTAATATTTTCACTTGCTAAGTTGGCTTTTCTGATCTTCTTGGATATTCTTGGTCTTTACTGTACAAATGTCTATGCTCAATAATTAACTGATCTTTCAAAACCCAGAAAGCAAATGATTCCACAGACATGTTCTTGTATTTGTTGAGACTGAGGGTAAGTAAGAAAAATAGTGAAGCAGTTCAGGAAGCTAAAGTTTCATGTTACACAGGTAAAATATTCTGACAACTTAAGATAATTTCATATGTAAAGCAAATTGGGATTGTAAGTAAATCCAGGATCTTGTGCACAGCACACCAGATTCTGTACTACCATGACCTGTATGATAAGATTTAAATGTACTTATTTTCTGTGTCTCTGTGTGTGCAAATAACATTAATATATTTTATAAAATTACTTCATCAGTTTCTTTGGTTTTTAGAAATTTCCTTTTCAGTATTATGGAAGATGGAATAACTACTGTGCTATATATGTGAAAAGGAAATTCAATCATTAATTAAAGTTAAAATAGTCAGGAACTGGTGGAATACTGACATTTCTTATGTATTTTAGATGACACTAGGTCATCTATATTTTGTTTTGCTTAAAATTTCTGCATATGTGAATTTTTTTCCTTATAACCCCAAATTCATTGTTGTATTAGGATGGAATATGGATTCTATACTGGCAACAGTATGAGTTATTCTGGCAATGAGATTCTTAGCTTTCCTGTTCTAAATATTCAAAACCTGCAACTTTAGAAATAAGTAAATTTGCTTTCTGTACAAATGTCTTTCCACCATTTTCCAAATCTTTAACTTACTTTTTTAATGCTTTCTTAAAGCTATTGCTATGCTACTTTAATTTTCCAGCTGTCCACAATGCTATTAAAACTTATTTATTGGATATGGCACCTTAATTCATAGGTAGTATGCATATATATGTGAGTATTGGAAAATCATATATATATTATATATATTTTAATATATATAATCATATATTTATATATAACAGCAGATATGTTAGTCTTTTTAAAAAGAGTTATTTATTTATTTCAAAGTAGATGCATAAGCATCTACAGCTGTACTTCTGTGTAGCTTCCTTGATTACACAACAGGGAAGAGAGGACTGCAACTTTTTTTAATAATCAAATTTGGAAGATTACATATTTCACTAAATCCTATTTACGAGGACTGTTACTTGGTTGAAATGAAAGTATACTGGATAATTGGAAATATTCTTCTTTAATCTTCAATAGGGTACCATAAGCATGGTGAACAAATAAAATCTGCATGAAAACAATAAGTACCTTTTGCTATAATATTCTGGAACCCATAGTTTTTGTCATTCAGAGCACAGTAAATAATTTCTTTTGCCTATCTTTGCAATTTCAATAATTTTCCCTGAATAGGCTTACAATTGCAACACATTTTTTATGGTTTTTTTTAACTTTTATTTAATGAATATAAATTTCCAGTATACAGCTTATGGATTACAATGGCTTCCCCTTCCCATAATTTCCCTCCCACCCGCAACCCTCCCCTCTCCCACTCCCTCTCCCTTTCCATTCACATCAAGATTCATTTTCAATTCTATTTATATACAGAAGATCAATTTAGTATAAATACTTCAACAGTTTGCACCCACATAGAAACACAAAGTGAAACATACTGTTTGAGTACTAGTTATAGCATTAAATCAAAATGTACAGTACATTAAGGACAGAGATCCCACATCAGGAGCAAGCGCACAGTGGCTCCTGTTGTTGACCCAACAAATTGACACTCTAGTTTATGGCGCCAGTAACCACCCTAGGCTGTCGTCATGAGTTGCCAAGGCTATGGGAGCCTTCCAAGTTCCCCGACTCTGATCATATTTAGACAAGGTCATAAAAAACAGGTTGAGGATAGTAACCAATGATCCTAAGAGTGGCCTTAACCAGGTCTGAACAATTATACAGCATTAAGTGGGGAAGAGGACCATCAGTACACACAGGTTGGGAGTAGAGCCATTGGTGGTAGAGTAGAGGTTATGATTACAAAGGAATGAGGCCCAAGTGGACTAGACAGGGTCTAGAACAAAGGATAGAGTCATTATTAGAGGAGCTAAGAAAGGTGCTGTCTAAGCTACAAGTAATTTTTCTGATTGAGAGGCAAATAGAACCTGATAGAAGGGGCTTGATAATAATCTGTTGGGCTTTAGGCCTTGTAAGTTAAGAGGCCCAGACCTATCTATCTCTTCACATGGGGTATACCCTAAGGGAGGTGTGAACCTCCTAGGGGAAGGCACTCTGTTGACTTTCATTACTTGGCTGGCCTGGGAGGAGAGCTGGCCAGGTAAAGGCAGGGGGCATCTCTAACAAGAAATTTACAGTTCTGCCTGCAATGTTGCTGACCCTACTTGGCTGTCCCCTCAACTGCAGTGGTCACTTTGGAAGTTGGGCTGAGTGAAGGGCTTTTCAGCTTGGAGCCAATAAGATCTGTGGCTCTGACCTGGGCATCCTTCGATTCCAGGGCAGGTCCATTTCCAGTGATCCAACTCTTGGCAGAGCTGCCGGGGCTCTTCACAAGTTGACTTCTGCTGAAGCCCAGGCTTACCACATTGAAAGCCACTGCAGTGGACTGGCCTGTTGGGTCTCCTTGAGGGCAGATCACTGTACAGATCAGCCATTAATAGGCCTGCCACCCATTGCTTCTGATGCCTAGCTTTCTTTTACTCCTGGTTTGTGTTAAAGCAGACCAGACGATGCAAGTCAAGGGAGTGCCCGTGTCCCATCTCTAATCTTCAGTGGCCTGAACTACAAGTCTATAGTCACAGGCATGTTCTGTAGTAGTTTTTCTAAGGTAGACAATGCCCATGAGGAAAATTATATTCTCACTTTAAAACTTTCTTTCCCTTTGGTCTGAAAGGTAGGTTTTTTTTCTACTTACTGTATACTTCGCTGATGGCGATGTGAATCTAGCTATGAGATTATTAGTTAAGTTCTCATTTTGGCTATGCTATTACAGAAAAATGTTAGCCATCTCTTATAAGGTCTAAAGATTAAATTGTGCATCCTACAGATTCCTTCATAATAGAATTAGTTCCCTACCTTGAAGAGAATAGAGAAGTGAAAGAACAAGTTGGGCTTAGAATAGAGAAATGAGGGAGCAAGTCCTAGATCACTTGCTGACAATAGCAATATTACATGAATACTTAGCAAACCGTTTCAACCATTAGATAACAACTTAACAAAACATTTACCGGAAGGTCCAATGCCTTCTATAAATTCTAAGAATCATGTATTTGAAAACACGTCTTAGATATCTAACATGGTGTAGTTTGTTTAACCAGTAAACTTAAGCACAACCATATAAAATGTTTTTAGTTTCTTTCTACCAACAAGTTTAAAACATATGATACACAGATTCAGGTCATATAAATTAAAATGTATCTTTGATTGATTTTAGCAGCTTAAATTTATGGACAATCTTATCTAAAAGCCATTTAAAATAAAACTCTTAATAAAATTTCCCCATGTGGCATACAATATGTACGCACATATAACATAGCATAATAGGCCAATATCAAAATCCAAAATATCTGGTTGAAATAAGATTCCTTAAAATCATGACATAACATAGACCAAATCTGATCATTGTTACAAGGTGATTATTCAAGTCTTTGAAAATAAGCACATAGTTAAATAACCCATAGCTCTTCATCTCCTCCCTCTCTTTTTCCACTCTTAGATTTAACAGGGATCACTTTTCAGTTAAAATTTAAACACCTAAGAATAATTGTGTGTTAATTACTGAGTTCAACCAATAGTACTAGAACCACAACAACAACAACAAATACTAAAAAGGATAAAGTTTTACATTGTACATCTAAAGTCAGGACAGGAGCTGATCAGTTCATTGTTGCTTATAGTGTCCATTTCACTTAACAGGTTTCCCCTTTGGCGCTCAGTTGTCACCGATCAGGGAAAACAGATGATATTTTTCTCTTTGGGACTGGCTTAATTCACTCAGCATGATGTTTTCCAGATTCCTCCATCTTGTTGCAAATGACTGGGTTTCGTTGTTTCTTACTGCTGTATAGTATTCTATGGAGTACATGTCCCATAATTTCTTTATCCAGTCTACTGTTGATGGGCATTTGGGTTGATTCCAGGTCTTAGCTATTGTGAATTGAGCTGCAATAAACATTAATGTGCAGATGGCTTTTTTATTTGCCAAATTAATTTCCTTTGGGTAAATTCCAAAGAGTGGGATGGCTGGGTTGTATGGTAGGGTTATGTTCAGGTTTCTGAGGAATCTCCAGACTGACTTCCATAGTGGCTTAACCAGTTTGCATTCCCACCAACAGTGGATTAGTGTCCCTTTTTCCCCACATCCTCTCCAGCATCTGTTGTTGGTCGATTTCTGAATGTGAGCCATTCTCACCGGGGTGAGATGGAACCTCATTGTGGTTTTGATTTGCATTTCTCTGATTGCTAGTGATCTTGAACATTTTTTCATGTGTCTGTTGGCCATTTGGATTTCCTCTTTCAAAAAATGTCTATTGAGGTCCTTGGCCCATCTCTTAAGTGGGTTGTTTGTTTTGTTGTTGTGGATTTTCTTGATTTCTTTGTAGATTCTGGTTATCAATCCTTTATCTGTAGTATAGTTTGCGAATATTTTTTCCCATTCTGTTGGTTGCCTCTTCACTTTCCTGACTGTTTCTTTTGAAGTACAGAAACTTCTCAATTTGATGCAGTCCCAAATGTTAATTTTGGTTTTGACTGCCTGTGCTGTTGGAGTATTTTCCAGGAAGTCTTTGCCTGTGCCTATATCTTGCAGGGTTTCTCCAATGCTCTCTAATAATTTGATGGTTTCGGGTCGTAGATTTAAGTCTTTAATCCATGTTGAGTGAATTTTTGTGTAAGGTGATAGGTATGGGTCTTGCTTCAAGCTTCTGCACGTGGAAATCCAATTTTCCCAGCACCATTTATTGAATAGACTGTCCTTATTCCAGGGATTAGATTTGGATCTTTGGTCAAATATAAGTTGGCTGTAGATGTTTGGATTGATTTCTGGTGTTTCTATTCTGTTCCATTGGTCTATCCATCTGTTTCTGTACCAGTACCATGCTGTTTTGATAACAACTGCCCTGTAGTATGTCCTAAAATCAGGTATTGTGATGCCTCCGGCTTTGTTTTTGTTGTACAGGATTGCTTTGGCTATTCGAGGTCTTCTGTGTCTCCATATGAATTTCAGCATCATTTTTTCCAGATCTGAGAAGAAGGTCTTCGGGATCTTGATGGGTATTGCATTGAATGTATAAATTGCTTTTGGGAGAATAGACATTTTGATGATATTGATTCTTCCAATCCATGAGCATGGAAGATTTCTCCATTTTTTGGTATCCTCTTCTATTTCTTTCTGTAAGGTTTTGTAGTTTTCATCGTAGAGATCTTTAACGTCTTTGGTTAAGTTTATTCCAAGGTATTTGATTGTTTTTGTAGCTATTGTGAATGGGATTGATTTTAGAAGTTCTTCCTCAGCCGTGGCATTGCCTGTGTATACAAAGGCTGTTGATTTTTGTGCATTGATTTTATATCCTGCTACTTTGCCAAACTCTTCGATGAGTTCCAGCAGTCTCTTAGTAGTGTTCTTTGGGTCCCCTAAATAAAGAATCATATTATCTGCAAAGAGGGATAGTTTGAGTTTGTCCTTCCCGATTTGTATCCCTTTAATTTCTTTTTCTTGCCTAATAGCTCTGGCCAAAACTTCCAGAACTATATAGAATAGCAGTGGTGAGAGAGGGCATCCCTGTCTGGTACCAGATTTCAGTGGAAATGCTTCCAACTTTTCCCCATTCAATAGGATGTTGGCCGTGGGTTTTTCATATATTGCTTTGATTGTATTAAGGAATGTTCCTTCCATACCCAGTTTGCTTAGAGTTTTCATCATGAAAGGGTATTGTATTTTATCAAATGCTTTCTCTGCGTCTATTGAGAGAATCATATGGTTTTTCTTCTGCAGTCTGTTAATGTAGTGTATTACGTTGATTGTTTTGTGAATGTTGAACCATCCCTGCATACCGGGGATGAATCCCACTTGGTCTGAGTGGATGATCTTTCTGATGTGTTGTTGCATTCTATTGGCCAGAATTTTATTGAGGATTTTTGCGTCTATGTTCATCAGGGATATTGGTCTGTAATTCTCTTTCAATGTTGCGTCTCTTTTTGGCTTAGGAATTAAGGTGATGCTGGCTTCATAGAAAGAATTTGGGAGGATTCCCTCTTTTTCAATTGCTCTGAATAGTTTGAGAAGAATTGGAGTTAGTTCTTCTCTAAATGTCTGGTAGAACTCAGCAGTGAATCCATCTGGCCCTGGGCTTTTCTTTGTTGGGAGGGCCTTTATTACTGCTTCAATTTCTGTGTCAGTTATTGGTCTGTTTAGGTTTTCTATGTCTTCCTGGCTGAATTTAGGTAGGTTGTATGTGTCCAAGAATCTGTCCATTTCTGATAGATTTCCCTGTTTGGTGGCATACAAGTCCTTGTAGTAATTTCTGATGATTCTTTTTATTTCTGTGGCGTCTGTTGTTATGTTTCCCATTTCATCTCTGATCATATTGATTTTGGTCTTTTCTCTTCTTTTTTTAGTTAGTTGGGCCAATGGGGTGTCAATTTTGTTCATTTTTTTCAAAAAACCAGCTCCTCGTTTGGCTGATTTTTTGTAATGTTTTTTTGGATTCAATCCTGTTGATTTCTTCTCTGACTTTAATTATTTCTCTTCTCCTACTGGGTTTGGGTTTGGTTTGCTGCAGATTTTCTAGATCCTTGAGATGACTTGAAAGCTCATCTATTTGGTGCCTTTCCAATTTCTTGATGTAGGCACCTATTGATATAGACTTTCCTCTTAACACTGCTTTTGTTGTATCCCATAGGTTTTGGTATGTTGTGCTGTTATCCTCATTTACTTCCAGAAAATTTTTGATTTCTCTTTTAATTTCTTCTATGACCCATTGTTCATTCAGGAGCATGTTGTTCAATCTCCATGTGTTTGCACGTGCTCTAGGGATTCCTGAGTTGCCAATTTCCAATTTCATTCCTTTGTGGTCTGAGAAGCTGCATGGTATGATTCTAATTCTTTTGAATTTGCTGAGACTTGCATTATGGCCTAGTATGTGGTCAATCCTAGAGAGGGTTCCATGTACTGCTGAGAAGAATGTAAATCCTTAGATGTAGGATGAAATGCTCTGTAGATATCTGTTAGATCCATTTGGGCTATAGTGTCATTTAAATCTACTGTCTCCTTGTTGATCTTCTGTCCTGTTGATCTGTCAATCTCTGAGAGTGGAGTATTGAAGTCCCCCAGTACTATTGTATTGGGGTCTAAGTCTCCCTTTAAGTCCCTAAACAAGTCTTTTAAATAAGCTGGTGCCCTGTAATTAGGTGAATATACGTTGAAAATCGTTATATCTTCCTGTTGAATGGTTCCCTTAATCATTATATAGTGCCCCTCTTTGTCTCTCCTAACAGTTTTTGTGGTAAAGTTTATGTTGTCCGATATTAAGATGGCTACGCCCGCTCTCTTTTCATTTCTGTTGGCGTGGTATATCTTTTTCCAGCCTTTCACTCTCAGCCTGTATGGATCATTGTTGGATAGATGGGTTTCTTGTAAGCAGCAAAAGGATGGGTTTTGTTCCTTAACCCAATCAGCCAATCGGTGTCTTTTAACTGGACAGTTCAAGCCATTAACATTCAATGTGACTATTGAGAAGGAGTAACTTTGCCCTGCCATTTGCCAAAGATATTTTCTAATATCTTGTTTGAGATTCCTGTGATCCCTTGCTGTGTGGTTTCCTTCCTTTACCTTCTTTCATATTGGTGACCGTGTTTCTGTGTTTCTGTATGTAACACATCTTTAAGCATCTTTTGCAGGGCTAGACGAGTGGCAACAAATTCTTTCAATTTCTGTTTGCTGTGAAAGGTCTTTATTTCACCTTCATTTATAAATGAGAGCTTTGCAGGATATAATATTCTGGGCTGGCAGTTTTTCTCTCTTAGCACCTGGGCTATGTCTCGCCATTCTCTCCTAGCTTGTAGGGTTTCTGAAGAGAAGTCAGCTGTGAGTCTAATTGGAGATCCTCTGAGAGTAATCTGGCGTTTCTCTCTTGCACATTTTAGGATCTCTTCTTTGTGTTTCACTGTGGTGAGTTTGATTACAACATGTCGTGGTGAGGATCTCTTTTGGTCATGTTTATTAGGGGTTCTATGAGCTTCCTGTATTAGGATGTCTCTGTCTTTCTCCAAACCTGGGAAATTTTCTGCTATTATCTCACTAAGAAGGCCTTCTAATCCTTTCTCTCTCTCCATGCCTTCAGGTACTCCTAGAACCCGAATGTTGGGTTTTTTACGAGTATCCTGTAGATTCCTGACATTATTTTTTAGATTTCTGATTTCTTCTTCTTTTCTTTGATTTGATTGTTTCCTTTCCTGTTCTCTGTCTTCTAAGTCTGATATTCTCTCTTCTGCTTCGCCCATTCTGTTTTTAAGACTCTCTAATGTGTTTGTCATTTGATCTATTGAATTCTTCATTTCATTATGATTTCTCGTCATTATCACCATTTCTTGTTGCACTAGTTGTTTCATTTCATTTTGATTCCTCCTTAATATGTCATTTTCATGAGAGAGATTTTCTACCTTGTCCATTAAGGATTTCTGTAGTTCAAGAATTTGTTTTTGAGAACTTCTTAATGTTCTTATCAATTTTTTGAGATCTGCTTCTTGTATTTTTTCAATCTCCTCATCTTCATAATCTTGAATTGGGGTGTCTTTTTCATTTGGGGGTGTCATAGTGTCTTCCTTGTTCTTGTTACCTCGGTTTTTGCATTTGTTGTTTGGCATGTTGGAGATATTTGGTTTCTTCACTGTGGTGTTTTTTCTTGTTACACTATGGCTCTATATTAAGTGGACTGTCTGCTTTCAGTGGTGCCTTAGAGGCTTGAGATGAGCGTGGACTGAGAGCTGTGTTTGGTTCCTCAGGGCTGAGGGTGTGTCCAAGATGACACTCCCAGGTTAGGTGTGGTAAATCTCTCTCTTTTTTGATTCAAAAGGGAAGTAATTCCACACAGCTGAACGTAATTGGAGGTAGTTAGCAGGCAAATGATATACCCACAGGAGCCAGAGATCGGAAGCTCTTTCCCACGGACCACATAGGGAATCCCTGCTGCCCTCAGTGTGGGCTCCAATTCTCCTGAAATCTCCCACTGGGTTGCCAAGTTAGATGCTAATCTCCTGTTATTTCACCCCTCCCCCCAGAGTCAGGTTTTTCTGTTATGCTCAGGGCCGGTGCAGAGCTGAGGTCGCCCTGCTTATGACGTATGTCCAAAATGGCGCCTGCTCTGTCTTGCTCGCCTTTGAGTGGTGAGCGGAGAGAGAGAAACTTGTGTCCGTATCGGTCGCTTTTTTTATTTTTTTCCTCTCTCTCTTCTAGTTGGCCTGGTGAACTTTTCCCCACGAAGTTTCAAGCCTCGTTCCCTCTAGCCTCCTCTTTCCGCTTGCCCGCTGGTGTCTCGGGCTATTGTGGTTCGGCTCACCTCGCGTTCCAGCGCTGGTGCGTTGAGTCTGCTGCTGGTGTCCCGAACTTGGGCTCCCACGCTCTCCACGCAGGTACACTGTGAATCACTAGTTCTGGAAGAGTTTCCTATGCTGTTTCATCCCCTACTCTTCCTTGAACCTGCAGTATCTCCACTTATATTAACTTGTCTCTCTCTCTGGACTAATCGTGTGCTCCATTCCTATTCCGCCATCTTCCTGGGCTTTTCTTTGTTTGGAGGGCCTTTATTACTGTTTCAAGTTATGATTCAGTTATGGGTATGTTTAGGTTTTCTTTGTCTTCCTGGCTCAATCTAGGTAGGTTGCATGTGTCCAGGAATCTATGCATTTCTGATAGATTTCCCTGTTTCTTGGCATACAAGTCCTTGTAGTGATTTCTGATGATTCTTTTTATTTCTGTGGTGTCTGTTGTTACGTTTCCATTTTCATATCTGATCCTATTGATTTGGGTCTTTTCTCTTCTTTTTTTAGTTAGTTGAGCCAATGGGGTGTCAACTTTGTTTATCTTTTCAAAAAAACCAGCTCCTCCACTGCTTTTTTTGTATCCCATAGGTTTTGGTATGTTGTGATTTTATCCTCATTTACTTCCAGAAAATTTTTGAATTCTCTTTTAATTTATGCTATGACCCATTGTTCATTCTGGAGCATGTTGTTCAATCTCCATGTGTTTGCACGTGCTCTAGGGATTCCTGAGTTGCTAATTTCCAATTGCATTCCTTTGTGGTCTGAGAAGCTGCATGGTATAATTCTAATTCTTTTAAATTTGCTGAGACTTGCTTTATGGCCTAGTATGTGGTCAATCCTAGAAAAGGTTCCATGTACTGCTGAGAAGAATGTAAAGTCTTTAGATGTAGGATGAAATGTTCTGTAGATATCTGTTAGATCCACTTGGGCTATAGTGTCATTTAAATCTACTGTCTCCTTGTTGATCTTCTGTCCTGTTGATCTGTCAATCTCTGAGAGTGGAGTATTGAAGTCCCCCAGTACTATTGTATAGGTGTCTAAGTCTCCCTTTAAGTCCCTTAACAAGTGTTTTAAATAAGCTAGTGCCCTGTGATTAGATGCATATACATTGATAATCATTATATCTTCCTGTTGAATGGATCCCTTAATCATTAAATAGTGCCCCTCTTTGTCTCTCCTGACAGTTTTTGTGGTAAAGTTTATGTTGTCCGATATTAAGATGGCTACGCCCGCTCCTTTTTCATTTCTGTTGGCATTTTATATCTTTTTCCAGCCTTTCACTTTCAGTCTGTATGGATCATTGTTGGAAAGACGAGTTTCTTCTAAGCAGCAAAAAGATGGGTTTTGTTCCTTAACCCAATCAGCCAATCAGTGTCTTTTAACTAGACAGTTCAGGCCATTAACATTCAATGAGACTATTGAGAAGGAGTAACTTTGCTCTGCCATTTGCCAAAGATATTTTCTAATATCTTGTTTGAGATTCCTGTGATCTTTTGCTGTGAGCTTTTCTTCCTTTACCTTCTTTCATATTGGTGACCGTGTTTCTGTGTTTTTCTATGTAACACATCGTTAAGCATCTTTTGCAGGGCTTGATGAGTGGCGACAAATTCTTTCAATTTCTGTTTGCTGTGAAAGGCCTTTATTTCACCTTCATTCACAAATGAGAGCTTTTCAGGATATAATATTCTGGGCTGGCAGTTTTTCTCTCTTAGTACCTGGCCTATATCTCACCATTCTCTCCTAGCTTGTAGGGTTTCTGATGAGAAGTCAGCTGTGAGTCTAATTGGAGATCCCCTGAGAGTAATCTGGTGTTTCTCTCTTGCACATTTTAGGATCTCTTCTTTGTGTTTCACTGTGGTGAGTTTGATTATGACGTGTCGTGGTGAGGATATCTTTTGTTCAGGTTTAATAGGGGTTCTATAAGCTTCGTGTACTAAGATGCCTCTCTCCTTCTCCAAACCTGGGAAATTTTCTGCTAGTATCTCACTAAAAAGGCCTTCTAATCCTTTCTTCCTCTCCATGCCTTCAGGAACTCCTAGAACCCGAATGTTGGGTTTTTTGAGTATCCTGTAGATTCCTGACATTATTTTTTAGATTTATGATTTCTTCTTCTTTTCTTTGATTTGACTGTTTGCTTTCCTGTTCTCTGTCTTCTAATTCCGATATTCTCTCTTCCGCTTCACCCATTCTGTTTTTAAGGCTGTCTAATGTGTTTGTCATTTGATCTATTGAGATCTTCATTTCATTGTGGTTTTTTGTCACTATCACAGTTTCATGTTCTACTAGTTGTTTCATTTCATTTTGATTACTCCTTAATATTTCACTTTCACAAGAGAGATTTTCGATCTTGTCCATTAAGGATTTCTGTAGTTCAATAATTTGTTTTTGAGAACTTCTTAATGTTCTTATCAATTTTTTGAGATCCACTTCTTACATTTCCTCTATCTCTTCATCTTCATGATTGTGCATTGGGATGTCTTGTTCATTTGGCTCTGCTCCCCAGTTATATGGTAGTTCTATATTCAGACCTCTCGGGTATTCCATGCTGTCTTTCTTAGTGGCTTTTCCAGTTTACATTCCCACCAAGAGTGCATTGGGGTATATTTTGCTCCACATCCTCACCAGCATTTGTTGTTTGTTGATTTCTTTATGAAATCCATTCTAATAGGGTGAAACCTCATTGTAGTTTTGATTTGCATTCCCCTGATGGCTAGTGATCTGCATATTTTTTTTCCAGTGTCTATTGATCATTAGGGTTTCCTCTTTTGAAAATTATCTATTTAAGAACTTTGCTCATTTCTTCACTGGGTTGTTGGTTTTGTTGTTTTTGAGTTTCTTGATATCTTTATATATTCTATTTATTAATCCTTTATCACTTACATAGTCTGCAACTAATTACTCCCATTCTGTTGGTTTCCACTTCAGTTTTCTGGATGATTCTTTTCTAGTATAGAATCTTCTCAATTTGATGAACTTGCATTTGTTAATTTTGGCTTTGATAGCCTGTGCCTCTGAGGTCTTTTCTAAGAAGTCTTTGCCTATGCCAATGTCTTGCAGGGTTTATCCAATGCCCTCTAATAATTTGATGGTGTAGGATCATAGATTTAGGTTACTAATGCACTTTGAGTGGCCTTTTTTGTAATGTGTAAGGCAGGGGTCTTTATACTGCTGCATGTGGAAATCTAGTTTTTCCAGCACCAGTTGTTGAAAAGACTGTCCTAGCTCCAGGCACTGATTTTAGCTCCTCAGTTGAATATAAGTTGGTTGTAGATGCTTGGATTGATTTCTGATTTTTCTATTCTGTTCTGTTGGTCTACCCATCTGTTTTTGTACTAGTACCATGCTGTTTTAATTATAACTGCCCTGCAGTATGTCTTGAAATCTGGTATATAAATCTACTTGGATAATTGGCACCAGTTATGAGTTAGATTATAGGTATGAGTTGCTAGTCTTACATAGAATGGTGGGGTGACTATAGTCCATCATAAAGTATTCTATATTTTATGAGCAAAAAGAAGAAAGATTTTACAAGACTTGATCACAAAGTGTAATAACAGAGAAAGGAAAATGTTGTTTATCTGATTTGATCAGTAGACATTGTTTTCAAGGATTAAAATTTCACACTGTAACCCATAGATATGTATAATTATAAGCAACAAAAATAAATTCAAAAAAACATTTCACTTAGTGTATCAGTTTAAGGGGTGTTGAAATATTTAAATTAGTATCACAGCTAAGATTATGAACTTTGGAATCAGTTTATTAAAAATCAATATGGAAATAACTGAATTGATATTTTGGTATGGTACATGGAGCAAACAGAAAGCAGTATTTTCCTTAAATTAGTGATTAATATATACCTTAAATTGTTTCACATAAGGAAAATGAAGTATCTCTGAAGTATATATGAAATTAATTTGAATTAGAGCTACATCAAGAAATATCAAGCAATAAATAAGGAATTAAATGATAGGATAATTTTGGTGCAAGAATAATTATAATAAATATGAGGGGGTTTCAAATATTCTGTGGAACATGAAATTAAAATACACTCATTTCCGTTAAAATATATAAAACCATTAATCTGAGAGACCTTAAATTCATAGACTGTGATTTTGTTTGAAAAAACTGTGCATGTGATTCAAGAAATTCTTGCACCAAAGTTAACCTATCATTTAATTCCTTAATTATTGCATCTGCTGGTTCACTCCCCAGACTGCTGCAGCAGCTGGAGATATGCCAATCCAAAGCCATGAGCCAGGAGCTTCTTCCAGGTCTCCCACGTGGGTTCAGCAGTCCATGCGCTTGGGCCATCTTCTACTGCTTTTCCAGGCCATAGCAGAGAGCTAGATCAGAAGAGGAGTAGCCAGGACTAGAACTGGCACCTATATGGGATGCCGGCGCTTCAGACCAGGGCTTTAACCTGCTGCACCACAGTGTCAGCCCAAAAATAAATGAATTAATGTCACAAAATGAATTTATTGTAATGATCATAACATTGAAAAAAGTGGCATATTCTCATCTACGTGGCATAATTCAGTAAAGCAATATTTATAACTATAAAAATAATATATCCATGCAATTTTTATACTCTTTCTCTAGTAATGTCTAAAAATAACAGAAGCATAAAAATCTTCAGTTGCATCCATTTTGATGCACATACTAGGATTTCATTCTATTTTGTGGCTGTCATATTCTATCATATATGTGTCTATATGCATATATATTTTTCTTGTTCAACCTTCAGTTTATGAACAACTAATTCCTCTCTATATCATTTCTGATTTCTCTTGTGCATTTGGCTGCTGTAAACATTAGAGTTTTCATATGTTGATTTCATTTCTTTGGATATATCCTCCTGTGTCAGATAATTGGATCATAAAGTAAATCCACCTTGAGATTTTATGTATCTCTATACTGTTTTCTGTAACAGTTACAGTAATTTGTTTTTCCACCAATAGTGTTCTAGGGCATCCTTTTCTCTACAATGTTGTCAGCATTTTTTACATTTTGATTTTGGCATTATAGCCATTCTAACTGGGATGGGATGATAGCTTGTTGTATTTTTTTTGCATTTTCCTGAAGGCTAGTAATACTAAGCATTTTTGCATATTTCTGTGGATCATTTATATCTCTTTTTTTGAAAAATACCAATTGATATTCTTTGCCCATTTCTTATCTGTATTGTTTTGTTTTTTGGTTTGTTGAGCTCCTTATATATTCAGGATATTAATCATTTATCAGATACATAGTTTGCCAATATTTTTCCATTCTGTTATTTTTCTCTTCACTTTTTTTTCTTTGCAGTGTAGATGCATCCTAAACTTGACATAATCCCATTTCTCTATTTTTGTTTTCTTTACTGCCTATGCATCGGGGTTGTATACTAAAAGAATCTTTGCTTAGGCCAATGTCCTGCAACATTTTCTTTATTTTTTCCTGTAATAATTTCTTAGTTTCACATCTTAAGTTTCAATCTTTGATTTATTTCATGTCAATTTTTTTGACAGGCAGAGTTAGACAGTGAGAGAGAGACAGAGACAGAGAAAGGTCTTCCCTCTATTCACCATGGCTGGGGCATTGCACTTATCTGAAGCCAGGAGCCAGGCACCTCCTCTTGGTCTCCCACATGGGTGCAGGGAGCAAGCACCTGGGCCATCGTCCACTGCCCTCCCGGGCCACAGCAAAGAGCTGGACCGGAAAAGAAGCAACCAGGACAGAATCCAGCATCCCAACTGGGAATAGAACCTGAGGTGCTGGCAACACAGGTGGATGGTTAGCCAATTGAGCCATGGCACTGGCCTCATGTCATTTTTTTGTATAGGAACTAAAGTAGGAGTCTTGTTTCAAACATGTGCATGTAGAAACCCAATTTTTTCAGTACCTGAAAAATTTTAGCATATTTGTCAAATATTAATTGATTATAGATGGGCAGCTATTTCTAGTGTTCATATTATGTTTCTTGGGTTTACCATGTCGGCTTTTATGGCAGCACCAGGGTGTTTTAATAATAATCACCCTGTAGTGTGTCTTGAAATCTGCTATGTGATGCCTATAGCTTACTTTTTATTATTTAAGACAGCTTTGGTCATTTAATGCCATTTATATTTCTATCTAAATTTTAAGTTTTTTTTTTTCTGTAAGGAATTTCCTTGAAATTTTGATGGAGATTTCACAGAATCTGTAAATTTTGGGGATAGTGTGGACATTTGCAATAATAATAATTCTTCTAATACTTGAACCACTGATTTAAAAAAATTCTATTGCAGAGATCTTTCACATCCTTAGTTAAATTTATTCCATTATTTAATTTTGGTAGCTTTTGTAAATGGAAGAGTTCTTAAAAGTCCTTTCTCAGGCAGATAATTGTTGATATGTATGAGTGATATCAATTTTTGTGTGTTCATTTTTCATCCTGAAACTGCTGAATTCTCACATAAGTTCTAATAGTCTGTTATGGAGGTATTTTTATTTCCCAATGTAAAGAATCTTATCAACTGGAGTGATATTTTTGTTTCCGCTTTTCCAATTTGTATCATTTTAGTTACATTTTCTTGCCTTATGGCTCTAAATAAAACTGTATTGAATTAAAGTTGTGACAGTGGAGATCCTTGATAGCTGCAGATTTTAGTCAAAATACTTCCAGCTTTTCCCCATTCTATATGATGTTGGCTCTATTGTGCTGAGGTATATTCATTCTATAACCAATTTTTATTGTTTTACCATAAAAGGATATTATATTTTATCAAATGCTTCCTCTGCATCTACTGAGGAAATTGTATGGATTTAATCCTCATTTTATTGATGTTATGCATCATATTTATTGATCTCTGTATGCTAAAACAGTCCTGAATCACTGGTATAAATTCTATTTGATCAACATGGATGTGTCATTGGATTCAGTTTTCTTTCATTGTCTCAAGTATTTTTGCATCCACATTCATCAGGGATAATGGTTTCTAGTCTCTCTTCTGTTGTACCCTTGTTTGGTTTTTTCTTTAAGGTAACTTCAGCCTCATAGAGTAAGATTGGAATGGTTCTCTCCCTATACATTTTTGAATAGTTTAAGAAGAATTAGTATTAGTTCATCTTTGAAAGTTGGTAGAATTCATCAGTGAAGCCACAAATTTCTGAGCTTAGTTTTGTAGCAAGGTTTTACTTTGCAATCTCAACCTTGCTTATTGGTCTATTTAAATTGTCTATGTCTTCATGCATGGATTTCAGTATATGTATTATAAGGAACTGTAGGGGAAGTCTAAGGTACTAAATAAAAGTGGTGGTGATGTAGAGAGGTTGATTGCTTTCTTTGGTCAGTTCACACTGTGTTTATATACTGTGACCCATGATGGTGTATAATTCAATAAAAAAATCTCAAAGAAATAGTTTTTATTGTGCTTTTAATGAGACTCAATGAGCTTGCCAGGATAAGTAGGGTAAAAAGGTTTAGAATTGCCTTCTTTGAATAAGTTCCATGTAAGTCTAGTGTAGAAGCTTGGTATTTCTGATTTTCTGTCACCTGGCTTTGGAGTGATTTAGGTGAGCCACTTAGATTGACACAGAGCAGGCACTAGCATTCTTGACACTACACAGCCATAGAAAAACTTCCTTTTCTTAAAGATTCACTTTTGTATTTGAAAGGCAGAGTAACATAGTGGCAGAGAAAGGTAGAGAGAGAGAGAGAGAGAGAGAGAGAGAGAGAGAGAGAGAGAGAGAGAGAGAGAGAGATTGAGAGTGACCTTACATACATTGTTTCACTCCCCAAATGGCTTCAGTGGCTAGAGTTGGGCCAATCCAAAAGCCAAGAGCCAGGATGGTCTTCTGGGTGTACCATGTGGGTGCAGGGGCCCAAGTACTCATTTCTACTGCTTTCCCAGGCCAAATCAGAGAGCTAGATTGGAAGTGCAGCAGTCAGATGTCTAACTGGTGCCCATATGGGATTCTGGCACTGCAGGTGATGGCTTTACCCACTACACAAAAACACTGACCCAGAAGAATTTTCTTTAAAAAATAAAATGAAGTTATTGTGAACAAAGGAAAATCTGCTATTGGTCCATATGGTCCTATATACACAGACACTTAAAAAGTTCACAGAAAAAATAGAAGGTGAATTTATTTTGGTACAAAAATTTTGAAATCCATGCACAGCTTGTAATTCATCCTATTTAAGCACTAGTGCTAAATGCAATGATACTGTTTTCTGTGTCAAACTGACAAATAGTTAAATGACATTTAAGAGAGGGAGCTTGCATTGTGGTGCAGTAGGTTAAGCCACTGGCTAGAAGGCTAACATCCCATGTGGATGCTGGTTCATATACTGATTGCTCCACTTCTGTACTTCTGACCTGGTTCCATGCTAATATGCCTCAGAAGGAAGCAGAAAGTGGCCTAAGTTCTTGAGTCCATTCTCCCATGTGGGAAATCTGTGTATGGAATCCTAGCCATGGCTTTTGCAGCTATTTGGAGAATAAACCAAATAGCAAGAAGTGAGCAAAAAGTGCTTGCTTTCATTCTTCTTTCTGTATTCCATTCAACTATGCATTTCAAAAAAATAAATGTCTAAAATATACACACACTTAAGGTGTATGGTAGCAAAAGCTGTTTGAGACTAGATTCTGATTTGAAAATCTTAGCTGTAGAAACAATACACTTGAAATCATCAAATAAGGTACTGGATAAGGTACTGATGTTGAGTAGAAATATGTGGTTATCTTTTAAAAATGTTATTTCAATATTTCAGAGTAAATTATATGATAGGTTTTACTGTAAAATATTCTCACAATAGAAACAAAGATTTAGGGCTTCCATTTCTGGGAAAATGCAGTAGATGTGGATGGGGTCAGGAGGAAAATGGATGTGGTCATGAAAATGTGCCTTCACTGAATCAGTGTTGACATCCTGGCCGTGACACTGTCCTGCAATACTAAAAGTTGTGACCATGAGTAGAGAAGGAATCCCTCTGTGCAATTTCTGAAAGTCACATGTGCATCTCAAAATAAAAGTATTAATAAAAAGCAAGTATGATGTCACAGGGACAAAATTAAACAAGAAATGCAGAAAAGTTGGTGGTTACAAGTCATTATAGAAAATCTCCACTACAAAATGGGAATCTTCAGCTGAGAAAAGTACAATTAACAATTTCCCTGAAAAGTAGTATCATCTGGTTTTCTAAACTGATCTACCTCTATTCTTTGAAAATCTCACACCATTAAGTCATCCTACCTACTCTTGCCAGTTTTGTCTTATAAATTCCACTTTTATTTTATCACTCCTCTGCTCCTAAGAGAACCCACTACTTCAAGATAAAGTTCACATGTATGAAAAATTCCTCCACATTCAGGCCTGAGTAACCTCCCATTCATCTGCATATCCTCTATATAAATATTGCATCAGTAAAACTGGTCACAATGTCTCATGACATAATTTTGAACACTGTACACAGATTTATGCCATTCTCTTGCCTGCTTACTCTCTCTCTCCCTCTCTTCTCTAGTGACCTAAATCCTGCTTATCTTTAAAAAGCATAACAAAATCCTTGTCTCCATATCTCTCTTCCAAGTGTATCTGAGCAAGAATCATATGTTATATCACAATATGTAGTAGCTCTCCTGATAAAATGTAGGTGTTTAATGAGATGGTGTTGAATTAACTGGGTATTTAATATGAAGCATTAAATAAATTGTTCAATTTTGTGAAAAATATAAATAGAAACATAAATGTTAGGGAGATAAAAAATAAAAGTTGGAATTCAGTAAACTTAGTTTCCAGATAGTAGGGTTCTACTTACAATTCTTTGTTACCTTGGACAATCCATTTAATATATTGATTCAAAAATATAAAAATGAAGGAATAGACTCCATATTCAATATATAGACACTGCACATGCAACTGGGAAAATTTCTCAAGGACTTGTTTATAACCTAGAAATGTTATTTCTAACTATTAGTCATCAAGAGAATCTAAACTTTATATAAATCACAGAAAGAAAAATCAGATTTCTGATCGACCAATTTTTAAATAAAACCAGGTCAATGAAAATAAATTGTATGATGACTTCAGAGAACACAGGAACTGCCAAATCTTGTAGATGTAGATATTGTATTGAATAACATAAAGTTATATATACTTACTATTTATACACACACACATATATATATACATACATATATATATGCGCATATATATATATATATATATATATATATATATATATATATATATACTTCATACAGTACCTGCATCCTAAGGGAAGAACACTCTCTCTATATGTATAGTATTAAAAGTTGCCATCCTGTTACTTGACACTTACTATCCTAATGATGTACAGTACCAAGGCAGAAACATTTTATATCAAAAGTGATGATCTTGTTAAGAAGCTACAAAGGTGTCCTAAAATACTGAATCAGAGACCCACCAAGTTAGGAGTTACACTGGGGATAATACAAAATGAGGTTAGGTGTGAAGAGAATAAATTCTACTGTGCTTTTAGAGTGTTACTCTCTAATCATGATTTTACTTACAATCCTGACTCACAGTCTGCCTTTCAGGTTAGAAGTGACAGTAATCTGCCAAACCATGAAAGCTGCTCAGTTTGCCCTCTTAATGTCTCCCTGGGAAAACTCAGGCTGGCAGAGAAGAATCATTCCTGCTCTGGAACTTTAATTAGGATAAAGAGGCTGGTTCCATGAGAGAGCCCAACAGAGCCAAGTGATGGGCTAAAGGGATGAAATGGGAACCTAAGCATAGGACCCTTGGGATGTTTCCAAGATCCAAGCAGAAGCTGTAAAAACCCAACGTCTAATGAGGGGGAGAAAAGCAAGAAGTAGTAGTTTTTCTCTGCACTGAGCCAATACCACCAGGTCCTGCCAGTTACTTGAGGTTTCTTTACTTTAATGATCCAGGTGGCCAGGACTATAACAGCCACATGAGCCTCCAAGGGGCAGGATTCCTTAATGTGATAAAGCATGAAGCAAATCATCTTACCATGAAACTGAAGAGAAAAACAGGTAAATAAATAATTCTAGGCAAGGAATAACATTGAAACAAAAAGGTACAGATGCACATGTATACGTTCATGCATGCACTAGCACATGCAAACACATGCATATCCCTGGCACATATTAAGTACACAATCAGCCCTAGGAGCTCAGAGACCAAATTTTGTGTTTATTACAATTTACAAATTTATAGCCAATATTATATGATTTAAAACTAGCAGGATGAAGTCTGCAAAACTTTGTTTACTTGGATATTTACATACAAATGTCAGAGTCTTAGAGGGTTTTGTTAATCCTAAATGCATATAATTGTTTTTCCCTTAATTTGGTACTGGAAATAGTGTTGGTTGCTTAGGTTACATGTCAAGAAGAAAATGAAGCAAGTAGAAATGCAATATGTGGCCGGTGCCGTGGCTCAACAGGCTAATCCTCCACCTAGCAGTGCTGGCACACCAGGTTCTAGTCCTGGTCAGGGCACCAGATTCTGTCCCGGTTGCCCCTCTTCCAGGCCAGCTTTCTGCTATGGCCCAGGAATGCAGTGGAGGATGGCCCAAGTGCTTGGGCCCTGCACCCCATGGGAGACCAGGAGAAGCACTGGCTCCTGCCTTCAGATCAGTGCGGTGCACCAGCTGTGGCCACCATTGGAGGGTGAACCAACGGCAAAAGGGAGACCTTTCTCTCTATCTCTCTCTCTCACTGTCCATTATGCCTGTCAAAAAAAAGAAAATATATATATACCTACCATCTGCTTCTCCTTTCTCTATCACAGATGCAAATCCTTCTGAAAAAGGCAGGCAGATAGGATTAAATTGATTAGATTTGTGAGCCGGATACCATGTCTTTACCGTCTCTTTACCCTGGCCTTACCTGTATGTCCACCTACCAATCAGACTATGTAACCACCCGCCTTTTTGAAGCATATAAAAATCTTGGAGTGCCCAGGCCTTTCTCTCTGCATTCCTGCCCACATTATATACTACCTGTAGCTGCTCCTAACTACATGCTTTGCTCCAAATGGCTCCTGGCCAGCTCTCTGCCTGATTTGGGCCCAACTTACATTTTGAGACTTCTTTCTCCCATAAATAAGGCCCTCACTTTCCTGTGTATTTCTCTCACTGAATAAATGCTAAAAGCTTTACTGTGTCCCTGTTTTATTCAAGCTGATATTCAGAACTCTTATATGAGTAGACAGCAAGGGCCGTCAACATATTAATATTAAAATAATTAATAAAATTTTGAGTAAAACTAACCAATTTCATTTCCAGTTAGTCTTTCCAATTCATGGAATCAATGAAAGCAGGCTGTTTCTTCTAAAGTTATTCATCCCAGAGGCAACAAAAAACAAACAGAAAGAACAAACCTCTGCTGAGTTTGACTAAAAAAATATTGTGACCCTATTATGCTTGGCAATTCTAAAGTGGTTTTTTTTTTTTATTGGAAAGAAGTAAAAGTAGCCTAATGACTAAAACAATATTTCAGTATTGGGAGAATAACTCTATATCCTATTATGACCCACAGACTTTTGACGTTAGGCTAATAACATTTTCAATCATCTTTTGTGCAACTGTAAAGTGATAATAAATGCAGGACAATTTATTTTCTAATACACATAAAATCAACAGTATGTACTAATAAAATAAGGATTTTAATCATAACTTTTTTTGAACATCAGGTTCTACTTAGATTGTACTTAAAGTGGTCACATAATTTATCATTTTCACTGCAACTATTTTAAGAATAAAAAGATAAATTATAGTAATTATGTTGGAATTACAGGCATAAATTAGGACTGAATGAGGAATACCACACCAATTAGTATTGTCAGCAGAGAGATTTTTATTTCTGTGTATCTTCAAGATCTATGGTGATCTAGTGGCTAATTACCTATTAATCAATATAAAATACAAATATAATAATAATTCTCACTGCGATCAGCTATTTGTATTCTGCAATTAAATATATGAGAATAATTATTGGATGCCTTTTAAAATGACTGTTTAAAGTAATTAAAGCCTCCGGTACATGCTGTCACACTTCTAAAAGTAGGGGCCTCAGACTGCATATGTCAACTCAAGTTACACATGAGTAATCTCCAATTTATAGATTAAGAAGTATGTCTGAGTTAGCACAGCTTTAAAATGGTGGAGTTGTGTCTTGAATCCAGGAAACCAACCTCCCAGACTCAGTGTTCTTTCTCCTACATCATGGATGGTCTCTTACTCGTTTCTTTGATCTTAAATCTCCTAGAAAGTATTCCCTCTACTGATAAAAAAAAAAGAAATCTGTGTTTAAAAATTTTGTATTTACAATCTTTGCAAAGTTGCTTTCTATGTTTGGGAACTCAAAGTCATGTGGATTTGATCAAAGTTCTGCCACAATGGTCAAATGAAACTTCAATCTTTATAGTGATTACATTGGACTATAGGTTGATGAAAAGAAGTAAGTGTATTCACTGTAAAGTGGACTTGACTTTTCAAATTTATTGGCTCTGGGTAAACTATTTTACTTAGCCTGATTGTTACAACAGCATGAATGCTGTTGAGTGTTGAGTACATTGCCCATGAAGTGGTCCTACCAGTGGGATCTTATCAAAGTCAAGGAAACCAGCAGAATGTATATTGTTAGGGATACCTGGACACTGATTCCACTTCTTCCTCCCCAGGTGCAGATACTGACTTGATATTTAGAGTTCCATTCAAGAACTAGGATGACCATGTATATATCAACATGGGCTTAAACAGAAGTGCAAAAAATTTTTGCGGCCACCTTAAGAGAGATGGAAATTTAAAAAAAAAAACCTGTAAGAGGAAATGCTGGCACAGTAAGCAATGGGCTTTCCAGAACAGCGAGTCCCTACTACTGACAGCAGGTTTTCATGGCAGGTGGGAGACTAGAAAATTATGTTAGGGGTATTATTAGGTTGAACCCTAAGGAATTACATAATTCAAATTATTTTGACCCACAAAAAAAGTCAAATTCATATGTTTTAACTAAATACCTATTTCAGCTCCATGACCTGCATGGATAATTTTATACTGCAAAATTTGTTTCCAGCAAAATTTTAACCCAATTGAAATACACCTATTTCGTTTCAGTTTCCAGTGCAATGAATGGATGATACATCCCAATTCATGTACTCAGAAGTATAAATAGATTGAAAGATTAGAACAGGGGTCAGCAAATTTTTCTATACAGCCCAGATAGTATATATTTTAGTCCTGTGGACCTTTCTCTATTTCTGTAATTTCTCACTTCTGCCATTACAAACTAGAATCAGCCAAAAACAGCCCAAGCAATACATAAATAGGTGGACATAGCTCTATTCCAATAAAACTTTATTTATAAAATAGATGCCAGTCAGATCTAACATACAGACCATAGTTTGCCAACCCCAAGTTAGAATTTAAATGATCCAGTAAGAGTAGCAGATACATCATCAAACAAATAGGAAAATGTAGCATTAAAGGTAGCATTTGGTTGCAACAGAGGAATTACATGCGAAAAATATGGGGGGAATATAGATAAAGGGGAAGAAAAGTAAATGGGTGAAATTGTCATCAAATTCTAATTAATATAAATGCTCAAACCCAAGGGTCAACTACCTTCAATAAGCATACACCAACATCAAAATCTAAAAAAAAGGTTACAAAAGCCACTATTATCCTAACAGTCACCTCCATTTCCAAAGGTGACCCAAATCAAAGCTAGAAGAACCAAAATGCCTGAACAACTGTGTTAGATGGTTCTTGCATGTTGCTTTGTTCCTAATGTTGTATTTTCCCACCACAGGAGGGGTTCTCCACCATCAAGTGAAATAGCAAAGCCAATATGGCCTGGAGTGAGAAACCCTTAAGTAGAGTCCTACAGTTAGAACCAGAAGAAAATGTTCTAGTCTTTGATCAAAGGTTTCCATGTAAAAAATGAAGGGGTTAATCTATTACCATATATTCTACTAGCACATATATACTGCCATTCTACACACTTAGTCTCTTTCTTCTTTCAACAATCCTATATGAGAAAAATAATACATTAAATTAAGATAAATTTCCACTTGAACTTTAAATGCATATATAAAGTACCAGACACTTCTTAAAAAAGATTTTATTTCTTTGATAGGTAAAATTACAGAGAGAGAGAGAGAGAGAGAGAGAGAGAGAGAGAGAGAGAGAGAGAGAAAGGCAGAAGGTTTTGCGCCTGCTGGTGTTCACTCTCAAAATGGCCACAAAGGCCGGAGCTCAGCTGATCTGAAACCAGGAGCCAGTATCTTTTTCTGGGTTTCCCATATTGGTGCAGGTGCCTAAGCACTTAAGCTGTCTTTCACTGCTTTACCAGGCTATAAGCAGAGAGCTAGATCAGAAGAGGAACATCTGGGGAAAGAATAGATGCCTTTATGGGATGCCAGTCCTGTAGGCAAAGACTTTGCCTACTACACCACAGCACTGGCCCCACACAGGAACTTTTAATGTTAAGATCTATCAATAGGTACTTTTACCACCTTACTGAGAAAGCTTCCTCATTTCTCACATGTGACTTAACACTGCTGTCTTCTATGGTTTAGGGTGACTCTATTCAGGCCAACACTGTGCTGGATATCAGCTTTTGTCTTCAGAGAGAAAACACACACTATCCACTGTATAACTTAAAGTGAAGCTTAATTCAACTAAAAAGTCAATTATAACTGGGCCACAGGGCATCAAGCATATGCAGAATTGTAAGTCCTCTGAAAATGAGCCAGTGATAATCAGCTCTGTGTTTTGATTTGGATTCTGGTCAGATTCCTGGTGACCATGGCCTTGGGTTCATGATCATTATCTTACACAGAGACCTACATATAATCACATTGAAGCCTTCATGGATCAGGTTCACATAGGCCATCTGCTCTGGGGAAATTTTAGATGTGCTCTCAGCAGCACAAAAGAAGCAGATTCCTAATTACTCATGTTTCAATGCTGGCCCAAATCTGCCATTATGGACCTGTAGATGTTCTGAAATTCAACTGACTGTATGATTTTTAAAGGGCTATTTTGTTTGGCACTATCAAAGTAAACAATATGGATGTGAGGCCAGATGTTTTAGATTCAATTTATTTCAGAATTAAAAATACCAAGGACATTGAGGAATAAAACAAGGTATCAATTTTGTTTCTTTGAAATTTATCAATTAACTACAGCCTTTAGAATAATGTTGAAACAAAATTTATTCTCAGTAGCTAAAGCTTTGTTGCTTGTTTTCCTTCTGCAATCCAGGGCACATGCCAAACAGTATTTAAATTTACAGAGTTGATACAAACCAGAAAAAGAGAGATCTGCCTTGAAATTATCTCAATTTGTTTATTGTTTCTGTAAGGTTTGTACTGAGAATTTCCTAACTATAGGCTATTTGATATGACGTGTTCTGACAAAAACAGTGGAAACACTTCTTGCCACCACAATTTTAAATGATAACAAGATAAACTTCAACATACTCATAAAGACCCATAAAGCATTACAAAGGGAACACCCAAGGAAATCATAAAACAAAAACAATGAATTTACTTCTATTAATATTTATTTTAAAACAGAGAACTTCAATTATTACTGTTCAACTGATTTTTGAATCATATATATATATATATATATATATATATATATATATATATATATATACTATAAATAAATACATTTTCTTTTTTTTCCTTTTTTAACTTTTATTTAATGAATATAAATTTCCAGTGTACAGCTTATGGATTACAATGGCTTCCCGCTCCCATAACTTCCCTCCAACCCGCAACCCTCCCCTCTCCTGCTACCTCTCCCCTTCCATTCACATCAAGATTCATTTTCAATTCTCTTTATATACAGAAGATCAATTTAGTATAAAGATTTCAACAGTTTGCACCCACATAGAAACACAAAGTGAAAAATACTGTTGGAGTACTAGTTATAGCATTAAATCAAAATGTACAGCACATTAAGGACAGAGATCCCACATGAGGAGCAAGTACACAGTGACTCCTGTTGTTGACCCAACAACTTGACACTAGTTTATGGCACCAGTAACCACCCTAGGCTCGCGTCATGAGTTGCCAAGACTATGGAAGCCTACCAAGTTCGCTGACTCTGATCATATTTAGACAAGGTCATAAAAGACAGGGTGAGGATAGTAACCAATGATCCTAAGAGTGGCATTTACCAGGTTTGAACAATTATACAGCATTAAGTGGGGAAGAGGAACATCAGTACACACAGGTTGGGAGTAGAGCCAACTCTACACAGTAGAGTAGAGGTTATGATTACAAAGGGAGAGGTCCAAGTGTGCTAGACAGGGTATAGAACCAAGGACAGAGTCATTATTAGAGGAGCTAAGAAAGGTGCTGTCTAAGCTACAATTAAGTTTTCTGATTGAGCAGCAAATAGAAGGGGCTTGATAGTAATCTGTTGGGCTTTAGGCCTTGTAAGTTAAGAGGCCCAGACCTATCTATCTCTTCACATGGGGTATATCCTAAGGGAGGTGTGAACCTCCTAGGGGAAGGCACTCTATTGACTTTCATTACTTAGCTGGCCTGGGAGGAGAGCTGGCCAGGTAAAGGCAGGGGGCATCTCTAACAAGAAATTTACAGTTCTGCCTGCAATGTTGCTGACCCCACTTGGCCATACCCTCAGCTGCAGTGGTCACTTTGGAAGTTGGGCTGAGTGAAGGGCTTTTTAGCTTAGAGCCAATAAGATCTGTGTCATGACCTGGGCATCCTTTGACTACAGGGCAGGTCCATTTCCAGTGATCCAACTCTTGGCAGAGCTGCCAGGGCTCTTCACAAGCTAACTTCTGCTGAAGCCCAGGCTTACCACATTGAAAGCCACTGCAGTGGACTGGCCTGTTGGGTCTCCTTGAGGGCAGATCACTGTACAGATCAGCCATTAATAGGCCTGCCACCCATTGCTTCTGATGCCTAGCTTTCTTTTACTCCTGGTTTTTGTTAAAGCAGACCAGACGATGCAAGTCAAGGGAGTGCCCAAGTCCCATCTCTAATCTTTGGTGGCCTGAACTACAAGTCTATAGTCACAGGCATGTTCTGTAGTAGTTTTTCACAAGGTAGACAATGCCCATGAGGAAAATTATGTTCTCACTTTAAAACTTTCTTTCCCTTTGGTCTGAAAGGGAGGTTTTTTTTTTTCTACTTACTGTTTACTTCGCTGATGGCGAAGTAAATCTAGCTATGAGATTTTTATTTAAGTTCTTATTTTGGCTATGTTATTAGAGAAAAATGTTAGCCTTCTCTTTTATATGGTCTAAAGATTAAATTGTGTGTCCCACAGATTCCTTCATAATAGAATTAGTTTCCTACCTCGAGGAGAATAGAGAAATGAAAGAACAAGTTTGGTTTAGAATAGAAAAATGAGGGAGCAAGTCCTAGATTGCTTCCTGATAATAGCAATATCACATGAATACTTAACAAACAGTTTCAACCATTAGATAACAACTTAAGAAAACATTTACCAGAAGGTCCAATGCCTTCTATAAATTTTAAGAATCATGTATTTGGAAACACCTCTTAAATATCTAACGTGGTATAGTTTGTTTAACCAGTAAACTTAAGCACAACCATATAAAATGTTTTTAGTTTCTTTCTACCAAAAAGTTTAAAACATACGATACACAGATTCAGGTCACACAAATTAAATGTATCTTTGATTGATTTTAGCAGCTTAAATTTATGGACAATCTTATCTATAAGCCAATTAAAATAAAACTCTTAATAAAATTTTCCCATGTGGACATACAATATGTACACACATATAACATAGCATAGTAGATCAACATAGCAATTTTAATAATAGCTTTTAAAATCTTTAACTCTTTTTGTAGATTGCCAATTGATTTGAATTGCTTTTTGTTTTTAGTAACCTCAGTTAACCATACTTTCTCTCAGTTAGTACTGTTAATACATTATTGGCTTCATCTGTTTACAGTTCCATCCGAAAGTACTGAATACAATAGAAAGTGGCTGGAAAAAGTCCATAAGAATCTATAGGAGGACAGCTAAACACAGAACCAACAACGCTTTAGTTTTATGAGCAGCAAATCATATATAACTGTGGATGACAAAAGACTTTAATTCACCATGTTTAAAATTATAAACTCAGCAACCAACAAGAGGCACTTGCTTACTTCACAGTATTTTTGAAAGCACCTGTAGGATTTTACAAGTATTTAACCCTTTTGGCCTCTGGGGCTTTCTCATTAAGATAAATATCATGTCTAGTAACACAAGATCATTAGACTTTTTAATTCTCAAACATTTGTATTAATAGCATTTTCCATTATAGAAACTTAAAATTTGGTACCATGTCACATCTTGAGAGTACTTCTAATATAATCTAAATAGCCTGATTAGTTGGTGTCTCTATAAGATGAGAGACATAGGTCCTTTGATTTTTTCAGTTGGGTCCAATCTGGAAAAACCAAAGTCCAAGATTTACTGGAAATTTTAGAGTCCAGATTGGTTGGAACTTTGCTTTTTTGAATACCTGTCAAGAATGCCAAGAAGGCTCAAAATCCAAAATATGTGGTTGAAATAAGATTCCTTAAAATCATGACATAACATAGACCAAATTTGATCATTGTTACAAGGTGATTATTCAAATCTTTCAAAATAAGCACATATTTAATTAACCCATAGCTCTTAATTAAAATTCAGCTGTTTTTGAACAATTAGAATTTAACAGACATCAAGAGAATATAATAGATTACTTTAACACATTGCTTTAGCAGAGCATCAGAGTTTAATTCTATGTCAAAGAGAAGTTGAGCTTCCTGTGATCTTTTGCTTTGAGGTTTCCTTCCTTTACCTTCTTTCATATTGATGACCATGTTCCTGTGTTTCTGTGTGTAACACATCTTTAAGTTTCTTTTGCAGGGCTAGACAAGGGGTGACAAACTCTTTGAACTTCTGTTTGCTATGAAAAGTCTTTATTTCACCTTCATTCACAAATGAGAGCTTTTCAGGATATAATATTCTGGACTGTCAGTTTTTCTCTCTTAGTACCTGGGCTATGTCTCGCCATTCCCTTCTAGCTTGTAGGGTTTCTGATGTGATGTCTGCTGTGAGTCTAATTGGAGTTCCTCTGAGAGTAATCTCTCTTGCACATTTTAGAATCTTTTCTTTATGTTTCACTGTGGTGAGTTTGATTTCAACATGTCGTGGTGAGGATCTCTTTTGGTCATGTTTATTATGGGTTCTATAGGCTTCCTGTACTAAGATGCCTCTGTCCTTCTCCAAACCTGGGAAATTTTCTGGTAGTATCTCACTGAAAATGCCTTCTAATCCTTTCTCTCTCTCCATGCCTTCAGGAACTCCTAGAACCCGAATGTTGGGTGTTTTAATAGTATGCTGTAGATTGCCGACAATATTTTTTAGTTTTCTAATTTCCTTTTCTTTTCTTTGGTTTGCCTGCTTCCTTTCTTGTTCTCTGTCTTCTAAGTCTGATATTCTCTCTTCTGTTTCACCCATTCTGTTTTTAAGGCTCTCTAATGTGTTTGTCATTTGATCTATTGAATTCTTCATTTCATTATGATTTCTTGTCAATATCACAGTTTCTTTTTCTACTAGTTGTTTCATTTCATTTTGATTCCTCCTTAATATTTCATTTTCACGAGAGAGATTTTCTATCTTGTCCATTAAGGATTTCTGTAGTTCAAGAATTTGTTTTTGAGAACTTCTTAATGTTCTTATCAATTTTTTGAGATCTGCTTCTTGCATTTCTTCTATCTCATCATCTTCATAATCTTGAATTGGGGTGTCTTTTTCATTTGGGGGCGTCATAGTGTCTTCCTTGTTCTTGTTACCTCAGTTTTTGTGTTTGTTGTTTGGCATGTTGGAGATATTTGGTTTCTTCACTGTGGTTTTTTTTCTTGTTATACTATGGCTCTATATTAAGTGGACTGTCTGCTTTCGGTGGAGCCTTAGAGGCTTGAGAAGAGTGTGGCCTGAGAACTCTGTTTGGTTCCTCAGGTTTGAGGGTGTGCCAAAGATGACACTCCCAGTTAGGCGTGGTAAATCTTTCTTTCTTTTTTTTTTTTTTTGATTCAAAAGGGAAGTAATTCCGCACAGCTGAATGTAATTGGAGGTAGTTAGCAGGCAAATGATATACCCACAGGAGCCAGAGATGGGAAGCTCTTTCCCAAGCCCACACAGGACCCTCAGTGTGGGCTCCTATTCTCCTGCAGTCTCCCACTGAGTTGCCAAGTTAGATCCTAATCTCCTGTTATATCACCCCTCCCACAGAGTCAGGTTTTTCTGCTAGGCTCAGGGCTGGTGCAGACCTGAGGTCGCCCTGCTTATGACGTATGTCCAAAATGACGCCTGCTCTTTGTCTTGCTCGCCTTTGAGAGGTGAGCAGAGAGAGAGAAACTCGTGTCCGTATCGGTCACTTTTCTTTTTTCTCCCTCTCTCTTCTAGTTAGCCTGGTGAACTTTTCCCCACGGAATTTCAAGCCGTGTTCCCTCTAGTCTCCTCTTTCTGCTTTCCTGCTGGTGTCTTGGGCTATTGAGGTTCAGTTCACCTCACATTCCAGTGCTGGTGTATTGAGTCTGCCACTGGTGTCCCGAACTTGGGCTCCCAAGCTCTCCTCGCAGGTCCACTATGAATCACTAGTTCCAGAAGAGTTTCCTCTGCTGTTTATTCCCCTACTTTTCCTTGACCCTGCAGTATCTCCACTTTTATTAACCTGTGTCTTCCCTGACTATCAGTCTGCTCCCTTCCTATTCGGCCATCTTGCCACTCTCTCATAAATACATTTTCAAAGATTTATTTATTTATTTGAAAGGCAGTTATCCTCAACACACACACACACACACACACACAGAACTTTCACTCACTGGTTCACTCCCCAAATGGCCACAGGTCTAAAGTTGGGCTGGTCCAAAGTCAGGAGATTCTTATGAGTCCCACACATGGGTGTAGAAGCCCAAGCACTTGTGCCATAATCTGCAGCTTTTTCAGGCACAGTAGCAGGGAGTTGGATCAGAAGTGAAATAGCTGGACTCCAAGGGGCACCCATATGCAATGTTGGTATTACAGGCAATGACTTTACCCACTACAACACAACGCCAGCCCCCACATACACATTTTATATTTTACCTCTAAACTGCTTATTCAAAATTTAATTAGACGCAAATTCCATAATTTCTAATAAAATAAGATTTATATTTTAAAACAAAAATGGTTTACTACTTATAAATGTATCCCACATGATACAAATATTCTAGTGATTTAGTGCTTACTAATGTAAGAAGACAATTTTCCCACTTTGGGACATTGTTATAAGATTTAAAACTATCTTGTCTATTGAGTTTAATTATAATACATTATGTCATTAACTGAAAGCTTTGAAAATCTGTCAATGCCCAAAATATTCTCTCCCCTCAGGGAATCACTTAATTACACCCATAGCTTGATAATTTATTATTCCTCAACAAAGCATTGAGTTCTCCATTCTAATGATGTTTATTATTACAATATGTTAACTACAGCCAGTCTTTTCATTCTAAGATCATTTCTGTTTTGTACAGAAAGTTCTTGCTATCAAATATTGAGTCTTCTGGGGGAAAAGTAAAAAAAAAGTTTAGAGCAGAGGTTTCTTGGTACAGGTTAACAGTATTAACACAAATAGGGCAGACTATATAAACAGCTGAGGATATCACGTACAGGATTTCTTCAGTGCTGAATCAGATGAATTGGCAGAATTATAAGGCTTAACCAACAACCATGGAATTAAGATAGACACCTGCAACAATGACTGTTGACTTCCAATGTAAGTTCTGTTAAGTACTTTAGCTGTATTATTTGTATTTCATCTTCTAGGACACAAAATACTTTATATAGATTATTCAACAAGGCCAAAACTGTATATGAACCTTTAATTGTTGAGTTTATATGTTTGTCCTAGAAGACGATTCAGCTAGCTACAGTTATAATATTCATCCACAAAATTAGTTTCCATGTTTGATTAACCTATAATTATTAACTATGTCAATAAAACATTTTAATATAAATATCATTTTAATGTTGATAATATTCATCAAACAGGTGGATTTGGGGGTAAATACAGGAAAGATTATTTTAAAAAGATTAAATTATGACAGTACTCCAGTGACGCCTTATAATATACTTACATAATTTTGATGATACCATAACATTAGGGGAATTGACTGGTTATGTTGCTTATTATTGAGAAAAATGGCCTTTGCCTTGTAGAAGTAACTATAATCTCTTTTGTCTTGCTAGACTAGTTCCCAGACAGTGGATTTTCTAAAATTACTCAGATTGTGGTCATCCTGGCTTCATCAACTTATGTAAAGGTAATATAATCATATCACGTATGTGTTAGTGAAAGAAAGGAGTCTGCTACCTACAAAGAGATTTCACTTGGGGGTTTTACTACATCTACTAATCCTAAAAGTACCTTGAAGGACCAAATAACTTTTTCATCCTAATGAACCCAGATACAGAAGTATAGTTTTTTAAGAGAGAAAAAGGGCTCTATCTCAAAAGAAATAGTTGCAGTGCCTAGCCAATATTTTCTATCAGGAGTAGGAGAATGTGTATGGGGTTGGGTCCTGAGGGTACAGGACAAAATTAGGAAAGGGGGATTTCTCAAAGTGAGAGCACTCATTGAAAACAAAGGATTTTACTTACTATCAAGAATTCCAAATGGTGATAGTAATGCTAGGATGACATCTGAAATTGAATAAAAATAATCCATGTTAAGTGAGGTATAAATACCTGAATTGCTGTGACAGAGAAACAATCAAAATTGCACAGTAATTAGGCTACAGTTATTAAATTAATACAGGAGTATATTGAAAGTTGAAAAACTTATAACTGTTTTTTACAAGAAGCCCAAAGACAATCCATTTATGAAAGTAATAAAATGTGTATTGGTGAGAAGGGCACTGTCATTGCTGAGTATTACAGAGGTGAATGTTATCTGTAGGTCACTCCTTATGGTGGGAAATGTCATAAATACCAGGATCTCAGATAGCAATTCGAATGTTAAGATTCCAACACAATAATAATAGGGACTTGGTGAAAGTACTTAACTATTGAAGTTATTCACTTTGAATAAGAATGAAATAGCAGCCAAGGGTACTTGATCAAGAGAGCTATGGAAATGGTTATTATAGCATGCATCCCTAGAAACAACATGGATTCTCAGATCAAAGAAGCAGTACTCAACTGATGCAATCTGAACACTTAAAGGTCAGTTAATAAGACGAGTGAGAGCATGTGTTCCATCAGTCATATTTCTGTTGTTCCTGTACATAAGTCAGTTTTCAAACACAAATCTCACTTGATTGAAGGAGATGACAAGTTCCAAGATACGTGTAACATCACATAAGCATATATGTTGACATTCTTCCAGTCTCTAACTAAACCAATCTGTCACATTTACATGTGGTAGTTGCACAGTGAGGGGAGATAAATGCCCTAATATTTTTGTCCTGTATATCCTAAGTATAAAGTGGAATCACAGTCCTCTTTTAGAGTAATTGTGCATGGGGCACTGGTAGAAAACAGTGCTCTAGTCCAAGGCCCATTTTCAAAGAGTCTACTGGTTCCCCAAGCCCAGCAATAGCTAATTTCCCTGGTCTCAAATTGTATAATTGGAAGGGAAATACTGAGTAATGGGAAGAATTTCAACATCGGATTCATGGCCTATAGCGTAAGAGTAAGTCCAGGTGAAATCCTCTAGCCATTCTTCCAGCCATAACTAAGTCAAAATCTATGTGACAATCAGAAGCAATGGATATTAGATAATATTCAACTATCAATTTTGAAAGTTGAGATAATGGTACTGGATTTATGTTTTTAAAAAGTATTATCTGCTTACATGCTACCCTTAAAAACTAAATAAAGCAGGAGGCAGAGATGGTGAACCCAACATATCCAGATTTATTTCATCAGTTGAAACATTATAAAGCAAGATACTGGAGAATGATGTTAGACTATCATAAATTCCATCCATGCCAAGGATCAGAAATAGTAAATGAGATGTGGGAAAGAACAACACCAGAGATGTAAAACATGACCTTAATAATGATGACCATAAGAGTATCCTAAGGGCTAGTCTGCCTCTTAATGACCCAGCAGGGCTAGTGCACTGCACTAATGAATTAAAGACCAAGTGGCCTATGATTCAGTTCCCAATAAGGCCATGATTATCTATGCCATGAGCCAGTAAGCAGGTGACTGTCATCCAAAAGGATGCCTGTGTGGTTCCAGGCCTAGTATGCCAGGGGCCAGCTACTGGTGACTATCTGGGTAGATGGGCCACCTGGATGTCAAGGAAGTACTAGAGAAACCCATGAGATTTACCTGAAATGAGTCATCTTAGAAGCCCCCCTCATCACCACATCAGTAGAGAGCGTTCTGACTTTGTTGTGGATGGCCAGATTGGGTGCCAGCCTGTGGATAATGGATGGAGAGAAGTCAGGGAGAACAGCACCTGGTGGTATACTGGTTAGGGAGCACAGCAGTAGGCTGCTGCTCTGAAGACTCCTTGGATGGTTGTGCCTGGGAACTTTAGGGGCTGTGATCATCAGAGCCAGGAGAGTGGGTTTGGCCTCCAGTGGGAGTCCTCATAAAATAATAGATGAACCAGCATTTGGGCATTTCACTTAAGATAGATCTTTAGAGGCCCACATCCTGTGTCTGAGTGCAAAGGTTTGAGAACCCTCCCTACTAGCAATCCAGTTTCTTGCTAAAATGAACTCTAGGAGGCAGCAAGTGATAGCTCAACTATTTGGGTCTCTGCCATCCAGACTGAGTTCTGGGATCTTCACCTCAGACTGGCTTAGTCCAGCTGTTGTGAGAATTTGATGAGAGATTCAGTGGATGGAATATCTGTCTTAGTGCCTTTAAAATTAAAAAAAAAAAACTGATTAAAGTTTTAATAAACTGCTGAGCCCAAATGTGGCAGAATGGGACTTTTCTGGTCTTCTTCCTGTCCCACTAGGATGGCAGTCAGATAAACTCTATGAAAAACACCTAAATGCCTCAGCAGCTCTTTTCTCAATCATGCACCATCATTTGATGTAAGAAAATGTATGCTGCAATATGCAATTTGTCAGTCTTCAAACAAGCATTCTGCACCTAGGACACCGTCAACTGCTTTCGAGATGATCTTGGCATCTTTTCAGTGATGGCTATCAGCTCTCCAGTCCCTGTCTGTTGAGTTACAGATCACTTCCTGTCAGGAACATATGTGCAGCAGGTGTGTGTTTCTCACAGAGTCTTTGTCTTGGGTCTTTGAACAGGCTTTGTATTTCCATCTCTATCAAAGGTCATACCTTGGTATGGAGTTCCTTGGTACAGGCAGCAATCTTCCTCTTCCTAACTGGTAGTAGATGTGGCCATTGCTTATGTGCTAGGCTGCAACAGTAAGAACCTGAAGTTCAGGCAGCAGTCACCTGGTGCTCTCAGAATCACTATTCCACAGCTCCCAAAACTCTTGTGTATGCAGTTTAGAGGGCCTGAGTCTCAAATAATCCCATAGGATCAGTCATGCTTATAGATTGCTGCAGGAAGCACACAATACACATCATAGGGTGTAAGATATCACTTAAGAAGCTGTAGTGTCTAACTGGGAATGCATGAAGACCTTTCATGTAGAGGATATTGAAGATTCCCCAGGAAAACTGTCACAATAATCAAATTCAACAAAGTTTCAGAATGCAAAATAAGCATAATAAAAATAGTTGCATTTTTATACACTAAAAGTGAACAATCCCAAAAGGAAATACCAAGGACAACTGAACTTTCAGTAGTATCAAAAGGAATAAAATAATTAGGAATAAATTTAACCAAATAAATAAAATATCTAATCACTGAAAACTACAAAGGATTACTGATAGGAATTAAAGATGCCGAAGTAAGTGGAAATATATCCTGTGTTTGTGTATTATAAAATATATATAAGAAATCAGAATCGGGGCTGGCTTTGTGTTATAGTGGGTAAAGCTGCTGCCTGCGATGCAGGCATCTCTTATGAGAGCTGGTTCAAGAACTGGCTGCTGCACTTCTGATCTAGCTCCCTACTAAAGCACCTGGGAAAATCAGTGTAGCATGGTCTAAGTTTTGGGCTTATGGCACCTACATGGGAGACTCAGAAGAAGCTGCTGGTTCGGCCACAGCACGCTACCGCGGCGGCCATTGGAGGGTGAACCAACGGCAAAAGGAAGACCTTTCTCTCTGTCTCTCTCTCACTGTCCACTCTGCCTGTCAAAAAAAAAAAAAAAAAGAAGAAGAAGCTGCTGGCTTTGGCCTGTTTCAAGCCCAGCTGTTGCAGCTATTTGGGGAGTGAACTAGTGGATGGAAGATCTCTCTCACTGTATGTAACTACGTCTTCCAAAATTTTTTTAAAAAGAGAAAAACTTTCATTTAAAATGAAATCAATGTGATCTGAAGTGATATATAAATTCAAAATATTATTTATAACATTCCAATACTTACTTTTAGCAGAAATTAAAAAAAAAAACTATACAGAAAATTCACGTGGAATGTCAATGATTTGTATACACAAAATGCTACTAAAAATATGATAAATATCAGAGGTTTCACATTCCCTTAATTCAAAAGCAAAAGTCATGAAAACAATGCATTATTACCGCAAAAACAGATAGACCAAAGGAGCAGACTAGAGAGGTTAAGTGTGGGCATTCGGCCCATCATTGAAGATGCTGGCTAAGATGCCTTGACTCCATATTACAGTTCAGTGTTTAGCTTGGAATCCTGACTCCAGGTTCTTGTCAATTTGGTCTCTGGGAGGCAGTGGTAATGGCACAACTGGCTCCCTGCCACCCAAATAGGAGGCCTTGATTGTGTTTCTGACTTCTGGCTCTGGTCTCAGTTCTAGGCCAGACCTAGTTACTGCAGACATTTGAGAAGTGAACCAGAAGGTAAGAACTCTATCTCTCTGTAGTTGTCAAATATAAACAAAGAAAATGTTGCAGATAAATAATTAATGTAATAATTTATGCTAGTAAAAGGAAATCAATTTTTTTTGACAGGCAGAGTGGATAGTGTGAGAGAGAGACAGAGAGGAAGGTCTTCCTTTTTGCTGTTGGTTCACCCTCTAATGGCCACTGCGGCCGGCACATCTCGCTGATCTGAAGCCAGGATCCAGGTGCTTCTCCTGGTCTCCCATGGAGTGCAGGGCCCAAGCACTTGGGCCATCCTTCACTGCCTTCCCGGGCCATAGCAGAGAGCTGGCCTGGAAGAGGGGCAACTGGTATAGAATCCGGTGCCCCAACTGGGACTAGAACCCGGTTTGCCGGTGCTGCAAGGTGGAGGATTAGCCTGTTAAGCCACGGCACCAGCCTAGGAAATCAAAATTTGATAACCTCATCGATAGAGGAAAATTTTTGACTAATGCAGTTTAAGATTAAAACACTAAACAAACTAGGAATTGAAGAGAACTTCAAGAAGGGCACCTAAGAGAAATCTACAGTAAACTCCTATAAGATGAAAACAAACCACAAATACTCTTAGAAGTTCTACTCTTTGAAGTTTTACTCAACAGTGTATTAGAGGATTCTGCTAAAGACTTCATAATAAAAAATTAAACTCTCCAAATTAGAAACAAAAGAGCAAACTTGGCTTGTAATGCCTAACACATAATCTTGTATGTAAAATATATCCTAAGGAACTCACTATAGACCCACTGAAAGTAAAATTCAGTAATGTTGCAAAATATAAAAGATTCAAATATCAATCATATTTCTGTTTTGTAGCAATGAACATTCTGAAAATATAATCAATGAGAACATTCTCTGTAGCATCACAGAATGAAAATAGCACTAAGGAATTAAAATAAGACCATGGATTTTATACTAAAATTACAAAATATAATTAAAAAGTATAATAAAATGAAGCAGTGATTTCAGTAAACATTTTAATATTACAAAAGAGGTATGCTTAAAGTTAGTCATTGTGGAAATGCAAATCAAAGCCTCTGGACAATCCAACTTCACATTCAGTAAAATGACTAATTCAGCCATAGATAAACAAACTTCCAATAAAACTGAAAGACCACTAGGAAAAATAATTTGGCATTTTCTCAGCATGTTTTACATGGGATTATTTATTTGCTCAGCAGTTTCCTTCCAAGATACATCACTAAAAGACACAAAGCCCCATGCACCCAAATACTCAGTTCAGCAATATTCATGAAACCCAAATGTGAAAGCAACCAAAATACTGATGTGGAAAAACAACAACATGTAGTATATCTTTTATAATGCTATACTCTTTAGAAATCAAAAATAATTATGAAATGACAGACTACAAAAGTAATGAAACTCAAAAAAGGGAAAAAAGAGATAAAAGAAATCAAAAGCAAAACCACACATACTGTAACACTATTTGATTCCAATTATGGGACAGTCCAGAAAAGGTCACTCTCTGGAGACAGAATTTGGATTAAAACCTGTATAAGACTGATAGTCAATGAAGAGGTACTGTAAATAATATGACACATTTGTGGGATTAATGAAAATGGGCTTATCTTATACTGTGCTTATGACTATATAACTCACAAAGTAGTACAAAGCATAGAACACACACTGAAAACATGGGACAGTTAGGACTGCACAGACAGGCTCATGAGTTTGGGCTTCACAGAAGAAACTAAAAAACAATAAATATGAGGGGGCTTCAAGTATTTTGTGGAGCATGAAATTAAAATATGTTCATTTTAGTTCAAAAATATTTGAAACCATGAATATGAGTGGATTTAAAATTCATGGACAATATTTTGTATGAAAGAACTATACATTTGTTTCAAGAAGTTTCTGCATCAAAATTAACCCAACATTTAATTCCATATTTTTGATATTGCCCTAATTCTAATTAATTTCATGTACACTTTAAGAAATGATTTATTTTTTCTTATATGAAACAGTTTAAAATATTAGTCATTAATTTAAGGTAAAATACTGCCTCCTGATTGCTCCACTTAACATGACAAAATGTCAGTTCATGTATTCTAGATTACATTTGTATTAATAAACTACTTCCAAAGATCACATTAATTGTGATACTAATTTAAATATTTCAACAACTTGTAACATTATACATCAAGTAAAATGTTGTTTTAATTTTTTATTGACAACAATTGTACATATCTATGGAATACAGCAAGAGATTTTAATCCATGTGTACTGATCAAATCAGGATAAACAACACATTCCCTTCTCGAACATTACAATTCACAATTCTATTTGTTCATAAAATATAAGATTATGGACTATAGTTACTCCAATATGCTATGTAACACTAGGTACTTACTCCTATAATTTAACTCTGAATTGATACCAATTATTTCATGTAGTTTTTTACAAATTCATTAATTAATCAGTGTGGAAGAAAAAGAGACATGGACAGAGACAGAGAGGAATAGAGAACACCCTCATCCATTTGTTCACTTCACAAATGCCCAATACAGCTATGGCTGTGCCAGACCAAGCTGAAGCCAGGAACTCAACCCACATTTCTCAGGTTAGTGGCAAGGATTCACTACCTCAACTATCACTGCCCCCCATCCAGGACCACACATGAGCAGGAAGCTGGAAGTGGAAGATATGACTTTAGCCCAGACACTCCAATATGGGATGTGGGCATCCTAAACAAGGTTGTAACGCAATGTCATTCCTCCAGGAAAGTTTTGAAGTACCTCCACATCTCTGACATGCAGAGAGGGGGCACAGCCCCATGAGCCCAACCCCATCACTGCACAGTCTGTTTCTCCCCAACATCACAAACTCTCCTCATGTACCTCTCCCTGAATGCTCCCCTTCTGAGGTCTCCCAATACAGCCAGGTCAGAGCAGCAGAGCACAGCAGGATGGGCCTGGGAGATGAGACAGCAAGTGAGGGGAAAACTGGACTCTGCCATTTTCTACCTCATCACTGCCCAGCTCCAGGCACAGCATCAGGGGTGCTGGATCCAGCAGGTGAGATTGGGTTCACCAAGTGTACTCACTGGACATTTTGGGGGCCAGCATTGGAGGCAGGGGCAAATTGGCCATCCACATGCCAGAATCTGAAAGTGAATCATTATATTACACCACGCCTGAAAATCAATCCAAATGGATTGAAGGCTTACACAGAGGATCTCAGGACTTAAAGCTCCTTAAATACTGGGAGCAAATTCATTGGCTTTAGCCTCAGCCATACTATGGATATGACACCAAATGCACAGGTGACAAAAGCAAAAATAAGGAAGTAGGATTGCAAAAAAAAAAAAAAAACAAAATAAAAATGGAATACTTTCATTTTCATTTGGAAAATATAATATATAGTGAAATAAGTCAGTCTCAGAAAGACAAATACTAAATGAACTCCCTGATCTGTGGTAACTAAAGTATGCCTCAAAGGTAATCTATAGAAATGAAAGTGACACTTTGAGATGTAATGACTGAATAGTCCTTGTCCCCACTGTTGAGGGACAGTGTTTTTTTTTTTATACTATTTGTTTAATTATTTATTTAGTGTAGGGTTAATCTTTTGTGTTTAAAGTTAATAGAAAATATATCTTAGATAAATCTTAGCAAAAAATAAGGTTGGGAATAGGAGGGGGAATAGGAAGAAGTGTGGGGGTGTGGGTGAGAGGGAGGGCAGGATGGAAAGGATCACTATGCTCCTAAATTTGTATTTACGAAATGCATTAAACTTGTATATCTTAAATAAAAGGTTTATAGGTTTAAAACAAAGCTGAAGATGTCACCAGTGCTGTGGCATAGCAGATAAACATAAAAACCAGCCCCCTACAGTGCTGGCATCCCATGTGGGAACCGGTTTGAGTTCTGGCTGCATCACTTCTGAAACAGTTCTCTACTATGGCCTGGGAAATCAGTAGAAGATGGACCAAGTGCTTGGGAGTCCCAAAAGAAACTCCTGACTTGTGGATGCAGATCAGCTCAGCTCTGCCACAGCAGCCATCTGGGGGGAGTGAACCAGAGGATGGAAGACTTCTCTTGCTGTCTCTCTGTAACTCTCCTTTCAAATAAATAAATATTTTTTGAAAAACTGAAGAAAGACTCTGCATACTAACAGAAAAAATTAAAAGAGAAATAAAGGGGAGAAAATCTTGGCAGATGATAGTAAGAGTAATGTAATAATATAAAGAACATACATATCACAAAAGCAAATACTGTATAAAAATGGACAAAGTATTTGATCAGATTTTTCCAATCAACAAATGCAAGCAATCATGAAAAATGGCTCAGCAATGCTAATAAAGACCATAATGCCCACTACCTCACATAGGCTACAAAGATATTATCAAAAAGTAAAATAAAATTAAAAATGTCAAATGCTGAATCAGATGTGGAGAAAGGAAATTCTGACATTTTTTCACAATTTGGATCCAAAAGTATTGATGTGGACATTACACTATTTGGAATATCATAGAGAATGATAAATACCACATACTCTCATGTATAAATGGAATATAATAAAGTCAAATTAAAGACAGAAGAATGGTGGTTACCAGGGGCCTGAGAGTGGAGGAAATGGAAAGATGTTATTTGAACAATACACATTTACAATTATGGGATAAATTAACTCCTTGAGCTATAATATAAAACACAATAATGAGATGAATACAGCGTTAGATACAACTTATTCATATCTTAAGTACTCCATTAAGAACTATGTAAGTTGATGGACATGTAAGCTGGATTGTCCTAATAACTTCATGATATATATGCACAAGGGGACTCCAAAAGTTTTGTGAAAATGGGTTTAAAAATAATCTTAATTTTCCATATATTTTTGAAATTCCAGTAAAGTATTAAAATATCAGGTTGCACGCCTTCAATAAAAACAAATTTTGTCAACTGTACTCAAATAATCTTGAAAAATTACCCTGTTAAAATACAAATTTAAAAAAAGTGAGGAATCTAAGCTTTACTTTATATCATTGAGATTGGAAAGGTTATCATGGAAGAGAAATCGTTTTTAAAACATTCATTAATGTGACTGAAGTTTCTATTTTAGAAGTTGAAACACAGATGACAGCCTGTTAAGGGAACGTGTACATGATAAAACGACATTCAAGTTTCAAACCACAGTGTCCTCCTGCCCCACTAAAACCTGGACCAAAAGCCTTGAGTCACACAGCTTTGATTTAACTTGCCTAGTCTCTAACACTGATATCAGACTTCCAGAACCAGCTATGCTGAGAGGTCAGAGTTTGTGAAATGAGAGTCTGCATCTGACATAAACAGAATAAGGTCAGCCCAGGGATGAAAAGAGGAACCGAGGACCCCATAGAGGACAGCCGCTCGCCTGCACGCACCCTCCCACCCCCAGCACGGGTTCTCCCAAACGACCACTCATCCCCACTGCACAATCGAGGAAGATGGGCGACTGCTGCCACCCAGCTGCCCAGAGATGGTTCCCGGGCTGACAAGTCTCTGTGAGGAGGGGACAGGAAGCCCGGAGTCCCAGGTGCCAGTCCAGCCCTACACCGCGGACCAGCGGGGGGTGAAGGAAGTGAGGTGCTAGTAGTGACATGAGGCCCAGGGACAACCCCTGGGATCCCTGGGAGTCCTTCCAGGCAGAACATCAACTTCTGCCAACCCTGCTTCCCCTCCCCGCACTCCCTGTCCTGCACACTCACCTCTGCCAGGCGTCCTGCGTGAAGGAAGATCAGAAAACAGACGGATGCTCCTTACCGTCGGAGGTCCCCATCCGTGAAAACTCCTCCCTGGACCTCCCTCCACCGCAAAACCGGAAGACTACTATGACGTAAAGATCCCGCGTGATTATGTGTTGTTTACACAAGCGCCCCTGATTGGACAGTTTGGATAGCCGAGGGCACGCCCTACGTCATAAAGAACGGAGCCAATCAGCTCCCTCCACAGCGCAGACGCACATCTTCAGGGATCACAGGGGAGAAAAGTAGGTGCAGTCCTGGGTTAGTTCTGACACTGAGTCCTCACATCACCTGCCAACAGAGGAGGGGTTTTCACCTCCTGGTCCTGCCACCTGCTGGCCCCTTCTGCCTCCCTGGTCCCTGTTCCTGAGAGGATCCTGCCTGGGGGTCACAGCAGCCGACTTCATTCAGGTCAGTTAAAACTTAGGGGCTGCTTATTGACATCCAAGCCTTTCCTTTTTATGATATATATGGGGCATGTTTATCTTTTCATTCATTTTTAATTTAATTTTAAGAATATTTAAAGATATCGAATACTTTCATCCTTTTTTTCTATTTCTCTTACAGACTTTTTTCTAGTCTGCATATTGTCCTTTAATATTATTTTCTATTCCTTGCTGGATTTTATATATTTATATATTTATATATTTTATGTATTATTTATATATTGATTTTTCCATTAATTTCATTTATCCCTTGTATGTGTTTTTAGACTTCATAGTTCACCTCTGTGTAAAAGCAACATCCAATACAGTCACATTTTGTTACTTAGAAGTTGATCTTTGCACCTTATAGCTTCTTTTACTGTTTTATTTCCCTTACTACTCCTGTACTAGGAAGTTGAAG